>NC_081326.1:43196286-43550036 GCF_026419965.1 Kogia breviceps
CCGATTGGGAGGTGAGAGAGCCAGCTTTTCCCTAGCACGCCACGTAAACAGTGCCACCTTGTGGCCCAGACGGGTCATCAGGCGCAGAAGCCAAACTGCCGCCCACAAGAAGGAGAGCGTGCTTTCCTTTCATCCGTGTGTTTGTTTGCCCATATTTTGGTCAGGTTGGCAGTGACTCGGGAACTAACAAGGGCCATCTGAGTCCCCGTTTCTTCTCAGCAGGAGGCAGGGGAAACAGGGCAAAGGCCTCCTCCCCCATAAAAGGCTTTTTACTGTCAACAGTACTGCAACTCTGTTATGAGTGGGCAGGTTACAGAAGTCTCTAGAAGGCCTCAAACAAGACTTGAGCTCGAAATATGAGAACCTATGATCCATAGAGGGGGACTGGCAAGAGAACAGCAAGAGCAATAAGCCAAATTCCATGGACAATCACGGGACCACTCCCCCGGGGCCCCGGTCATCCGGGAGGCCTGTGAGCTGAGCTGCAGGAACTCACAGATGAGTCACTGGTGGATTTCTCACTCTTGACACTTGAATCTTTGTGGTTCTGTTGTTTTCATTTTAAAATAAGACAACCAACACTTGCTAAATTGCACTTCGGCAGTAATTTTAGCATAGTGACTCACTGAATGTTTTTTACACTTGTTCTCTCCTCTTAGGAAAATCTGTTTGGTTTGTCTGTGTGTGTGTGTACGTGGATTTTTTCTTTTCAGATGACTGGTTAAGATGCAGCTGCAAAAACAACATCTTCCATTTCTTCGGAAAACTAGACATCCAATAGTTTCAGGATATGTCTGTTGATGTCTTTCAGTTTTGCTCACTGGGGTCTATGCAGACTTGCTAGAGGGGATTATGACTGTCTTGAGCAAGATGCAGAAATAGCCTTTCTTGGGAAAACCAGACAGAATCGTGGCTTTCACATGCTTTACTCCCTTTGTTGTCCTCACTTTTTTTCGGCTAACACCCTGAATATCAAAATCACACATGTTCTCTGTGGCATAATCATTATTTCCTGACTGTCAAATGATAAAAAGTTTAGTGTCTTCCTCTACTATGACTAAAGTAATAGGGGGAAATAAATTTTATTCCTAAAGTAGAAACATTCCTTTATGATCTGTTTAAAATTCAGCAACATAACCTTACCCTTTCAAATCAGAGCAGGCAAATTGCAACCTTCAAAACTGGGCCTCACACAGTGGTTGAGAGTCCACCTGCCAATGCAGGGGACGCGGGTTCGTGCCCCGGTCCGGGAAGATCCCACATGCTGCGGAGCGGCTGGGCCCGTGAGCCATGGCCGCTGAGCCTGTGCGTCTGGAGCCTGTGCTCCGCAAAGGGAGAGGCCACAACAGTGAGAAGCCCACGTACTGCATAAATAAATAAATAGATAGATAGATAAATAAATAAATAATAAAACTGGGCCTCAGTGAGGACTTCAAAACTATTTTAGCCAAGCCCTAACTGTCAAATGAAAGTGCATGATAGCTTCCTATGAGGTCGAGGGCATTTTTCTGGTAACGGAGGTTCTAATTCTACCCCCTGTGAGGAGTGCCATCACCCCTGTCAGCATGTGTGCATCTTCACCTCATTGTCTTAATTAAGGCTGCTTCTTCAAACTGACCGAGGGGAAGCCACCGTCACTCTCCATGGGCGAGTCCAGAAGGCGGATGTGCTTCCACCTCCCTCTCCCCTCCCCCACAGTGCTCCAGGGACCACTCCCCTAGGGGCCACCATCTATGTGACCAGGAGACCAACCCACGTGCTCTTGTGCCCTCAGGTACCCTCACCTCCATCACCAACCTGGCCACGAGCCTGGCGCGGAACATGGACCGGCTCTCGCTGGATGAGGAGCACTGCAACCGGCAGGAGGAGTGGCGGCGGCAGCTCCCTGAGAGCCTAGGCGAGGGGCTCCGGCAGGGCCTGTCCCGGTTGGGCATCAGCCTGCTCGGTAAGTGGCCGCAGGGACCGGGGCCCGGGACTTTCCACGGGCTGGTTGTGGACTGTCCCTCTTTCCGCAGAGATGCTGAGGCTCAGAGAGGCCAAGGCACGCATTCTGGTTCCTACCCTGGCCAGCGGGGCTCTGGAACCAGCACCGTCTCCGGAGCCATTGTGCGGCTGCGCAGGGCCATCCTGGGACCTGGCCGCTCTCCGCTCCCCGCTCCCCTCCGGTCGCGTTCCCGCCTTCCCTCGCCTCTGGTAGGGGATGCCTTTCTGCGTCCTGGCTTCCGTAAGACATCATTCACTCCGTAGGGCCCCACGCGCGGGGTGTCAACGCGAGGACGGCAGCCCACAGCTGCATGCTTGCTGAAGGGAGCAACGGGCAAACCTCCTGAAGCGCTTGCTGCCTCTCTGCCACAGATACTGCAAACGCCTGCTTTTGTTTGGGAAGCACTTGAGCAATGTGCAAATGTCATGTAAACTTCAGTGAGGAGCCCACTTTTCCCTTTAATTTTTTTAAGAATGCCAGATCTGCCTGACTCCGAGTAATTGCCGTTTGTCAAGCAGCCAGATGGTATAGCTAGAGATGAAGATGGCTAGGGGTATTTCCAAATATTACAAATGTTTGAAAAATAAGTTGCTTTGGAAAATCTATGAAAAGGATGCTTCAGAGCTGAAATTTTACAGAGCAGGATTTTCAAGGGTATCTTTTGTTTATTTGTTTGCAAAGGAATTTAAAACTGTATTGCTTGGCAGCCTGCCTGCCGAGCATCTGAAGGAGTGTGCATCTTGCAGAGATCAAAGTGGCCCAAAGCAGGGAGAGCAAAGGTCAGAAAAGATGAGCTTGAAAGGATTTGTCCTCTCTCCAGGCTGCAGTTCTGTACATAACCCCCCTCCTCCACTCGCAGTGGGGCCAGCTGAGGCCCCGAGAGGAAGTCGTAAGATGTTACAACTTCAGGTTAAGTTACTAGAAAGTGTTTAAGTCCTAACCTGCAGTGGTGTGGGGCACGGTCCTGTGATAATGTGTGGGAACGCGGACCCGTGGTGGAGCAGCTCTGGGGAAGGGCGGGGGTGGTGGGGGCGGATGGCCACGGTCCTCGGGAGCCAGCGGACCCCAGGCTCAGGTGTCCAGGTCCTTTCTCTGTGACCTCAGAGCTTCTCTTTTGTAAATTGGGGCTGAAAATTACTCTGCCGTTATTGGAAGTAATGCTGGTCGGTTGTGTGCCAGGCATAGGGTCCATGTTTGATAAACAGCACCTTCATTATATTATGGTAGCAAAGGAACTGTAAGAGTTGCCTGGTTTCAGAGAGTGTCCCAGCAGAGAGACATCTGAGCAGTGGCAGGAGCATTTCTGCTTTAGTTTTAGGCCAGTGGGTTCAGCTGCTGTAACCACAGGAAGTGTCAGTGAGGTTATCTGGGAGGCCTCAAGCCATCATTTGGGAACTGTGGGGCCTCTTTCTGCTAAGAATTGTGGCTTTACATGCCCTCTGCTCTGAGGAGGAGAGCTCCCTTCTCGCTGTCCAAGCTCTTCTTGGATGGAGGCACTCAGCAGAGGAGACCTGAGCCGGCTGGCACGTGGCTGTTCCCATCCTGACTAACCTTTCTCCCCACATCCACTACCCATTTTCCACAGTATAAAACTGTGCCTGATGGTAGAAATCAGTTACGTGGGGAGCCATGATTCTGCCTTTGTGATGTCACCCTTTCAAGCATGGCTCCTGTTATGAACCAGGGTAGAAAATCATAAACCTTTGAACTGTGCTATAGTCATCATGTTTTGTACACACTCATCCATGCGAGGGAACCACTTAGCCTGTCTGTGGAAACTAAGTAGGCTCGTGGAGTCTGTAGGCCCCTACGAGCTCCACTCCCAGCAGCACGTGTGGAACAGTGTGTCCGTTTCTGTGCTTCTCAGACTAAGGTTGGGCCAACCAGCTTCCTTTCCTGGAAGAGTTCAAGAACTCTCTGTATCCCACATAATCACTGGGTCGTCTCAAAACATCTGGTCCTTGATGTGTGGCAGGAAGAAAGGGGAGAGTAGGACCAACCAAGTCCCCTCACCTGGGAAAGTATAGATTTGTCGCCGTTTAATCCAACCCCAGAAATGGTGTATAAAACTGCCAAATGCCAGTAAATGCCCGACTGAAGTTAGAGCTATAATCATATAATAGTTTGAAAGCCATGCTTGGTGAAATCAAAATGCTACTTCCTCAGTTTCTTCCTTTACAAGACATAAACATAAATGACCTGGTCAGTAAAAAATATATTTAAATAACACTTCTGGGTTGTCAAAGTACTTTCACATGGGTCATCTTATTTGATCTTCAAACCTAGGCATGAATCAGGTTAAGTGACTTGCCCAGGTCAAACCTCCAGGCAGGACAAGAACCTGGGTCTTCCCACATGTCACCCACGCTGCAGGGCTCCAAGCCTGGAAACAATCAGGATGTGGGGAGACTGAACAATTGAAAGTTCCAGGGTAGGAAAAATACATTTCCCCAAAATGTTTATGGGTTTGATGGGCCTTCCTGACTCGGCTCGGCCCTCATGGGGACACGGTGGAGCGTTATGAGGCACCTGAAAAGTCAAAGGACGTCTTTAGCTGTCCTGCCCAGCCCCATCGCCCCGGGACAGCGAGGAAGTGTTGGGCTGCAGAGAGATGCCTCCGAGGCTCCTGCAGGAAATCCACAACCGTTTTCAGAAAGCAGTAGCTTTTGGAAAAACTCTTGTTTAGCCTGCAGAATTGGCATCAGACTTGCCCACATTTACCAGATCCGTTCCCCAGATGCCCCCACTTTCTACTACCCCCTGGAGTCTGCTGAGAGAGGATGTGAGCTCCGCTCGTCCCCTCCCAGATGGGACTTCTCCTGGGGGAATACCTAAGGCAGGATGTCAGAACTCCCTTCTCTGGCCCGTGCCTGACTTACGAAGCACTGCTGGATTTCCCAGCAGCCACACCTGTCTTGACGGCCGCTCTCGGGACACCATTCGGAATCCCGACCATGTAGGCCTCCACCAGGTGAGTCGGGACGGTTTCCCGAGCCAGTGAGTGAAGAGCTGGGCACCGAGAAGGCGCTTACACACAGCCCATCTGATGCTGCCCTCAGCCATCAGCACCCTGCTTGGCAGTTAGAAGGGAATTGGGGAATAACAGACGTGCTTCCTTCTCAGTTTGCTCATCTGTCGTGGTCAAAACAAGCAAGCCTCAAGCCGGGGTGCCTAATACACTCTGTGGGGTTCGTTTGTCCCTGGAACGTGAGCTGTGGAGCGGTGTCCCAGCCCAGGCCTGTGCCTCCACTATTGTGATTTTTTTTTTTTTTAATGTTCAGAATAAAATTACAACATGTGATAAGGCAGCACCAAAATAGCCACACAGGCAGAACATTCATATAGTGACCCGGTGAGTTTTGCCTAAGGCTGGGGAGCAAGTCACAGAAGAGGTGAGGGAGGGTCTTTTAGTCCCCTTGCTTCACAAGAGCAAGCCCTCCTTTTCCAGCAAAGGGTAGGAAAGGAAGCACGTCTGGGACTTCCCTGGCGGTCCCGGGGTTAGGACTCCATGCTTCCCCTGCAGTGGGCATGGGTTCAATCCCTGGTCAGAGAACTAAGATCCCACATGCCGCGCAGCGCGACCAACAAAAAGGAGGAAAGGAAGCACATCCGGCTTCTGCCCTGCCCAGCACACGATGGGGGTCCAGGGAAGCGCCCCTTCCTTCCCTGCCTCACCTCATCACATCACAGCCGGCTCCATGTGGCTGCCCTCCCCGTGGGCCTGATGCCAGCGGCCAAGTTTGGGGATCAGTCGCCGCTAACTAAAGCCTCAGAGCAGAGTTGGAGCGTATGGCAGTAAATAATTTATCAGTTGTGGGATTTAGCGGGATTACACTGCCTGAGAGACCCTCTGAAGCCCTGGAAGAGCTGCTTCTCAGGCTCAGCTGCAGACGCAGGCCGGGCTGCCGGTCTCTCACGCACCTGGGGCCCAGTGAGGTGTCGGTGTGTGTGAGAGGGCAGCCTCCTGCCCGGGGCCTGGTACTGGCCCAGGGCATGCGCTCCTGCAGCTCCTTCTCCACCTCTTAGCATCTAACGCCTTGTCACGGGGTTCAGGCTTTCCACTTTGGGGGCTGCCTGAAGAATTCATCTATCAAAATTTATCTATCAGAGCCTCCACCGTGGCCGGTGGCTGGAGAAAGTGGAAGATCAGAGGGGAGTTTCACCGTGATACGGGTTTGCACTTCGGCAGATCCACGTCAGAGCCTTGTATGGGTAATCATGGCTCTATACTCCTTGTACTGGTCAGGCCTGACACCTTCAAGGAAAATGGGAGATTTCCACCTGCCCCCCAACTCTATTTTAATAGTGTTAACGGCAATCTGCCCTTCAGAGAAGACATTTCTACCAGAAATACAGGCAATAACTTAATTTATTGGTGAATTTGTAGTTATTTACCCCACCTTTTGTACTCTTAAGCATGGAGATATTTCACAGAAATCAGAAAGTGAAATCGCAAAGTCTGTGTTCTTTGATTTGATGCTATTCACTTTGAACTGTCTGCTATGAAATGATTTGAAGAGAAGACCCCAGGGTTCTTGCCTCTCCCAGTGCAGCCGGTTCCATTAATACTTCCCAGATGCCCTGACTTCTGACCTCATAGACGGAGAGCAGAACATCAGATTTCTCAGACTGAAAACACGAGGTGAGCTCCCAGCCCAAACACCAAGACTGGGTGTCTTGAGGGGTGCTGAGACTGCCATCCCTTGGCCCCTGATCGCCAAGGTGACCCAGGCCAGGCCAGCTGTGAGCAGCTTCTTCTGCTTCCCTCATCATTTCTTTAAGAGGTTTGGGAAGCGGTGGTCTAGGCTGGGAAACAGACCTGTCGCCTCAGGTCATTCTTAATCTGTCAGTACATAAACTTAAATGGCTCTGTCAAAATTTAGAGGAGTGGAATCCATGAAGAACATTGCCTTTACAACTGACCCAAAGGAACTGGCCTTTCATTTTACTGGATTTCGTTCAATGGACTATTACTTGAAATTAGCAGGTCATTGACTGAGAACTGGAAATCTCCCTTTACCCAGGAGACTTTGAATTAGTGGCATTTGGAATAATGGGATTTGACATGTACTAAAATTTCTACCAGGGGACTGTGCATTTTCATTAATCCTAGCAGGTTTGAGCTGAAAACAGAGAATTCTGTCAAGAATTGTAATGAAATTTCTTCCTCTTACTGGGTTAGGGAACCCTTCACTCTGACACGGCAAAAAATCTGGACTGTTGGGGCCTTTAGTCGAACTCATCCCTGGTCCCTCAAGGTAAGAGGAGCTAGGAGGGGACCCACAGTGGCTGAGGGATTCGCCCTCCAGCTCCGAGCATGGCCTGGCTGCCCCATGGGGAAGCCGTTAGAGCAAAGAGCCATGAGCGCAGGGTTTGTAGCTGTTCTCAAGTGAACGGTTAAGTGGCCAAACCTCAGCTGAAGTGAGAGAAAAGGAAATTTTTCCAAGACTGGCAAAAGAAAGAGCTTGTTTTATAAACAGGATCAGTGAATAGCTTGGTGGTTAAGAGCGGGGCTGTGACTCTGACTCGCTGGACTCCAATCCTGGCTCAAGCACGGGGCAGCTGTGTGACCTTGGGAAAAACTCCTTAACCTCCCTGTGCCTCGGTGGCCTTGTCTAGGAACTGAGGATAAAAGCTATGCCTGATTCCCTAGGATTATGAGAAATAATGATCTCCTACAAGTAAGCTCTTAGCACATAGTAAGTACTCAAAACAGATTTGCCGTAATAGCAATAACTGTATCAACAATTACTTATTATATAATTATTAACATATTAACATTACATTACTATTAAATAATTGCCCTTATTCTTACTAAAAGAGAGAACAAGGAAAGGGGCTGGCCCTTTTCAGTTTTTTCATCCTCTTGATTCAGTGAAAATGTATTAGGCTCACTATCCTCCTAAGGAATTGTTAGCTCCTGTCCCTCAACTGTGTTGCCTGATTTCTGGAGAAAGATGTGTGGGTGTCACTTGGGAATAGTCTGGCACGTTTATTAAATTTGAAACTGAACTTCACAGATCCTGACTGTGTTGGGCCAAACCCAGTCTGAACATTGTGTTTTGATGAAGATAATAAATGTCTAACACATTCTCAATGTACTTAGATAAATGGTAAACAAATGCATAGCAAAGAGCTTTATAATGAGGGTGGGGTTTCATTTTCAATCCAAACAAAACTGTGTTCCAGATTGAAGGGTTTCACTTTCTCAGGATTTTATGCGTCAGTCCTTACCCGGGGGCTTTTGTTGTTTTTCAGGTGCAATTGCTGGTATAGTCGATCAGCCAATGCAGAACTTCCAGAAAACATCAGAGGCTCATGGTTCAGCAGGACACAAGGCCAAGGGTGTTATCTCCGGCATGGGGAAAGGAATCATGGGGGTGTTCACAAAGCCCATTGGAGGGGCTGCTGAGCTCGTGTCACAGACTGGCTACGGTGAGTCCTGGAGAACCAGCCAACTCAAACATCACCGATAAATTTGCGTTATTATACCAAGGTTTCCCTAAGATAATCTAGCCCCTCACATGACAGAGGAGTGAAAAAGAAAATAGATAAATCTATAAATAAATAGTCCTTTTTCTTACTTTATGCTTATTTACACAGTTGAATTGGACTATGACTAATAAATTACGATAATAAAATTATAAAGCCAGGAAATCAATTAATAATTTCAGTATATGTAGGTCACAGAATCTTTTTACAGTCATTTAATAAAATCAACTTTAATGAAAAGTAACCAGTTAGAGGTTGAGGGCAATAAATCCAATATATTGAAGGAGAAAGTAGAGTTACTTTTTCTGGTGAGCAATTTGAAAGAAAAAAAATAAGTTATAAAGCAGGAAGATATCTTTAAAAGACAACGTGTATGTATTTGGAGAATGAGAGAGAGAGGAGCATGCGTGTGTCAGTGGGTGCGTGCACACTTGCCCATGCAGCTTGGTGTCAGGCATGGCTTTCTCGCCAGCAACTGTGCTGCTCTTGCAGCCAGGCCCAGTCTCCTGGCCAGTGTCAGCAAAGGTGCATGATCTGCCACTGAAAACCCTTCCCTGAGCAGACAGGTGCGGAGAACTTGGGCTCGTGGAACCAACCACTGCACTAGGCTGGTGCCAGGCCTCTCCACGCACACACATGCACGCAGGAGCAGTGGGGTGCGTGGGAAAGGAAGCACCTACTCCTGTGCTGATTTTCTGCATTCTTGGCAGAGCACATTAAAGTGACTTTACAGAACTAGGCAACTGGAATCGTGACTTTTTTTTTGGCCGGACCTCGCGGCTTGCAGAATCTTAGTTCCCCGGCCAGGGATTGAACACTCGGCCCTTGGCAGTGAAAGTGCAGAGTCCTAACCACTGGACGGCCAGGGACCCTGGAATTGTTAACCTTTTTACCTAAAATCGGTGTCATCGTTTTGGTCATGAAGTGGCTGGAACCACAAACTACAGGGCAGGAGCTCTGCATCTGTATCTGCATCTGGCCATAAAGTCTGCAGGGTGCATTTGACTGCGGCCTCCCGTGCCTCACTAGGTCTGACAAGAGGCAGCCCAGACTAGGGCATAAAACCCGTGTCTGAAAGGAAGAGAGCGGGAGACGAGTGCCCACACTCAGGCAACCATCCGGAGAGGCTCCTTTAAGAGACCACACAGACAGGAACATGTGTTCCTCTCTGCTCTTCCCCTCACCTCCTCCCCCTCAAGTTGTCTCTTACTCCTTCTGTGAATGACATTTTCACTCACAGGGAAACTGACAAAAACAACTGCTGCAACTTATAACTGGACAAAGTTAAGTGCTCCCTTATCAAATACTTAACACGTTAATAAAAACTATTCCTTTTTGCTATAGACTGCAGTGAGGTAAAGTCAACTTATACTTCATAAATTGCTCTGGTCTTGAAAATGCCATTGTCCCTCACTGTGTGTTTCCCAAGGCTGAGGAACTCTCCCTTATGTAAGAGCACCTCAGAACAGAGCTTCACGTGGGCCTTTGCTGGTTTCCATCATTCCTGTAAAATTTTATTACTGCACTGAAGGTTTTACAAACCACTAACTCTTAGTCTAATGACTGTGCCTCGTTTATAAACATTTACAAGCCCTCAGAAAGCACACATGCTGTACCATCTTTGGTTCTGAAGAGTCTTTGGAGGACTGCATGGCTGCTGCTGGGTGCCCTCGTTTGGTGCTGGCACCAGGGAGAGTGTGTAATAAACCAGAGGCCCCAAGAGCACTCATAAATGTATATGGATTCATGTTTAACAGCTGGATTAAGTCACTTAAATACTGTATCTAGGCAAACCACGTGGCTTCGTGTGCATCTCTGTGTGTGTTGTGTTTTCCATTTCACCAGCCACAGCACAGATACAGAAGTATTGTAATATTCAGCGAGGAAGTCAACTAACAATCTTGACTTTTGTATCACATCAATTGTAAATGATGTGTAAGCTATTGCTCCAGACTGATTACTCCCAGGAGCATTATGCGTCCTCTAATTGCCAGTCTATGCTTGGACTGTAGCTCATTCATATTTCAGTTTGCAGCTAATATAAGATCACCAGGGTTAAGAGCACTGCAATGTTTAATGATTATCTATATACTTGATTCCAAAGATGTGACATCATTTTGGATCTGTAGCATTTTATGGATGGCTTTAAGCAGATGACATCACTGTAGCATGAAACTGTTTTCCAGAAAACAGCTAGTAAAACTCCCCTTACTTCTCTTACCACAGGTATTTTACACGGAGCTGGACTTTCTCAGCTTCCCAAACAGCGCTATCAGCCAAGTGATCTGCATGCTGACCAGGCTCCAAATAGCCACGTCAAATACGTCTGGTAAAATTATCTAGACACTTGTTCAACTGTACACGTGCGCTGTATGTTAACAGGGCCTGGCCTGCTCTCAAGCTAACAGGCCACACTTCCAGGGGAGCCCAAGAGGAGCAGCTGTTTTCGGGGAAAGGCTGCCATCCACAGATCCGGGCTGGCGGCAGGACGCCCCTGCCCCCCACACACATCCCACTCAGGGGAGGATGTGCACTGGCAGAGGTGCCCGGGCCTGCAAGAGGGCCTGAGATTCTCTATGGAACCAGTGTTCTAATTAGGGGTGACATTTCTAATGGGGAGAAAAGTAATTACCAAAGCCAAGGGATGTCTTTGTCTCCAGGAGGAGCTGGGTTCTGTTGACCAGAATCAAAGTGACAATTACATTTCAAACTGAAATGAATAATCAGATTGGTGAGGGCCTTTGCCTTGGTACAAACAGTGAGCCCTGATAAGTGACCATCATTTCTAAGCTGGCTTTGGCCTCATTTTTCTCCTTTGAAACAGGAAAATGCTTCAGTCTCTGGGCAGACCAGAAGTCCACATGGCCCTGGATGTGGTTCTGGTGAGGGGCTCGGGCCAGGAGCACGAAGGGTGCTTGCTGCTGACGTCAGAAGTGCTCTTCGTGGTGAGTGTCAGCGAGGACACCCAGCAGCAGGCCTTCCCCATCACGGAGATCGACTGTGCACAGGACAGCAAGCAAAGCAACCTGCTCACCGTGCAGCTTAAGCAGCCAAGAGTGCCCTGTGATGTAGAGGTACGTTTCAGAAAACAGGGTGACCAGGGTTAGCTGCCAGCAAAGTTGAGACACAGGGTGACCACAGGTACCAGGCATTTATGAGCCAGCAGTCTGGAGTGGATGCTGGAGACCAGGAGGGCTGCCAGGGGAAGGGGTGTGGGCAGCAAGGAGGCCAATGGACTCAGAGCTGGGGCTGAGCCACCATAGGAATTGAAGGTTGGCTGTCATGGAGCTGGGGTGCTGGAGCTCCAAAACAAGCAGGTCTGAAGGAGGACCAGGACCAAGGCAGCAATTCCATGCAAATACTCCACAAAGCAGGCCTCCTGGTTTGAACCCCACAGAGCAGGCCCAAGTTTGCACGTGGCCTGGGAGTGACTGCAGCAGGTCACTTTAGCAGGGACAGGAGAGGACCACCATAGAAGTGAGGGATGTCATGAGGCAAACAAGGCACAAGCAGTAAGGCCTGACCTTTACAAGCTCACAAACCAGGAGGCCTGACTCACTCCCCTCCCTCATTCCCAACTCCCGAGAGTTCAGGGTCAAAATTTTGTCACCTCTCTCCCATCCCCTGCTCTACATTCTGTGTGGCTCTTGTGTTCCCTTTACAACAGGACGGTTTCCCATCCCCTAAGTACCACAAGGTACCTCCTGAGGATGCTGCTCAGGCTCTTGGGGCAGCTCCCTGGCCGCACAGCTCCTGAGATGTGCTGGCTGCTGGCTCCACATAAGTTGATGTAGAATGGATGTTCAGGTGGGGCATTCTGGGTGTCAGGGGTCAGAGGTGAGCAGCAGTGCAGCCCGGGGTGAGCAGGTGCACCCATTGCAAAACTGCTCTGCCCCTGCCCTCCCTGCTGACTTCCTGATCCATGGGGCCCTGAGAGTTGACCTCAGAGACAGACATTTTTTTTTTCCCCACACAGCTTGATGGGGATGGATCAGAGGCAAGGTGTAGCCTGTTGGTCCTAACTTAGGGTCTGAGTAGCCCCAGGAAAAGGACAGCAAACCTGCCTTCAGCAGGTCCTGCCCTATTCCTTCTTTCATTATTTTCTTCCTGGTATGGGAGCCTGCGTCCCTCACACCACTGTTTGCGTAAAATTATTTGAGAAGATGGAAGGCAGCCAACCACAACAACTCTGAGATTTCTCTAGTTTCTTGGATCATAATCAGTCAGGCTTTAAGCTGGGGCTTGGCACTAAGAATACATTGCTGGTTCGAGTTGATGACTTTCTGGGAATAAACAGAGGTCAGATGTCCAGCCTGACTTTATTAGATCTGCCAAAATCTTCTGATCCAGATGACAATAAAGCAGCAGTGATCTGGCTACAGGCCTTGGCAGGGGATAGTATCATTATCTTCAAGTCCTTGGTCCTTAACGAGAAGCCCCCAAAGCCCTGAGGAATATCTGTGACCATTGTTATTCCTTAGTTGCTTGGGAAATATTTCAGATCTTAAACCATTGAGACTAGAGAATCATCTTTAGCTGTTAAACTGTCTTCAATTGTGATCCTTCTCTTTGGCTTTTCTGCTTGAGGAGGGAGTACTGTGGGGAATTACAGCAGGAGGGGGAACAGACCTGAGTTTCTCCAGGGGTTAGAGATGACAGGTGGAGTCACCCCTCCGCCCCCCAGAAGTTGCCAAGGCTAATTGGGACCATGGGCTCAGTGAGTTAAGAGGCAGAAGCACTAACACTCCGGACGCCATGCTCACCACTCGTTTTCCACTGGTGTTCAGTGATAACAGGGTCGGGGTGAAGGGGTGGCTGAAACAGAGGCAGGAAGAGACGACTGAGAGCAGGAACACTGCAGGGCAGCGACTGAGCTTACACAGCAGCACCCAGCACTGGGCAGACCTGGGCAAACTGGCAGATGGCAACCAAGCATGCTTTTAGCCTCCAAACTGCACTTTCTCACTCTGCTTCCTTTACCTCTAAACCCCAACTCCTTATTAACAGAAAGTAACTGCCCAATTAATCCTGCGTCCAAACCCTAACCTCCTCCCTCACCCCAATGGAGACCCAAGCTGCAGAACAAAATGGTCTTAGAGATAGTAGACCCTTCCTTAATAGTGCTATAATCCAATGTATTTTCAAAATGGGAGTAGGGTAGTCACTCAGCAGTGCTGCCTGACAGTGCATTTTCCTCAGTGGTCATACCTAAACTAACTTAATCCACAGTGAAGCTGGGCTGGGAAGCCTACCCATTATCTTCCAGTGAAAACTAAAGAACAGTATTTTAAAATCTTTACATGAAATGGCTTTTCTGGGATTTTTGCTCTAGATGCTAGGAAACACAGCTCCTTTGAATTTTGGAAGGAATTAATTTGTAGATGACATCATTCGGTATATTCAAATACGGCAGGATTTTTTTTAAAAACCAGCATTTGCTTTTCTTAGTTAAATGCAGCCATTTTTAGGGTAATAATTGCTTACTTAATATGCCTGGCACATTATTGAAATCCCTTATGAGAGGCTCACAATGAGTCAGAAGGTCAATTTATTCCTTGGCCATGTTCCTTTAACAACACGGGTTTTCCTGTGCTGCTGTTCAGGAGGAGCAATTAAGACTCTTGTGTATTCAGAGCTTTCCAGCTGAATCCTGACCCCACCAAATGATATCATCAGAGCTCTGGCTTTTGCCTGGTGGTGCACAGCTTTCATCTGTCAATGAATCTTTGAGGGCCTTTATTTTCTTTCCCAAGCTTAAAAATATGAGACTGAACTCTAACGGATGCCCTACTTATTCCTTATTTCTCTGGCAGGCAGACCTCTCTCTTTACCATCGCACTGGCTTTCTGCAGCTTTTAAGACGCCCTTGGCTACATCGTCTGTGCCCTACACAGAAATATATAAATTCTTTACTACTATTTCAAAACCTAAAAAGCCCTCATTAAAATGTTTATAATTCTTCCAGAGTGGTCTTCCCAACATTTGGTAGGTAAAGACCACTGAAAGGTCAGTGGCTACCTGATCCCCATAGGTCAGTGGCTTACACTGGAGACTTCCGACTCCACTTGATTTACACAGTCGATAGCTACAGCATTTCAGGATGGGAGGAATTTATAGCTCCACTTGCCTTTGATGGGTACTTTCTTAGAGAATCTCTCTTAAGAACTTAGGTAGTATATCTCAGTTCTCCTATCTGAGTTCCACTGAAGATGAGCCAGACTTTTATGAACCATAAATGTACTTTGCATCCTCCCTCTTTTCCATAAAAATTTCCCCTTCCTCTGCCCAGTTTTTTTTATTTTCTCTGGCTTTAAATCCTAGTATTTATAAAAGCAGAAAATGTTACAGTTCAAAAGGTATTTGTTTTTCTAATGCTCTGTCCAAAGCCACTGGGTCTGAAAGAGGTAAAGAGGTTCTGTCTGGAGAGGTTTGCGCAGACAAGCAAACAGAGCTTTTATCTCAGGGTTTAATGTTGATTAGATTCAAGCAGAGGAAAGACACTTTTCTCCTTTGTTCCTGGACTAGGCTAGTAAAGAGCCAGTGACAGATGTTTTGAGAGTTAATGAGTAAAATATTCTGAAATCGTCAACTTCAAACAAACATGGGAGTTTTACACACCACCAAATGCTTATTCGGTGGCTTTATTAGATAACCTAAAAGGCACAACATCCAATGTATCAAGGCAAGAGAAGGAATGATTTTGTTATGGAAGTCTCCTTATGAGCGTTTGGCAACTAAAAACAATCTTTCTTTTTGGATCCCAGGTGGATGGAGTTCGAGAGAGACTGTCAGAGCAACAGTATAACAGACTTGTGGACTATATCACAAAGACATCTTGTCACCTGGCCCCCAGCTGCTCTTCCATGCAGACACTGTGCCCTGTGGTGAGTGTGGAACCTCTCCCTTCCACTGTGAAAACATACCATTATATGGTTGATCCACACTTTGCCCAAGTCTTCATCAGTAAATTTACCATGGTGAAAAATAAAGCCCTGAGGAAAGGGTTCCCTTGAGTCCCCTCTGAGGTGCTGATTCCTTATTTCTGAAATAGAAACCTAATGAGCTCTAACAACATCTAATGTGGACAAAACCCACTGTACTACAGTTGTTATAGTAATTTTCTAGCCTCTTCCAAAACTAATTCAGGTTCTTCCTTTTTCCCAAAACTAATAAGATACTTCAAAAATGAGTGACTGATGATTGATTTAAAAACCTCTTCCTTTCCCATTTGGGGACAATGAACGGAATCTTATTATTAATCTTATCATGTGCAGAAAATACATTCCTTTTTTGCTGTTTGCTAAAATTTCAACTATAATTAGGCCCTGTTAACTCTAACACAAAACGTGGTCAGGCCTTGGAAACAGATTAAAACTTCATCCCCAGTTGCATCTGTTTTTAGGCTGAGACAACTGCCTAATACCCTCGTCTGCAGAGGTTCAGATTCTTTAAATGAAATTAAATGCCTAGGAGCTTACTGTTTAACTTGTTAATAAATTTGTTACTTAAATGTGATGCTGTTTAAGTGAAAGCTGCCATGTACATTTCTAAACCTTTATGGAAATTTACAAAACATTCTGATGACTGTCCAGGTACATTTCTGGAAAAAATGTTTTTCTAGCTTGTTTTACTAGGCAAGCTTACAGAATCTTTTGTCTACTGATAAAAACAGACCCCAGGTGCTCAGGTGAGTTTCTTTAGTTCCATAAGCAAAACACTACTGGGGAACTCCCACTACTGGATTATTCTTGTGGAAGGACTCACCCTGATGCATTGGCAGACTCAAGAAGCCGAACATTAACCTGAATAATAGTTTATTTTGCTGACTTGGCTTGATCAAGCATAAAGATATTCCCAGTATCTGACATTCTTTTGTATTTAAAGATGGATTTGGCTTAAGATGCTGGGTCACCAGGTACCACCTTTAATATTCAGTAAAAATTTGATACTCCAATTAAAATGCATTTTACTCATCACATCCAAACTTGGGCCTACAATCTGATACCTACAATCGGGAGATGCTAAGAAAATTCAATTTCAAATGCCCACTTTAACTTTCTTTAAACTTAATAAGCCTCACATGTTATTGGGCATAAGAGGTCACTGCATAGTTGTGTCTGCTGTTAATGGAAATTCAGGCTGAATATGGAAAAAATGGTTCCACCATTACTTTGCTGTAATCATACTCATTTAGGAAAGTTTTGTCAACCTCAAGAGTAATTATTTTTAAGATTGTAAATATGTATTAAGTCATATGGTAATTTTGCATACTACTTTAAGAACTGTTCTATGAAATTGTTTAAAATAAAAGGAATCCTTGAATTACTGATAACACATAAATGTGGGTTCTTAAAATGCAGCTTTTCACTGATACTTGGGTTTATTATGGTTTACATCATTGGAACTCAGGAATTTTGCATGAGTTAAAAAGAAAATTTTTGTTAACATAATAAAAGAACTGGTGATTAAATTAGCTGTGGCTAAAATACACTTAATTCTTAAAGCTCTCTGTAGTATCACTTTGATCACAACAAAACCACAATTGTTAAAGGGGAGAAAGGTCCTAAGACCCCCCTGAAAAAATGTTATTACCATACTCTAAATTAGCAGACATTACTCACTGGCAATTCCAATTAAATAACACAGCTTTTTCTAGACTAGATGTATATTCCATATTGTACAGTTAGCTCTTCAATAAAGTAATGATGAGTAAAGAACCTTAAAGTTTCATTACCTACTATTGCATCTGTGCAGTGGTTGGATCCAGTAGGGCACTCCAGTGACAATGAAGTCCAAAGATGTTTTTACTGGAAAGGCAAGTCTCTGTTCCTTTTAAGAGCCCACAGTACAGTAGTCAGGTAGGCTCATGCAGACCCTTAAACCCATGGCCCAGGCAGTTACCTCAGTGAAATGGACAAAATGTGAGAGGAATCAAAAATGTCCTAAAATAATGAAAATTTTAAAAAATATTGAAATCAAGTTATCGTCATAAGATTCATAAAGTTAAAAATCCCAGACCAATTCTAAATGCAAGTACCTTGAACTGTATGTATCAGCAAGAGTAACTGCACAAAAATTAGTGTCCACAGTATTTGTTAATCATTTATTTATCATGAGAAACTACTCCTTAGCCCAGATATTATTAGTTCATAGTTCAGGAACACAGGTAAGTGACAAACTTCCATGGAACTCAACCCAAAGAAATTCTGTGGAGAAAAACAGAGTGGCCAAGTTAATGACAATCATTCTCTTAATACCTCACCACCATGGAGATCCCGAGGTCTACTGCTACCAGTGGAAGCCACACTTTGATCATTCACCCTTAGCCCAGAAGCAGCCCTGTTCAGGCTGCCTGGGCTCCAGGTCCATTCTCCCCCATGCTCCCTAACCTCCCTGACCAGCCTCTTTTCCATTTGGGACATTCACACCTTACTTTGGGTTTTTTGCTTTCATTTACCAAATTCTGCTTTTTTTCTTCAAGTCCACCCCCCTCTGTTCCTTTCTCATACCCATACTGTTCTTAAAAACCAGTAGCCCATCTGTTCTAAACAACATTTCTATTCCTATCTCCAAATCTGTTCCTCTTTATCTTATTGTTTTTTAAACAATCAACTTCTTATAAGTAAAAGGTAAAAAAAATATATTTAAAAAAATCAGCCTGTTAACATCTGATTATGAAATGCATACCCACTGTGGAAGTTTTGAAATTTTCAAAGGTACAAGAAAACAGCAATGTTAAGATTCCACACACAACCATTAATATTTTCTTGATCTTTTTACCTTCAACCTTTTTTTCTGTGCACTCTTTATTTAACATAGATCACCCTTTACAAAATATTCTTAGTTTTGTATTCTACTAATTTGTTACTTTGTGATTACCAATTCTAAGGGACATAATAGTCCATATGAATGTCATAAATTCCTTATCAATTTTCCAACCACTGGGAATAAAGTTGTTTTTCTCCTATTCTGTATTATATATATTAAACTGTGGCATGTATCTATCTGTGACTCAGATACCTCCTTAATATAAACAACTATAGAAATGGAATGTAATAGAATTGAATCTTATATTAAGCAAAAGTTATTCATAGTCAAAATTATCCTTGAATCTTTTAGAAAACGGATCTGAGTTCAATACAGCAGGTCTCCCCCACACCCCAGATCTTGGGAAAGATCACACACACACACTATCACACATGCATACATATGGCAATTGGAATGCTCCTTCAGGAACAGTCTGCCTTAAAAAAAAAAAAAAAAAAAAAATCCACATTCACATTCCCCTTGTCACAGCAAACCCACACTGAGGTGGTAGACAGGATCTTTAACTCTACTTTAATTGTTCTACCTTACTATTTTGTTGAGCTTGAATGAAGTTAATTAAACATATTAATTACAAGATTCCATAGTACAAATAGTTTCATCAGGTACTGGACACATGCTTTCAAATCAATTTAACAGATGACCTTTCATCAGCACACAAGCCAGTTCTCTTCTAGACACAGAACCTTAATCACACTGTCCATAAGTCAGTGGACCTTCACCACCCAAACCAGAATCTCTGGAAAGCCACCAAGTCACCTATGGACATCCAAATAACACACTATAAAAGGTGTCCAAAACTTGTTTTTTAAAGCACTTCTAAAAATGTAATTTTCCTGATGCCAATCTAGCAGTAATAGCACAACATGCAAAATGATTCTGAACATAAAATTAACTTCATGTCAGCAAGATGGTGCAATAACAAAGCTCCATACCCCCCACTACTCCCTAAGAGAAAGATCAACGAAACATGGACCAAAGTGTCTTTGTGAGAACTCCAGAAATCAATTAAGCTGCAACAACCAAGCAAACACCTAAATATGAAAAAGCTGCACTCAAAATGGCAGGAAATGTCGTGCACTTTTTTCTCACCCTTGCCCCACCCCCTCCTCAATGCAGCAGTGTGGTCAGGAGGAAAGTGACCAATTCCTGACTCCTCCTTCAGGGCAGAAGGAAAAGAGCAAGACCCTGCATGCAATGTTCTGGCTTATTTGAAGGCTTCCCAAGGGACTGCTTCCATCTTTATCTCAGAGCACTGATGAGAATGGCAACAAAGTTTAACTGACTTAGACACCACCAAACCAAAAAGACCAACTTATGTACCCTGGAAGTGCGAGAAGGGGCAGAGAGTTTATTTGAAGAAGTAACGGCCAAAACCTTCCCAAATTTGAGGAAAGAAATGGATATATAAATACAAGATGTTACTGGAAGTAAGATGAACACAAAGAGACCCAACACCAAGACACATTATAATCCAACTGTCAAAAACCAAAGATCTTGGAAGCACCAAGAAAAAAATGATTCATCGCCTACAAGGGAGCCTCTGTAAGATTATCAGTGGATTTCTCAGGAGGTTTAAACCTTGCAGGTCACAAGGATGTCAGATGGCAAATACAAAGTGCTCACACACACACAAAAAATTACCAACCAAGAATACTATAATCAGCAAAAATGTCCTTCAAAAATCAGGAAGAAAATTAAGACATTCCTAGATTTTAAAAAAAAAACTAAAAGATAAGGAGTTCATTACTACTAGATCTGCAATGAGAGTTCTTCAAGTTGAAACAAAATTACACTAGACAGGGACTTCCCTGGTGGTGCAGTGGTTAAGAATCTGCCTGCCAATGCAGGGGACACGAGTTGGATCCCTGGTCCGGGAAGATCCCACATGCTGCGGAGCAACTAAGCCCGCGCACCACAACTACTAAGCCTGCACTCTAGAGCCCGCAAGCCACAACTACTGAAGCCCGTGCACCTAGAGCCCACGCTCCGCAACAAGAGAAGCCACTGCTATGAGAAGACCGCACACAGCAACACGAAGAGTAGCCCCTGCTCACCACCACTAGAGAAAGCACATGCGTAGCAACAAAGACCCAACACAGCCAAAAATAATAAATTAATTTAAAAATTATACTAGGCAGTAACTCAAAAGCCATGTGGAAATATAAAGTTCACTGGCAAAGGCAAATATATGAATAAATATAAAAGCCAGTGTTGTAACTGTTTCATATCCCCACTTTTAATTTTGTAAGAGTTAGAGACAAAAGCTCTAAAAAAAAGAAATCTATGTTAATGGGTACACAATACCTAAAAATACAATTTGTGGCATTAGTAACGAAGTAGGGGAGCAGCGTTGTAAAAGAGAATTTTTGTATGTGATTGAAATAAGTTGTTACCAATTCAAAATAGATTATAACAATAGGTTGGTTTAAACTCCCCAAAAGTCATAGATCTGAGGAATGGATACAAAACAAGGTCCAACTATGAGCTGTCTACAAGAGATTCACTTTAGATCCAAGGACACACATAGTTTAAAAGCTAAGGATGGGGCTTCCCTGGTGGTGCAGTGGTTGAGAGTCCGCCTGCTGATGCAGGGGACACGGGTTCATGCCCCAGTCCGGGAGGATCCCACATGCCACGGAGTGGCTGGGCCCGTGAGCCATGGCCGCTGAGACTGAGTGTCCGGAGCCTGTGCTCCGCAACGGGAGAGGCCACAACAGGGAGAGGCCCGCATACCGAAAAAAAAAAAGCTAAGGATGGAAAAAGATTCCATACAAACAGCAGTCAAGAGAGCAAGAGTGGCTATACCGTTAGCAGACAAAACAGACTTTAAGTCAAAAAATGTGACAAAGGACATTATATAATGATAGAAGGGTCAATTCGCCAAGAAGACAGATTATAAATATCAATATATATGCAGAAAACGTCAGAGCTTTGAAAGATATGAAGCAAATATGAAGCAAACGCTAACAGAATTGAAGGGAGAAATAGACAGCTCTACAATAATAGTGGGTAACTTAAAATACTTTCAATAATGGCCATAAGAACCAGACAGAAGATCATTAAGAAAATAAGTGGATTTGAACACTACAGACCAATCAGATCTTAGAGACAAATACAGAACATTCTACCTAACATGAGAACACATTTTTTTTCTCAAGTGCATATGGATTAATTTCCATGTTAGAACATAAAACCAGACAATAGATTTTAAAATACCGAAGTCACATAAAGTATCTTTTCTGGTCACAACAGATGAAACTAGAAATTTATACCAGAAGGAAAACAGAAAAATCCACAAATATGTTGAAATTAAACATACCCTCCAACAACCAGTGGATCAAAGTAGATATCAGAAAAGAAATTTAGGACTTCCCTGGTGGTGCAGTGGTTAAGAATCCACCTGCCAATGCAGGGGACACATGTTTGATCCCTGGTCCTGGAAGATCCCACATGCCGCAAAGCAACTAAGCCCATGCACCACAACTACTGAGCCCGTGCTCTAGAACCCGTGAGCCACAGCTACTGAGCCCATGTGCTCTAGGATCCACATGCCACAACTACTGAGCCCACGTGCTGCAACTACTGAAGCCCACAAGCTTAAAGCCAGTGCTCTGCAACAGGAAGCCACCGCAATGAGAAGCCCGCGCATCGCAACAAAGAGTAGCCCCCACTCGCCACAGAGAAAGCCCACACGCAGCAAAGAACACCCAATGCAGCCAAAAAATAAAAAGAAATTTAAAAAGATCAAGTCAACAACCTAAGTTTACACCTTAAAAAGGTAGAAAAAGAAAAGCAAGCTAAACAAAAGCTAGCAGGAAGTAAAGATTAAACAAAATAGAGAACAGAAAAACACTAGGAATACATCAACAAAATCAAAAGAGCTGGTTATTTGCAAAGATCAACCAATATAACAAACCTTTAGTCAGACTAAGAAAAAAGAAGACTCAACTAAAAACAGAAATTAAAGAAGGGACATTATGTCACCAAATTAGATCACCCACATGAAATGGAATAATTCCTATAAACATACAACCTACCAAGAAATAAGAAAAAGATTAACAGACTTATAACTAAGTAAGGAGATTAAATCAGCAATCAATAACCTCCCAACAAAGAAAAGCCCAGGATCAGATGGCTTCACAGGGAAATTCTACCAAACACTTAAAAAAGAGTTAACACCAATCCTCCTCAAGCTCTTCCAAAAAACTGAAGGGGGGCGGGCAGCAGCGGGGGGTGGGGGGGGATGACATTTCCAAATTCACTCTATGTATTTTTTGTTTTCTATATATTTATATTAAGACATCTTACACACTTCTGTATGATGGAGACACTGCCCCCCACCATGTTTTCCTGAACCTCTCACATGTCTCTTGTGGCCACATTTGACTCACCACCACATTTAAGAATATAAAACATTCTATAAAACCAGCATTACCCTGATATCAAAGTCAGACAAATATAACACAAGAAACTACAGAGTAATATCCCAAATACAGATGCAAAAATCCTTCATAAAATACTAGCAAACAATTCAACAGCTCATTAAAAGGATTACATACCATGACCAAGGATGATTCAACATATGAAAATATACCACAGAAGTACAAAAAAGCCACATGATCATCTCAACTAATTCAGAAAACACATTTGAAAAATTCAATACCTTTTCATGATTAAAATAAATAAAATTGATAAACCATTAGCCAGACTCATCAAGAAAAAAAGGGAAAAGACTCAAATCAATAGAATTGGAAATGAAAAAGGAGATGTAACAACTGATGCTGCAGAAATACAAAAGATTATTAGAGATTACTACAAGCAATTCTATGCCAATAAAATAGGCAACCTGGAAGAAATGGACAAATTCTTAGAAATGCACAACCTGCCAAGACTGAACCAGGAAGAAATAGAAAATATGAACAGACCAATCACAAGCACTGAAATTGAAACTGTGATTAAAAATCTTCCAACAAACAAAAGCCCAGGACCAGATGGCTTCACAGGTGAATTCTATCAAACATTTAGAGAAGAGCTAACACCTATCCTTCTCAAACTCTTCCAAAAGATAGCAGAGGGAGGAACACTCCCAAACTCATTTTATGAGGCCACCATCACCCTGATACCAAAACCAGACAAAGACGTCACAAAGAAAGAAAATTATAGGCCAATATCACTGATGAACATAGATGCAAAAATCCTCAACAAAATACTAGCAAACAGAATCCAACAGCATATTAAAAGGATCATACACCATGATCAAGTGGGGTTTATTCCAGGAATGCAAGGATTCTTCAATATACGCAAATCAATCAATGTGATACACCGTATCAACAAACTGAAGGAGAAAAACCATATGATCATCTCAATAGATGCAGAGAAAGCTTTTGACAAAATTCAACACCCATTTATGATAAAAACCCTGCAGAAAGTAGGCATAGAGGGAACTTTCCTCAATATAATAAAGGCCATATATGACAAACCCACAGCCAGCATTGTTCTCAATGGTGAAAAACTGAAACCATTTCCACTAAGATCAGGAACAAGACAAGGTTGCCCACTCTCACCACTCTTATTCAACCTAGTTTTGGAAGTTCTAGCCACAGCAATTAGAGAAAATAAAGAAATAAAAGGAATCCAAATAGGAAAAGAAGAAGTAAAGCTGTCACTGTTTGCAGATGACATGATACTATACATAGAGAATACTAAGGATGCTACCAGAAAACTACTAGAGCTAATCAATGAATTTGGTAAAGTAGCAGGATACAAAATTAATGCACAGAAATCTCTGGCATTCTTATACACTAATGATGAAAAATCTGAGAATGAAATTAAGAAAACACTCCCATTTACCATTGCAACAAAAAGAATAAAATATCTAGGAATAAACCTACCTAAGGAGACAAAAGACTTATATGCAGAAAACTATAAGACACTGATGAAAGAAATTAAAGATGATACAAATAGGTGGAGAAATATACCATGTTCTTGGATTGGAAGAATCAACATTGTGAAAATGACTCTATTACCCAAAGCAATCTACAGATTCAATGCAATCCCTATCAAATTACCACTGGCATTTTTTACAGAACTAGAACAAAGAATTTCACAATTTGTATGGAAACACAAAAGACCCCGAATAGCCAAAGCAATCTTGAGAATGAAAAATGGAGCTGGAGGGCTTCCCTGGTGGCGCAGTGGTTGAGAATCCGCCTGCCGATGCAGGGGACACGGGTTCATGCCCCGGTCCGGGAAGATCCCACATGCCGCGGAGCGGCTGGGCCCGTGAGCCATGGCCGCTGAGCCTGCGCGTCCGCAGCCTGCGCTCCGCAATGGGAGAGGCCACAACAGTGAGAGGCCCGCGTACCACAAAAAAAAAAAAAAAAATGGAGCTGGAGGTATCAGGCTCCCTGACTTCAGACTATACTACAAGGCCACAGTAATCAAGACAGTATGGTACTGGCACAAAAAAAGAAACATAGATCAATGGAACAGGATAGAAAGCCCAGAGATAAACCCACACACATATGGTCACCTTATCTTTGATAAAGGAGGGAAGGAAACACAGTGGAGAAAAGACAGCCTCTTCAATAAGTGGTGCTGGGAAAACTGGACAGCTACCTGTAGAAGTATGAAATTAGAACACTCCCTAACACCATACACAAAAATAAACTCAAAATGGGTTAAAGACCTAAATGTAAGGCCAGACACTATCAAACTCTTAGAGGAAAACATAGGCAGAACACTCTATGACATCAATCACAGCAAGATCCTTTTTGACCCATCTCCTGGAGAAATGGAAATAAAAACAAAAATAAACAAATGGGATCTAATGAAACTTAAAAGCTTTTGCACAGCAAAGGATACCATAAACAAGACCAAAAGACAACCCTCAGAATGGGAGAAAATATTTGCAAATGAAGCAACTGACAAAGGATTAATATCCAAAATTTATAAGCAACTCATGCAGCTCAATAACAAAAAAACAAACAAAACAATCCAAAAATGGGCAGAAGAACTAAACAGACATTTCTCCTAGGAAGATATACAGATAGCCAACAAACACATGAAAGAATGCTCAACATCATTAATCATTAGAGAAATGCAAATCAAAACTACAATGAGATATCATCTCACACCGGCCAGATTGGCCATCATCAAAAACTCTAGAAACAATAAATGTTGGAGAGGGTGTGGAGAAAAGGGAACCCTCTTGCACTGTTGGTGGGAATGTAAAATGATACAGCCACTATGGAGAACAGTATGGAGGTTCCTTAAAAAACTACAAATAGAACTACCATATGACCCAGCAATCCCACTACTGGGCATATACCCTGAGAAAACCATAATTCAAAAAGAGTCATGTACCAAAATGTTTATTGCAGCTCTATTTACGATAGCCAGGACATGGAAGCAACCTAAGTGTCCATCAACAGATGAATGGATAAGGAAGATGTGGCACATATATACAATGGAATATTACTCAGCCATAAAAAGAAATGAAACTGAGTTATTTGTAATGAGGTGGATAGACCTGGAATCTGTCATACAGAGTGAAGTAAGTCAGAAGGAGAAAAACAAATACCGTATGCTAACACATATATATGGAATCTAAAAAAAAAAAAAAAATGTCATGAAGAGATTAGTGGTAGGATGGGAATAAAACACAGACCTACTAAAGCACGGACTTGAGGATATGGGGAGGGGGAAGGGTAAGCTGTGACGATGTGAGAGAGTGGCAGGGACATATACACACTACCAAATGTAAATTAGATAGCTAGTGGGAAACTGCAGCATAGCACAGGGAGTTCACCTCTGTGCTTTGTGACCACCTAGAGGGGTGGGATAGGGAGGGTGGGAGGGAGGGTGACACAAGAGGGAAGAGTTATGGGAACATATGTATATGTATAACTGATTCACTTTGTTGTAAAGGAAAAACTAACACACTATTGTAAAACAATTATACTCAAAGATGTTTAAAAAAAAAAAAATTCAAATAAAGAACAGAAAGAAACTACCTCAATATAATAAAGGTGATACATGAGAAACCCGCAGCTAATATACTCAATAGTGAAAGACTTAAAAGCTTCTCCAAGGTCAGAAAAAAAAAAACAAAAGAAGGATGCCCATTCTTACCCTTTCTCTTCAACATAGTACTGGAAGTCCTAGTCAGAGCAATTAGGGAAGAAAAAGAAATAAAAGACATCCAAATTGGAAAGGAAGAAGTATAACTGTCTCTGCAGATGACCTGATCTTATATGCAGAAATCCCAAAAAGATTTCACACGCACACAAAAAACTGTCAGAATAAACTCGGCAAAGCTGCAGGATACAAAATCAATGCACGAAATCAGCTGTGTTTCTAGACACTAACAATGAATAATCGGAAAAGCAAATTAAGGAAACAATCCCAAATACATTAGCATTAAAAAAAAATAACAATTCTTAGGAATAAACTTCACCAAGGAGGCAAAAGACTTGTATCCTGAAAGATACAAAACATTGCTGAAATTAAAGAAACAAATGGAAAGACATCCTGTGTTCATGTTCCCTTAACATCATATCCAAAAATTAACAAAATGGATCAAAGACCTAAAGGTAAGAGCTAATAAAACTATAAAACTTTCGCAGAAAATATAATACTTTACAACACTGGATTTGTCAATGATTTCTTAAACATGACACCAAAAGCACAGGCAACAAAAGAAAATTTACATAAATTAGACTCCATCAAAATTTCAAATGTCTGTGCCATCAAAGGACACAATTAACAGACTGAAAAGGCAATCCATAGAATGGGAGAAAATATCTAAATCATATCTGATAGGGAGTTTTAAATAACTCCTACAACTCAACAAAAACAATCCAATTAAAAGTGGGCAAAGGACTTGAATAGACATTTCTCCAGAGAACATATACAAATGGCCAAAAAGCATGGGAAAAGATGCTCAACATCATTAACTATTAGGGAAATGCAAACGAAGACCAAAATAAAACAACACCTCACACCCATTTGGATGTCTATCAAAAAACCAGAAAACAAGTGTTCACAAGGATGTGGAGTAATTGGGACCCTTGTGAACAGAAGTTGGTGAAGTGAAAAATGGTGCAGCCACTATGTAAAATAGTATGGCAGTTCCTTAAAAAATTAAAAACAGAACTACCATATGATTTAGCAACTCCACTTCTGAGTATATACTCAAAAAAGTATTAAAGCAGGGTATCAAAGAGATATCTGCACACAAAGCAGCAGCATTATTCACAGTAGCCAAAAGCAATCCAGGTGTCCATTAACAGATGATTAAACAAAATGTGGTATATAGATAAAACTGACTACTTAGATGAAAAGAGTTCTGAAGACTGGTTGTACAACAATGTAAATGTACTTGACAATACTGAACTGTACACTTAAAAATAGTTAAGACTGTATATTTTATATATATTACCACAGTTAAAAAAGATTTTAAACAGTAATTTCAAATAACCATATTACCTTTATATTCCAAAATCACTTTGCACTCTGAAAGATACCAGCCTTCCTCATCTCCTCAAAATCTTTTATGGAATCATAATTTCTGTAGAAATCTGCATATGCCTTCTTTCTTGGTTCAGCCACAGCAAACTAAAAGGTAACATATCACATTTAGGACTTATTTTTTTTAATTATTAGAAACAATATCTAAAGACAATATAAATCACCAAGTTTTTGTTCACCTTGAATCCTACTTATCTTGAATCCTATTATTAAAGTCCTTAAAGAGGTAATTAAGTTAAAATGAAGTCTTTAGGGTGGGTCCTAACCCAACATGACTAGTATCCTTAGAGGAGGAGAAACTTCGTACAGAAACAGTGCTAACACACAGAGGACCATGTGATGAGAGGAAGAAGACAGGAATACAAAGCCAAGGAGAGAGGCCTCAGAAATCAACCCCACAGCCAACTTTTTTTTGGCCGCAGCATAGGGCATGTAGGATCTTATTTCCCCAACCAGGGATCGAACCAGTGCCACCTGCAGTGGAAGCACAGAGTCTCAACCACTGGACTGCTGGGGAAGTCCCCCAAAGCTATCTTGATCTTGGATTTTCAGCCTCGAGAGAAAGAATTTCTATTGTGGAAGCCACCCAGTTTGTGGTATTTTGTTATGGCAGCCCTAGCAAACTAAGACAGCTTCATTTAAAGATGGAGGACAAGCTACCTGGGGAATAAGATACTTTCCCATCACACTGAGGTGGGTGGAGAAAGGATAAGAGGAAAGGAGCACATTAAAGAGGGAATTTCTTTAAAAGACTCTAGCAACTTCCCTGGCAGTCCAGTGGTTAAGACTCCGCCTTCCAGTGCAGAGGGTGTGAGTTCGATCATTGGTTGGGGAGCTAAGATCCCACATGCCTCGTGGCCAAAAAACCAAAACATAAAACATAAGCGGTATTGTAACACGCTGAATAAAGAATTTTAAAATGACCCACATCAAAAAAAATCTTAAAAAAATAAAAGACTCTATATGCTATCTATGAAAATAAAATACATTTTCAAATTTAAAACACATTTTTGGACCATGAGCACAAAGTAAAAATAAAACATACGTACCTTATAGAAAGCTGCAACTCCCAAGGAGACAACGAATGCTCCAACAATATGAAATCGCAGACGCTTGGCCAGAAGGCCACGCATCTGAGGTTTTGTCAAAGAACTGGAAGCCATGGTAGTTTTTCTTCTTGACAGCTAAAATAATAAAAGACAACTCTTAGAACATAAGATACCTAAAGAACTCTTCTGCATAATGCATTTTAGTACCCAGAGAGGCACAGGCAGGACAGTGCACCGACTCCTCTCCCAAAGCCTAAGGTCTTTATTGACTTAGCGGTTTCATCTCACACGGTGAACGACCACCCTAAATAAGCAGCCCAACAGTAGTAACCAGGGAACAAGAACGACAAAAACCTCACCCAACTACAGGGAAGATTAGCAGCGTCTCTGGATGGGGAATCACAAGTGCAAACATTCCTAGCATTTACTCTACAAGCTTACTACCAACTCATTTCAGCCTGTGAGACAGCTGTTTTCCCATTTTACTGAGAAAACCGGGATGCAGGAAGGTTACCGGACTGTTTCAAGGTCACGCAATCAAGAACTAACACTCGGGCGGGACCCCAGCAGGCCCCGCAGGGCCCACTTTGTGACCCGGGCCTGAAGGCCGCAGCGCGCAGGCCGGCCTCCCGACCTTCGGCGAGCGCGGCCCGGGCAGGGGCGGAAAGGTCGTGGGCGCGTGCAGGGGGCTGCCAGGAGCCCACCCCTGCCCTCCTACCACAGGCCCAGTGACCCTCCTGTAGCTTCCCAACTCCAATCACAAACGCTACCACAAAGCTGACGCCCACCAAGGACCGACGGTGCTCCTTAAGCCTCGGGAACGGATGAGGAAGAACACCTTCCCTTTTTGTAGGTGAAGACACTGGGACCAGACAGGTCAAAAGACGCAACCAAGGTCACGATGAAGGCGGTAAAAAAGCAGCGGCCACCGGGCCCGGGCCGGCTGTCTCAAAAGCCCGGCGGTCCCTCGAGGCCCTTCAGCAAACCCGGCCCCCGTAGGACCCGCTCCACCGGCCCCGCGGTTTTCCGCCCCAGAGATGCAGAGTAACGATTTAGCTCCAAGGTAGACCGACAGCAGGCAGTGGAAGGCGGCAGGTACGGGAATCCGAACGAGGGACGCAAAGCGCCCAAAACCCACCTCAACAACGACGTCCTTGGAGAAATGGACGGCGTTCCAGCAGCGCGCAGCCGCATAAATACAGGGAACGGATAGAGGATCCGGCTACGGTGGCCCAAAGAGTACAAAAGGCCTCCAGAGCACGTCCCGCCGTTCACAGCTGAAGTTAATCTGTGTATTTAGCCTCTTCTCTGTGTAACCTTGGATTCAGGGTTTGAACTTGTGAGTCAGTTTCCTTAATCAAGTCGAGATATTGATCTTACTCATACACAGAGATGATATGAACTTATTGGGGAATTCAAAGATTTTTAATATGTGAATTTTTTTTTTTTTTAATGTACACTACAAATACAGCACAAATCATCCTGGGCATGGATTGCTCCAACTATGTGCACAAACCAACATTTTCATTATGACTATCCTTATGCATCTAGCCGCTTGTTTGGGTAAAGAGTGAATAAGAGAGCAAAGTTTCTGGAACTCACAGCCCAGCAGATGAGACAAACATAAACTGAGTAACATCAATCCCAAGCAGTAGGCGCTACCGTAGACACGTGACCCTGGTGCTGCAGAAGCAATTACCTGCTTGGAAAAGCTGAGCAAGTTTGGATGGAAGTATTTGTGTGGACTTTTAGTAAAAGACAAGTGTTTTAAAGCAAGGCATCTGGAAGTTTATGGAAAGTAGTGTGTAAAGTAAGGCTCTTGTGCCTTAGGGTTGTCAGACTTGGTTTTTATTGAAATAACCTGGATTTGTACTGCATTGTTTAACTCAGCAAGTACTGTGAAAGATTCATAGGATACATGATATTGATTCAACATATATAGATTGAGCAATTACTAGGTACCAGGCTCTGCTATTAGCAGGGCAGATCATCAAGGAGGTCATGGAGTCTTTGTCCTCAACTTGTTAACAGATGGTTCTGGGGAGTGAAACCTTTCAGCCACGCAGAAATGGTGCTAATTGAAGGTCAAAGTGGACTTGTACCTCAACAACATATTTTTTCAGACTTCTTATTGTTGTTGAAGATAAGTTCTTGTGCCTGAGAAATGGTGAGGCCAAACAAACTGAGATGTCAGAGTTTAGAGCAGAGAAAGATTTATTGCAAGGGCCAAGCAAGGAGAGCAGGCAGCCGGTGCTGGAAAAAAACCCGAATTCTTCAATGGTTTGGGAGGAAGAGTTTTTAAGGGCAAAATTTGGGGTGAGGGCTGCAGAGTATGTGACTTTCCTGTGATTGGCTGGTGGTGAAGAAACAAGGTGGTGTTCCGGGAATCTAGTGTTCAGCCTCCAGGAACTGGGTGGGGGCCTTAGTTGCTACGGAAGAACTCAAAGACATATTTTATATATCTGTGAGTTGAGTTATCTGGGAGGTGAGTCTTAGTAAATACAGACCTCAGGTAACAGAACTAGAATTTAATATGCATTGAAACATAATCTTTTTCTTTCTAAAATTACCCTCACTTTTACCAAATATAGCCGAATTAAGACTAATTTGTTTACCAAATAAGTCTGGTTAATTGGTCACATAGGGTTTTTTACACTGGCTCTACTGGAAGTTTTCATAAGGAGTCTCAGACAACTTTTTTTTTTAATTTTTGAATTTTATTTTATTTCTTTTTTTATATAGCAGGTTCTTATTAGTTATCTATTTTATACATATTAGTTTATACATGTCAATCCCAATCTCCCAGTTCATCACACCACCAGCACCTGCTTTCCCCCCTTGGTGTCCATATGTTTGTTCAGACAACTTTTAATAGGCCTCTCAAGGCCAGGAAAGTCATGCCAAGGACTTGCCATTAGATTCTGCCTGGGTGAACTTCTCTCCTCTAGAGTTCCCCCAAATATCAAGATTCCTGTACCTGCCAGGAGGCAGCGTTTCTTGTTCACCTGATAAGTCTGTTCAGAACCTAAGAGTTTCTGATTTCTGGATGGATTGGGTAGAGAGAAAAGGTAAATGTTTTAGTTCTACTTACAAAGGGGTAATTTACCAAATTGCTTTAAGTCATAATTAGCATGAGGGGACGGGTTTCCTTACATCTGGAAAACACAGATCAAAACCAATAATATTCCAGAGACTTTAAAAGGCAGTTAAACACTGATTATGATGTAATTGACAAAGAAACTTTGTTACTGCTGTGACACACAACATTTTAAGATAATAACTAGAATAATGACTGATAATGTTAGCAGATAGGTTAGGGGGCCCCTGGAGAAAAAAGAATCAGTTATAGCTTTTTGACATAAGAGAAGCCGTTTTAGGCCTAAGCCATTTTGTGATCTAAACCTGGCAACAATGCCTGCTCTTGAACAGGTCTCAGTAATAAAGATCTTAAGGGAACAAAAGAACTGTTATCAGGCAAGAGAAGTAACAATAACAAAGATAAATCAGTTGTAAAGACTCCCACTTCTGTTTCCATGGTAAAGGCTAGCCTGAAGCACTTTCTTCAGCTGTTTTGCAGAATCTAAACCCCCCTTGGGCACTCAGTCACAGGATCACCTGGAACCTAAGGGATGATGATGACTTTTTCTGACACTTGTGAGTTCAGTCAATTAAAGCTTGGACTTGGTTGAACTTGGCCCCAATTCAATGCTGAACTCTCCTCTGCTCAAGCCCCTTTATGAATATGCATGTACCCTTAGCTTAAAACTGCCCCAATTTTGCTGCTGGGGAGACACTGCTTTGGGAAAGACCCCAGTGTTCTCCTTACTTGCTGCAAGTGGTAAAGCCATCCTTCTCCCTGTATTTGGCTTGGTTGTGTCTTTTGGTTTGACACCCACCAAGAGGCAAACCCAGTTTGGGGGTAACAATAACGCTATATATCAGGACATATCCAAATTTTAGAAATTTCATATAATTTCTAAAATGTCTATATTCATGATATTTACCCACACAGTATAACCTGAGAAGGCTGGCTTATCACTCATTTGACAATGCTTCCCATGTAAATTAACATACCAAATAATCCTAGTTAATTTAATCTCTCTGAGATGCTGAGATGCCTCAGGGTTCCTCTGAAGTATCCCAGAGTTAGCTGGAGGTCAAAAGAACCTCATTAAGAATTTGATATTTGGAAAGTTTGTCAAAAGTATCAAGCCACTTGGTCAAATAGTATCACAGGTCACTGTGAATACTTATTCACATAATCAAAGTGACAATAAAAGATTTTAAAAGCAAATACAGGTCACTTAAAGGCAAAGAAAAAAATCTGTTATCAAAAGCACCATTCTAAGAAAACTTTGTTCTCTTAACAGAGAGAAACCAAATCCAGTCTCGCACCAGCCTACTCTTAATAACAAAATCCATTTACCTAATTAAATTTAATCCAATCTGAGCCAATCCTGACCATGTACAAAACTTTTTTCTCAGTGTTCCTTTTCACGAACCTTCTACAACTTTTTCTATCTATATTATTTTGGATTTTATTTTGTTTTCCATTCAGAAACAACCAGCTCTAGGACAAAACTACTGTTTTTTTCCTTTAACAAAATGCATTTCCATTCCTCATACATTCTTTTACTGAAAACACATATCATACTTTCCTGGAATATTGAAATGTTTCCCTTATTATTTTAGTAGCTTCATATTATAATTTTAACCCTTAAAAACCGTAATCTCTAGCAAAAACCAAGAATCAAGTAATTGTGAACTGTCTGCCATACCAGCATTTCCTGATTGGAACTTATGTTTTAGTTATCCTCTTGTAAAAAGGCAAAGGTAGGTAAACTCAGACCTATTTAGCAGTTAATGTTCCAGTATTTTATCGTATTTGAAATGACCTAGATTTTCCATAAATTCCTATCATTTAATTTAATTTAACAAAACTAAAGTTTCAAGTTACCAAAATCAGGGGAGACTATTTGAAGTCTTCAGCCTGGAAAAGCCTCTCAGATTGCTCTGAGGGACCGTTCCAAAGAGGCAAAAGAGGAGCCAGCATATATAGGAGTTTTGCAAAAAACAAAAACAAAAAGAAAAAAGAAAAAACAGGTAGTGGAACATCAAGAGTACTGCTAATTAAAGAAAAACCAGACATCTCAAGTTAATGAATTTAGAGCTTCCTATGTATGGGAAGATTCAAGAGTCTGGGCTTAATGAAATTGTTCCTTTGATATGCACCTTAACTATCTAGGGCCAGTATCCTGTTTTCCTCTATTCTGAATCCCCTCAGTGTACACCTTGGTGGGGGAGGGGCGTGGCCACAGTGGCTGATGGCTTGATGGCCACAACATCCTTTGTTTACTGGTAGGGCAGGTGACATTCTATGTCCACAATATCAAGTTATTTTCCTTGCTGACAAATTGCAACAGATATATTTGACTTCCAGTAAACATAAGTATAGTAAAAGTATTATTCTTAATACTGATGACTCTAAAGACATGTCTATATTAATCAAACCAACAAGCTTAAATTAGCTTTAATACCATATATTAATTTAATATTTAATATTTCCCAGATCATGTGAACCTGAAATTTATTCTGGTTAGTTTCTTTTATATTTATGAGAATTTTTATAAGTGCTTAATCCTTTTAAGCCAATTAAATGAATTCATCCACAAACCTATCTTGGCAATGCCATTTGGAGGCACAGACACATCATATTTAAAATGTACACATATACATACATCTATATAGACACAGACAGAGGTCTCACGGCTTTCCTGCTTGAGTTTAAAAGGCCTCTTTTTTTTTCTTCAATCTCAGTGATTACAGATGATTAAAGTTCCTGAGAACCCAGGTAGATCATATACAACCATACATGTCACTCACTCACATTCACATGTCTCACTTCCAGATGAAATTAAATCATCACACAAGTTACTAGGACCCCCTAATGAAGGTCAAAACCAGGAAGAGACAACAGGATTCAGATTAGTACTCATGTGCCAAGACACTGAAGCACACACCTAAGATAAAAGCCAAACCAATTCCAAAAGGCTTACTTTGATACAATAGCATAAAAGCCTATACATAAGGAATCTCATCCCATTTTTCTTCCTTCTACAGAACAGTTCTAGTTGAAAGATGGTGTTATAATTTAAAGCACCATTAGGGGCCATTGTTCTCCAGATCCCAAGGAATACTGAGGCCAAGCAGGGTTACAATAAAATACCATTTTGTTTCATTCATGGGAGCATAGCTGAAGATCTCCCAGTTTTGTAAAATATACCACAGGGGGCTACAAGATGTAACAGAACTCTAATCACCCATACTTAATTATTCACAGCTGGTATTGCCAAATATCAAGCAAACAGCAAACCAGTGCAATGCATAACAGTCTCTGGGAGTTGGTGCAGTTTCCCTAGCCACAGAAAGGGAAATTCTCAACCAATGCCCCACCAAGGATGGGACCAAAGAGCCAAGCCTTAGTCCAAAAGGGAAAATCCCAACCAATGCTCCATCATAGGCAAAGCCAATGCAATAGGGAAGATCCCTTTAAAGTTAGGAACAGCCATATGACTTACTTTGGCCAAAGCAATATGAGTGAAAATGACATGTGTCACTTCTGGGTCGATGCTTCACACCCCAGCATGTGGTTTGCCATGTTCTTTTCATCTTGCCTTTGTTATAATGGAAGTATTGGTTGAGAAGTCACCTATGTCTCCTGGGTCCATGAAAGACAGAGCTAAGCAGAGACCTCCTACTATCCTGTAATGGCCAGGTTCAGTGAGTGAAAAATAAGCAGTCTGGTAGCATGTTATTCCACTGAGATTCAGGGATTTTTTTGTTGTTAAAGACAAACTTAGCTTGTCCTGACTGGTACAGGATGTTAAAAAAAAAAAGTATCTGTTTTAGTTAAACCTGTGTATGTAAATGCTAAGAAAGATAAAGTGAGTAATAGAGACAGTGAGATTGCGAAAAAGAAATGGAGGCATTAAGGCGGCACTGGAAATGAGCTATTTTGATCACCACAATTTCTCCTAAGTTGAAAACAAAACAGCCCTTCCAGGTTAGGGGCATCCCTGACCTCCCCAGAATCTGTGATGTTCTCAGCAAAGCCCTGAGTTTATGATAGAATCTGTGTGCTGCTTAAGAGTCCTCCAGCTGCTGACCGAAGGTAACACTGGGTGTTTGGGCCCCTCAGGAGGTGTGTGCCTGGGGCGTCAGCTGCCCCAAGATTACTTAGAGGTAGAGTACTGTATTCTAGAGGATTTTGGACTCCTCCAAAGTTTGTATGTGGATCAGGGATGATGTTTTCTGACCACTCTAAGGCTGAGTTACTGCCTCACTGTAAGCCCTATGTAGTTTGCAAAACATGTTCACATATGTGTTACAGTGGTAGAAAACAGGACTGGGGATGGAATCTAGAGTGGGAATCCTCCCACAGCATAGATGTGGAAAGCACCTCCAGAGAAACTCTACCTCAGTGGACACCACTCATTAGCCTATGATGATTTGTTGAGTGCCTGTTATGTGTTTTGTGTGTTCCTAATGGCTAAGAGGATGGTCCCAAGAAGCCACTGATGACACTCCCCCAATCAGTAAATTATTTCAAAACCTTCCATTTCTCTTTCATTAAATAGATATATCCTCCTAGGTCCCACTTAGAAAATCCAAGAGGTTATTTATTCAGACTAACAGTGATGAAGTCTGTGAAATAACTAAGTACCAGATTTGATGCTTTTCTGGTCATTTTAGAGCCAGCAGTAGTTAAAAACAAACTTTCCAGGACTTCCCTAGTGGCACAGTGGTTAAAAATCCAGCTGCCAATGCAGAGGACATGGGTTCAAGCCCTGGTCTGGGAAGATCCCACATGCCACGGAGCAACTAAGCCCATGCGCCACAACTACTGAGTCTGTGCTCTAGAGCCCATGAGCCACAACTACTGAAGCCCTCACACCTACAGCCTGTGTCCCACAACAAGAGAAGCCACTGCAATGAGAAGCCCATGCACTGCAACAAAGAGTAGCCCCCGCTCACCGCAACTACAGAAACCCTGCACGCAGCAGCAAAAACCCAACACAGCCAAAGATAATAAACAAATACATAAATACATTTTTTAAAAAGAATTAAAAAAATAAATTGTTTGTTTAAAAAAAACCAGAGAGGACCTTCAAGATGGTGGAGGACTAAGATGTGGAGATCACCTTCCTCCCCACAAATACATTAGATATACATCTACATGTGGAACACCTCCTACAGAACACCTACTGAATGCTGGCAGAAGACCTCAGACTTCCCAAAAGGCAAGAAACTCCCCAGGTATCAGGGTAGGGCACAAGAGAAAAGGAAAAACAGAGACAAAAGAATAGGGACGGGACCTGCACCTCTGGGAGGGAGCTGTGAAGGAGAAAAGGTTTCCACACACTAGGAACCCCATCACTGGCAGAGACAGGAGATGGGCACTGGAGGGGAGCTTCAGAGCCACGGAGGAGAGCACAGCAACAGGGGTGCAGGTGGCAAAGTGGAGAGATTCCCGCACAGAGGATCGATGCCGACCAGCACTCAGCAGCCTGAGAGGTTTGTCTGCTCGGATGGGGGCTAGGAGCTGAGACTCAGGCGTTGGAGGTCAGAACCCAGAGAGAGGGCTGGGGATGGCTGCATGAACACAGCCTGAAGGGGGCTAGTGCACCACAGCTAGCTGGGAGGGAATCGGGAAAAAGTCTGGAACTGCCTAAGAGTCAAGGGACCATTGTTTTGGGGTGCGCAAGGAGAGGGGATTCAGAGCACTGCCTAAATGAGCTCCAGAGATGGGCACGAGACACGGCTATCAGCACAGACACCAGAGACGGGCATGAAACACTAAGCCTGATGCTGCAGCCACCACGAAGCCTATGTGCAAGCATAGGTCAGTATCCACACCTCCCCTCCCAGGAGTCTGTGCAGCCCACCACTGCCAGGGTCCCATGATCCAGGGACAACTTTCCCAGGAGAACACATGGTGCACCTCAGGCTTTTGCAGCATCGCACTGGCCTCTGCCACCACAGGCTTGCCCTGCATTCCATACCCCTCCCTCATCCCCCCAGCCTGAGTGAGCCAGAGCCCCCTAATTAGCCACTCCTTTAACCTCATCTTGTCTGGGTGAAGAACAGACACCTGAGGGTGACCTACATGCAGAAACGGGGCCAAATCCAAAGCTGAACCCCAGGAGCTGTGCAAACAAAGAAGAGAGAGGGAAATTTCTCCAAGCAGCCTCAGGAGCAGCGGATTAAATCTCCACAATCAACTTGATGTATCCTGCATCTGTTGAATACCTGAATAGACAACGAATCATTCCAAATTGAGGTGGTGGACTTTGGGAGCAACTGTAGACTTGGGGATTGCTGTATGCAACTGACTAGCTTCTGATTTATATGTTTATCTTAGTATAGTTTTTAGCACTTGTTATCATTGGTGGATTTGTTTATTGGTTTGGTTGGTCTCTTTTTTTATTACTTTTTAAATTTTTTTATTTTAATAATAATTTTTATTTTAATAACTATTTTATTTATTTTGATTTCTTTTTAAAAATAAATTTATTTATTTTAATTATTTTTGGCTGTGTTGGGTCTTCATTCCTGTGCATGGGCTTTCTCTAGTTGCGGCGAGCGGGGGCTACTCTTCATTGCGGTGCACAGGCTTCTCGTGGCAGTGGCTTCTCTTGTTGTGGATCACGGGGTCTAGGCAGGCGGGCTTCAGTAGTTGTGACATGTGGGCTTCAGTAGTTGTGGCTCACAGGCTCTAGAGCTCAGGCTCAGTAGTTGTGGCGCACGGGCTTAGTTGCTGCACGGCATGTGGGATCTTCCCAGATCAGGGCTCGAACCTGTGTCCCCTGCATTGGCAGGCAGATCCTTAACCACTATGCCACCAGGGAGGTCCCTCTTTCTTTTTTCTTCTCCCTTTTCTTCTGAGCCATGTACCTGACAGGGTCTTGGTGCTCCAGCCGGGTGTCAGGCCTGTGTCTCTGAGGTGGGATAGCCGAGTTCAGGACATTGGACCACCAGAGACCTCCTGGACCCATGTAAGATCAATCAGCGAGAGCTCTCCCAGATATCTCCATCTCAAAGTTAAGACCCAGCTCCACTCAATGACCAGAAAGCTACAGTGCTGGACACCCCCTGCAAAACAACTAGCAAGACAGGAACACAACCCCACCCATTAGCAGATAAGCTGCCTAAAATCATAGTAAGTTCACAGACACCCCAAAACACACCACTGGATGAAGTCCTGCCCACCAGAGAGACAAAATGCAGACTCATCCATCGGAACACAGGCACCAGTCCCCTCCACCAGGAAGCCTATACAACCAGCTGAACCAACCCTACCCACTGGGGGCAGAAACCAAAAACAATGGGAACTACAAACCTTCAGGCTGTGAAAAGGAAACGCCAAACACAGTAAGTTAAGCAAAATGAGAAAACAGAAATATGCAGCAGATGAAGGAGAGAGGTAAAAACCCACCAGACCAAACAAATGAAGAGGAAATAGGCAGTCTACGTGAAAAACAACTGAGAGTAATGATAGTAAAGATGATCCAAAATCTTGGAAATAGAATGAAGAAAATACAAGAAACGTTTAACAAGGACCTAGAAGAACTAAAGAGCAAACAATGATGAACACAATAAATGAAATTAAAAATTCTCTAGAAGGAATCAATAGCAGAATAACTGAGGCAGAAAAATGGATAAGTGAGCTGGAAAATAAAATGGTGGAAATAACTGCCAGAGAGCAGAATAAAGAAAAAAGAATGAAAAGAATTGAGGACAGTCTCAGGAGCCTCTGGGACAACATTAAATGCACCAACATTCGAATTATAGGGGTCCCAGAAGATGAAGAGAAAAAGAAAGGGACTGAGAAAATATTTGAAGAGATTATAGTAGAAAACTTCCTAATATGGAAAAGGAACTAGTCAATCAAGTCCAGGAAGTGTAGAGAGTCCCATACAGGGTAAATCCAAGGAGAAACACGCCAAGACACATACTAATCAAACTATCAAAAATTAAATACAAAGAAAAAATATTAAAAGCAGAAAGGGAAAAAGAACAAATAACCTAAAGGGAATCTCCATAAGGTTTACAACTGATCTTTCAGCAGAAACTCTGCAAGCCACAATGGACTGGTAGGACTTATTTAAAGTGATGAAAGGGAAAAACCTACAACCAAGATTACTCTACCCAGCAAGGATCTCATTCAGATTCAACAGAGAAATTAAAACCTTTACATACAAGCAAAAGCCAGGACAATTCAGCACCACCAAACCAGCTTTAAAACAAATGCTAAAGGAACCTCTCTAGGCAGGAAACAGAAGAGAAGGAAAAGACCTACAAAAACCAAACAATTAACAAAATGGTAATAGGAACATACATATTGATAATTACCTTAAATGTAAATGGATTAAATGCTCCAACCAAAAGACAAAGACTGGCTGAATGGATACAAAAACAAGACCCATATATATGCTGTCTACAAGAGACCCACTTCAGACCTAGGGACACACACAAACTGAAAGTGAGGGGATGGAAAAAGACATTCCATGCAAACGGAAATCAAAAGAAAGCTGGAATAGCAATTCTCATAGCAGACAAAATAGACTTTAAAATAAAGACTATTATAAGAGACAAAGAAGGACACTACATAATGATCAAGGGATCAATACAAGAAGAAGATATAACAATTGTATATATTTATGCACCCAACATAGGAGCACCTCAATACATAAGGCAAATGCTAACAGCCATGAAAGGGGTAATTGACAGTAACACAATAACAGTAGGGGACTATAACACCCCACATTCACCAATGGCAGATCATCCAAAATGAAAATAAATAAGGAAACACAACCTTTAAGTGATACATTAACCAAGATGGACTTAATTGACATTTATAGGACATTCCACTCAAAAACAAGAGAATACACTTTCTTCTCAAGTGCTCATTCTCCAGGAGAGATCATATCTTGGGTCACAAATCAAGCCCTGGTAAATTTAAGAAATTGAAATCGTATCAAGTGTCATTTCCGAGCACAACGCTATGAGACTAGATACCAATTACAGGAAAAAAACTGTATAAAGTACAAATACAAGAAGGCCAAACAATACGCTCCTAAATAACCAAGAGATCACTGAAGAAATCCAAGAGGAAATCAAAAAATACCTAAAAACAAATGACAATGAAAACAAGACAGCCCAAAACCTATGGGATGCAGCAAAAGAAGTTCTAAGAGGGAAGTTTATAGCAATACAATCCTACCTCAAGAAACAAGAAACATCTCAAATGAACAACCTAACCTTACACCTAAAGCAATTAGAGAAAGAAGAACAAAAAATCCCTAAAGTTAGCAGAAGGGAAGAAATAATAAAGATTAGATCAGAAATAAATGAAAAACAAATGAAGGAAATAATAGCAAAGATCAATAAAATTAAAAGCTGTTTCTTTGAGAAGATAAACAAAATTGATAAACCATTAGCCCGAATCATCAAGAAAAAAGGGAGAAGACTCAAATCAACAGAATTAGAAATGAAAAAGGAGAAGTAACAACAGACACTGCAGAAATACAAAGGATCATGAGAGATTATTACAAGCAACTATACACCAATAAAATGGACAACCTGGAAGAAATGGACAAATTCTTTTTTTTTAACAACTCTATTGAAGTACAACTGCTTCACACTGTCACACCAGTTTCCACTGCACAACAAAGTGAATCAGCCATATGTACACACATATCCCTACATCCCCTCCCTCATGCGTCTCCCTCCCACCCTCCCTATCCCACCCTTTATGTGGTCACAAGGCACGGAGCTGACCTCCTTGTGCTCTGCAGCTTCTTCCCACTAGCTATCTATTCTACATTTGGTAGTGTATATATGTCAATGCCACTCTCTCACTTCAAGAAATGGACAAATTCTTAGAAAAGCACAACCTTCCAAGACTGAACCAGGGAGAAATAGAAAATATAAACAGACCAATCACAAGCACTGAAATTGGAACTGTGATTAAAAGTCTTCCAACAAACAAAAGCCCAGGACCAGATGGCTTCACAGGAGAATTCTATCAAACATTAAGAGAAGAGTTAACACCTATCCTTCTTAATCTCTTCCAAAATATAGTGTGGGAGGAACACTCCCAAATTCATTCTTCAGGGCCACCTTCACCCTGGTACCAAAACCAGACAAAGATGTTACAAAAAAAGAAAACTACTGGCCAATATCACTGATGCACATAGATGCAAAAATCCTCAACAAAATACTAGCAAACAGAATCCAACAGCACAGTGAAAGGTTCATACACCATGATGCAAGGATTCTTCAATATATGCGAATCAATCAATGTGATACACCATATTAACAAATTGAAGGATAAAACCATATGATCATCTCAGTAGAAGCAGAAAAAGCTTTAGACAAAATTCAACACCGATTTATGATAAAAACACTCCAGAAAGTAGGCATAGAGGGAACTTACCTCAACATAATAAAGGCCATATATGACAAACCCACAGCCAACATCGTTCTCAATGGTGAAAAACTGAAACCATTTCCACTAAGATCAGGAACAAGATAAGGTTGTCCACTCTCACCACTCTTATTCAACATAGTTTTGGAAGATCTAGCCACAGCAATCAGAGAAAAAAAAGAAATAAAAGGAATCCAAATAGGAAAAGAAGAAGTCAATCTGTCACTGTTTGCAGATGACATGATACTGTACATAGAGAATCCTAAAGATGCTACCAGAAAACTACTAGAGCTAATGAATGAATTTGGTCCTGTAGTAGGATAAAAAATTAATGCACAGAAATCTCTTGCATTCCTATACACTAATGATGAAAAGTCTGAAAGAGAAATTAAGGAAACACTCTCATTTACCATTGCAACAAAAAGAATAAAATACCTAGGAATAAACCTACCTAAGGAGACAAAAGACTTGTATGCAGAAAACTATAAGACACTGATGAAAGAAATTAAAGATGATACAAAAACATGGAGAGATATACCATGTTCTTGGATTGGAAGAATCAACATTGTGAAAATGACTATACTACCCAAAGCAATCTACAGATTCCATGCAATCCCTATCAAACTACCACTGGCATTTTTCAGAGAACTAGAACAAATAATTTCACAATTTGTATGGAAACACAAAAGACCCTGAATAGCCAAAGCAATCTTGAGACAGAAAAACGGAGCTGGAGGAATCAGGCTCCTTGACTTCAGAGTATACTTCAAAGCTACAGTAATCAGGACAGTACTCTACTGGCACAAAAACAGAAATATAGATCGATGGAAGAGCATAGAAAGCCCAGAGATAAACCCACGCACATATGGTCAGCTTATTTTTGATAAAGGAGGCAAGAATATACAATGGAGAAAAGACAGCCTCTTCAATAAGTGGTGCTAGGAAAATTGGATAGCTACATGTAAAAGAATGAATTTAGAACACTCCCTAATACCATACACAAAAATAAACTCAAAATGGATGAAAGACCTAAATGTAAGGACAGACACTATAAAACTCTTAGAGGAAAACACAGCAAGAACACTGTTTGACGTAAATCACAGCAAGATCCTTTTTGACCCACCTCCTAGAGAAATGGAAATAAAAACAAAAATAAACAAATATTTAAAAACTTAAAATCTTTTGCACAGCAAAGGAAACCATAAAAAAATGGAAAGATAACCATCAGAATGGGAGAAAATATTTGAAAATGAAGCAACTGACAAAGGATTAATCTTAAAAATTTATAAGCAGCTCATGCAGCTCAATATCAAAAAAAACAAACAACCCAATCCAAAAATGGGTAGAAGACCTAAATAGACATTTCTCCAAAGAAGATATATAGATTGCCAACAAACACATGACAGGATGCTCAACATCACTAATCATTAGAGAAATGCAAGTCAAAAGTACAATGGGGTATCACCTCACACCAGTCAGAATGGCCATCATCAAAAAATCTACAAACAATAAATGCTGGAGAGGGTGTGGAGAAAAGGGAACCCTCCTGCACTATTGGTGAGAATGTAAATTCATACAGCCACTATGGAGAACAATATGGAGGTTCCTTACAAAACTAAAAATAGAACTACCATATGAACAAGCAATCCCACTACTGGGCATATACCCTGAGAAAACCAGAATTCAAAAAAAGTCATGTACCACAGTATTCATTGCAGCTCTATTTACAATAGCCAGGACATGGAAGCAACCTAAGTGTCCATCAACAGATGAATGGATAAATATATGTGGCACATATATAAATGGAATATTATTCAGGCATAAAAAGAAACAAAATTGAGTTTTTTGTGGTGAGGTGAATGGACTTAGAGTCTGTCATAGAGGGTAAAGTAAATCAGAAAGAGAAAAACAAATACGGTATGCTAACACATTTATATGGAATCTAAAAAAAAAAAAAAAAAGGTCACTACATCTGCAGTGTCATCTGCAGACGTAGAGAATGGACTTGAGGACACAGGGAACAGGAAAGGTAAGCTGAGATGATGTGAGAGAGTGACATGGACATATATACACTACCAAATGTAAAACAGATAGCTGGTGTGAAGCAGCCACATAGCACAGGGAGATCAGCTCGGTGCTTTGTGACCACCTAGAGTGGTGGGATAGGGAGGGTGGGAGGGAGACCCAAGAGGGAGGGTATATGGAGATGTATGTATATGTATAGCTGATTCACTTTGTTTTACAGCGGCAACTAACACAACAATGTAAAGCAATTATACTCCAATAAAGATGTTGAAAAAATAAATAAATAAAAATGGAACAAAAGAGATTAAAAAAAGCTTCCCACAATCAAGCTGGCATCAATCACAGAAGGTATACACAGAAACTTCCTAGCCTGATAAAAGCCTTTGAAAGCCTTATGAAATGAAGCTGTTAAATGAAAGTCATATTAAACTCAGCTGTTTAAAATACCTTATATGAATATAGAAAGAGCAAAAAATTTACTAAATAGGAAAAAATCAAGAGAAGGGGAAAAACCATATTTTAACTTCTAAGAGGACACAACAAAGCTAAAAGATATTCTGAGGGAGGACATGATAACAATTCCTTAATTTTAAAACGAGGATCTCTTAGTAATTACTTTAGGATCCCACTTTGAACTTGTGTTAATTTCAATTTGTGGACGTGGTGAACTAATCAAATCCAATAAACATGGATGTCTTTATCATCCAGATGTTCCTCTGGGTAGACAGTCACCTGTCTGGCTGGCTAGCAGCACACAGCTATCTGAGGGCTGCATGGTCACCCTGACATGGGCCAGGTTTAAAATCTGGGTCCCCAAGCAATTATTTCAGAAAGGACCACCTCACCATGACTACCTGAAGAATGGGCAGACCTGGCCCCTTTTGTACACTTCCCCTCACATTTACCTTTAGCCTTCTCTGGATTACATAGAGTCTGGATTTAAAATATATTCAATATTCAAATTATAACATGTCTATATGTGACATGGAACACAGCACACACGTAAGAAAATGAATGTGTGCTATAACTTCTGACAGTGGTAAGTGCTGTGAAGAAATGAAACAGAGTGCTGGGGGGGTGCCCCTTAAGATGGGGGTCAGAAATGCCGTCTCCAAGAGGGTGAGCTTTGAACAGAGTCTCTACTTACATGAAGAAGTGAGCCCTGTGAAGATCTGGCAGAAGAGTGTTCTCTGCAAAGAGAGCAGCAAGTGAGGGCCTGTGAGGTTGCTGTGTTCTAGAAGAGCAAAAGGCTAAGGAGACAGGAACTAAGTAAGCATGACCCTTCACTCAGGAGGTGAGATTTCAAATGAGATTAGCTTGTCCAGCTGAGTAGATGGGGAGAGCATTCCAGCTGGCTGGCTAAATTTCCACCACCTGGTAGCATGAGGACTTAGAGAAAAGTGAAGAGAATTAGAGTAACATTTTCCTACATCTGTAGGGCTGACGTCTGAGGACTCAAGTTAACACTTCCTATAACACAATCTATCAGTTACTCCCTTATCAACTATTTTGGGTTTTAATTGCTTGTATATACATTTTTTAACCCTTCTTAGATTGATGATCATAAAGGGAGCAAAATGGGAGTGACTAATCCTATCTTCACCACCTTCTGTAAGCAGCGTCAATGGTCTTGCTTCTTTGAAGAGCTGTAAAGTCCCTTTGAGAGCCTTTACACTGAATTGTCAATTTAGAGGAAATACAAGGGACAGAGGAACATGTTAAACACCACCACGGGGATGTAGTTAGCAGAATCCAGACTATGGGAATCTCTACAGAACAACCTGGTTTCTTAAAAATTAATAATAAATTGCAAGGAACAAAATAAGAGTGAGAATTGTCAACCAATCACAACACGTGGAACTTATCTGGGTCCTGATTCAAACAGACTGCAAAGAAGAAAGGCAAAAAAAAATCTAAATAGATTTATGACCTGGAGGTAACTAGAAATTTGAACACAAATTGGCTACTTATGAACTTAAGAAATTATTGTGAAATCTCTTTTTTTAGGAGTGGTTTAGAAATACATCCTGAAATATTTCCCAATCAAATGATATAATGATTATTATTTCCTTCCATATAATACAAATGGGGTTGGCAGGTAGGTAGACAGGAGTGGGGGTATTGATTAGGGGAGATATAATCAGGGGTCAGCAAACTGTTTCTATAAAGAGCCAGGTAGTGGCTGGCTGTGGGCCAAGGTCTTTGTTGACAGTACCCAACTATCTTGTTGCAATGTGAAAGCAGCCACAGGCAAACTATAAAGAAATGAGATGACTGTGTTCCAGTAAAACTTTATTTATAAAAACAAGTACTGGGGGCTTCCCTGGTGGCACAGTGGTTAAGAATCCGCCTGCCATGCAGGGGACACGGGTTCGAGCCCTGGTCCAGGAAGATCCCACATGCCACGGAGCAACTAAGCCCGTGCACCACAACTACTGAGCCTGCACTCTAGAGCCTGCAAACCACAACTACTGAGCCCACATGCCACAACTACTGAAGCCCATGTGCCTAGAGCCCGTGCTCCGCAACAAGAGAATCCACCGCAATGAGAAGCCGGTGAGTGGCAACGGAGTAGCCCTGCTCGCTGCAACTAGAGAAAGCTTGCGCACAGCAACAGACCCAACACAGCCAAAAATAAATAAATTTATATATGTTTTTTAAAAATGACTCTGAGGACTCAGATTTAAAAAAAAAAAAAAACAAGTAGTGGGCTGGACTTGGCCTTTAGGCCATAACTTGCCGACCCCTGGTCAAATGGGCATTATTGTAGCTGGATCATGGCTACATAGGAGTTCACCATACTATTCTATCTACTTTTGCATATGTTTGATGTTTTCCTCAATAAAATGTTTACAACAAATGAATGTCTTTAGCATTATTTACAAGCCTCAGACCACTCTTCAGCCTTCTTGGTGTTATTCTTGCAGGTGACTATTCCTCATACCTGACTTGGATGACATAACTTTCATTTCCCCTTTTGGATAAAGCTTTTAGACTCCAAACTCACCTGAGAGCCCCCTGAACAACTACATTAATTTTGGTTTGGCCTCAATATGGAATCTATCTGCCCAATGCCAGTGTGATTCCACGGGTACATCTGTTCTAGCGAAGGACTGTCCTTGTAAAACAACCTGACCAGGCTTTCCAGGAGCTGGGACCATTAGCTGGGCCATCTCATTAATCAAGGGCTTATAGATCCTGGCATCCTGGGTTCTGCTGGGGCCCATCGAGGGTCCTACTGGGCCCTGTCTTCAGATTCTGGAAGCTACTAGAAGAATGTTCTTCCGTCAGATTTACAGCTTCTGCTGCTCTTAGGCAGCCCCTGGTCTATTGAGTGGAAAACCACAGTAAGCACAGGGAAGTGCTGGATTGGGAGAGGCCCTCACCCTCCCCTCACACCAGGCCCTTGAAACCACCTTCTGTAGTTTCAAGACTGGGACCAGGACTCAGAGCTGAAAGTCAAACTAGCTCAAAATATGTTTGGAGACAGAGGTTTCTGTCCACCCTGTGAACACTGAAGTGGTCCCCTGAGCTCAACCCTACCCTGAATTGTATGGCATATAAAATTATTTTGTTATTTTGAAATTATTTTCAAACATGGAGAGAATAATTATATTTTATTTATAAAATATCTTCCAATCATATGTAATAAAGGTATTATTTTACCAAAAATTTTTTTTTTTGGTTTGGCCCCTATTTTCTGCCATGTTGAGATTATCCATAACTATATTTTTATTTTTAAATTTAATTTAATTTTCACTTTTTGGTCCTCTCATTCCTCTTAAGCCATACCGTTTGAAGTGGAATCAGACCACACCTAGCATTTCCCTAAATAAGTTAAGAAATATAAAAATTCTGCTTTCTCTCAGTCTAAGGTGCTTATTTTACAAATATTTACTGAGGTTACTCTGGGCCATACTTTGTGACAGTTTTTGTGGAAGCAAAGATGAACGTGATTCAGTCCCAAACTTTGGGGAGCTCCCAGAGTCCTGTAGACCCCTACATTCTCATTCTAAACTCCAGGACACTGCCTTCTAAGCTTCCCATCTCTTTAATATCACCAGCTATTCTCATTATTGATAGAATTAACCTTAGTGTATCAATTTTCTGGGTTTTTCTTTCTTCCTTCTAGAGAGAGAGAGTGACTCAGGACAAGCAAAGATGTGTGCAGCTCCAGGAAAGAGGGTCTTAGTGTGCCTGCAGCCTAACCCAAAGTTTCCAAGCTTTATCTGCACACCCCTATACTATTACTTATTAACCCTCTTCTTTAAATTGACTCATTTTAAATCAGTGTAGCCATTAATATTTGGAGATGCTAACATGGGCTTTCACATTGTCCATACCGCCACCGTTCACCTGGGTGGAATAACATTCTATACGCATGGTCTTCAGTGTAGTCAGCTTGTTGAAGTGATTTTAAACCTCCCAGTTGACAAATGGTCTTAAAAGCCACAGCTTTTTTTTTTTTTTTTGTGGTACGCGGGCCTCTCACTGTTGTAGCCTCTCCCGTTGTGGAGCGCAGGCTCCGGACGCGCAGGCTCAGTGGCCATGGCTCACGGGCCCAGCCGCTCCGCGGCATGTGGGATCTTCCCGGACCGGGGCACGAACCCGTATCCCCTGCATCGGCAGGCGGATTCTCAACCACTGCGCCACCAGGGAAGCCCAAAAGACACAGCTTTTAAAAAAAAAAAAAAAAAAAAAAAAAAAAAAGCCACAGCTTTTGATTGGTGTGAGCTCTCTAAGGAAAAAGTAAGTTTTCGAGAATCAACAGCTAAGTCTATCACGAAGCAAGGGTATAAAGAAAGTGGATTATAAGCAATAAGTCCAAAATATGCACAATTTCCTACTCCAAGGGAAATTAAATGAGATGGGAGGAGGTGAATCAGGGAAGAGAGGTAACTGTAGCTTGGATGCCTCATGGGTGGCAGAGAGGGGGTTCAGGCCAGTTCTAGCAGGTGCTGTAGAGCAGAGCTCCTTATATTTTAATGCACGTGCCGATTCAGACTCAGTGGGTCTGGGGTGGGGCTGGAGATTCTGTGTGTCTGATAGGCTCCCAGGAGATGCTGGTGTTGCTGATCCACAGACTCTATGCTGATTAGCAAGGTTGTAGAATGTCTTAAGTATTCCCATGGACTCATGGGGGGGAATCTGTTCTGAGATTGAGCTATGGGCCCCAAAGATCCAGAAGATGGGTGAGGAGGACAAAAATTAAACTTCAGGAGCCAGTGCTGGGGCACAGTGTCAAGACTCAGAAAGACTGTACTGTACCCATTGAAGGAACAGGGTAGACCAGGCACCCAGCTTCTCCTTGAGGCCAGAATAAAAGTCACTCCAGAGAGAAGGGAAGGAGCGGAGGGCATAATTCTAAGGAGAATTCTGAATGGAGCCTGAAACGACTGAATTTTAAATTGGGGATGACTGAATTGAGTCACACTTTCTGTTCCCGAGAAAGAAATAGGGAACAAGAGCTTACTTGAGTTCAGTTATAGAGAAATAAAATGACAATTCTTGCATATGGAAACACAGTATATAAAATTCATACCTGTTAAAATTTTGACTTAACAACTTTATAATATATATTATAAATTATATATAATTTATATAATTTTTAAAATAATTTAAAAATTCTGTGTAAATTTTATATCACTACAGAACATAAGCCAGGATCACTTGAGAACCAAGAAATCATATTAATGTCTAATTGAAGGCCCTGAGTCTGACTTTATTATTTTTTTAATTTTTAAATTTAATTTAATTTATTTTTTTATATAGCAGGTTTTTATTAGTCATCAATTTTATACACATCAGTGTATACATGTCAATCCCAATCGCCCAATTCATCATACCCACTCGTGGTGGGTAGAGCTGACTGTTGCTCTGGTGGGCAGAGCTCAGTAAAACTTTAATCTGTTTGACTGCTGATGGGTGGGGCTGGGTTCCCCCCCCCCGTTGGTTGTTTGGCCTGAGGCAACCCAACACTAGAACCTACCTGGGCTCTTTGGTGGGGCTAATGGCAGACTCTGGGAGGGTTCACACCAAGGAGTACTTCCCAGAACTTCTGCTGCCAGTGTCCTTGTTCCCACGGTGAGTCACAGCCACTCCCCCACCTCTGCAGAAGACCCTCCAATACTAGCAGGTAGGTCTGGTTCAGTCTCCCCCGGGGTCACTGCTCCTTCCCCTGCGTCCCAATGTGCACACTACTTTGTGTGTGCCCTCCAAGAGTGGAGTCTCTGTTTCCCCCAGTCCTGTCAAAGTCCTGCAATCAAATCCCACTAGCCTTCAAAGTCTGATTCTCTAGGAATTCCTCCTCCCGTGGCCGGACCCCCAGTTTGGGAAGCCTGATGTGGGGCTCAGAACCTTCACTGCAGTGGGTGGACTTCTGTGGTATAAGTGTTCTCCAGTTTGTGAGTCACCCACCCAGCGGTTATGGGATTTGATTTTACTGTGATTACGCCCCTCCTACCGTCTCATTGTGCCCCTCCTACCTCTCATTCTCCTTTGTCTTTGGATGTGGGGTATCTTTTTTGGTGAGTTCCAGTGTCTTCCTGTCGATGATTGTCCAGCAGCTAGTTGTGATTCTGTTGTCTCGCAAGAGGGAGTGAGAGCACGTCCTTCTACTCTGCCATCTTGGTTCAGGGCCTCTGCTGGCCAATCTTGAATGTCCCTTCTTCTTCTATAAATCCGTGATTCCCTGGCCTGGAGTGATCTCATGAATCTCTCTAGGAATGGGTGACTGCTCATACATTTGCTGCATCTTCCAGTTGAGTGCCAGCTTGTGCTATTCAATCTAGGACTCAGCAGGTCCTACAGGGACCTGCGCAGTAAGTTCCCCCAGGAGCCTGGGTCTGACTTTATAAAAAGGATTACAGACTTTCTCCTTGACTAATCAGATGGCTTGAAGGAGTACTAGAAAGAAATTAACTGCCTCATTGTATTTAAAAACTGCAACGTTTTTTAAAACTTTGAATTTGGAAAATTTCAAACCTATATGAAGTTGACAGAATAGCATGATAAAAAGGCCTTATCACCCAGCGTGGACAATGGTCAACCCGTGACAGAGCTTTGTTTCATCTCAACCCCCTACGCCCTCCTCTCACTGATTACTTCAGAGCAAATCCCAGGTATCACAATTTCATCTGTAGATATTTTATTACATATCTCAAAAAGATAAAGTCTATTTTATAATATAACTACAATATCATTATCACACCCGAGACAATGATAATCCCTCTCTATCATCAAATATCCGGTGTTCAGATTACTAAATGTCTTTTTTAAAAAAATGTTTGACTCAGGATCCAAATAAGGGCTACATGTTGCAACTGCTTGAAATGTCTTTTACTTCTCTTTTAATTTATAGGTTTCCCTATTTTTTTTCTTCTTGCAATTTATGTGATTTGTTTTGTTTTGTTTGTTTAGTGCAGTGGCTGTGTACCACTTAAAATCCTCTTACAGTGAATTGTCCCATACTTGGGGGAACACTGACTCTCTGGTCAATAATTGTAATACACTAACGTTTTCAGCACATAGGAAACACTCATAAATATTTGTTGAAGGAGAGAAAGGAAGAGGAAGGAAGGTAGGGAGGGTTGGGAAGAAGCCAGAGCTACAGGCAATACTGGGCCCCCTCCCAGCCTAAAGGAAGCTTCATAAGGGACTCCTATGTTGGCTATCCCCATACAACTGACAATTTCCTCCCCAGATTAAGATTGTGAAGGCCTTCTCATAGCTTGCAGGTCAAGATCATGCTCCTAACATAGTGAAATAGCAAGTTCTAGTCTGCTCCAGTCTGCCTTTTCAGTTTCTTTCCCAGAGTCACCTAATAAGGAAACTAATCCATGCTCATGGTTATAAAGTTCTCTCTTGATATGCCCCACTGACATCCTTCTCTCCAGAAGTAATTACTTTTACCATTTCTTCAGTTGATTAGCTTTACATTTATGAATCATAGCTATCATTATGCAATCATATGCTATCATATGAAAGCATTAATACTATTCTATCATCATGCAATAATGTACTATCATATTATTGGGAAGGAAAACTTTTCCTTTCTTCCCTTCTATTGGCTAGCCTAATAATTAAATTGACATAGGACAAATTAACAGGAGAAACACAGATTTAATTTCATATGTATAGGAACTCATAAAAATATGAGACTCAAAGAAATGACCAAAGCTGTCAGCTTTTATACTTTTTAGACAAAGACACAATAAATTTGTGAAGAACTGACAAGACAAAGAAGATTGGACTTGAGGTTGTAAATTAGTGAAGTGTCAATAATAAGATTTGTTTATACAGCCTTCTAGAGAGTTCTAAATTCTCTACCTCTACTGATAAGGATGTCTCTCTAGCTCCTGCTAGAGGGAGAGTGCCTTTCACATGGGAGATTTATTTCCTGCTTTCAGAGGGATAAAGAAGGGTCAGTGTCCTTCTTGCCCAGTGGTTTCTTGAGTAACTTTAATTCAAAATAATCAACATGCCAAAATGGCATATTTTGGGGTGGCATATTTGGCTCCCTTTCAGTATGATAGCATAACATGCTATCAAATAAATTTCTTGATCTATCAATATATTATTAACTTCCTACTATGATAGATAAGCACTGAGCTCAGTTATGTCTCCTTACCACCCCTCCTCTGCTTCTCCCAGTATCACCTTTTTAGTTACTCTATTGGTTACTAATAGATAAAAAATATATATGCCTCATTCCATGTGTTGAATGCTCTTGTCCCCTCTCCCCTTTTTTCATAATGTGTGTTTTAAGTTCCTCAAGCTGATTGTCCCCATGGTAACAATGATATTCTAAATGTTTGCCCTTAGTGAAAGAAATCTAAAAAGAAAAAGAAAAATTCTCATTCTTCCCAGAGGAGATATTAAGACTTTTTGAGACAAGGTATCCTATTTATTATGCCAGATAGGGCATGGTATGACCAGAGCAAACAATCAGTAGACCTTGCCATAGCCCAGGGGCTCAATGTCAGCCAGTCCTGCCTCTTCCCTGGAAGCTAGAGAAAAGCAGAAATCTTCTGCATCACAGAGCTCTTTCCTCAGAAGTGGTCACTTGATAACCGGTACTATCTTACTTTCTTCAATGTGGAAATTTGTGTGAAAATAGATAATCCTATTCTGTTTTCTGTTACTAAAACTTTCCTTGTAAGTGATTGTACAAACAAGTCTGAAGAACCATGATCTTTAAAGTTTATGTCCTATGAGATGTAACCTTGACCCTTATAAGTCTGTAGTGATCACTGATTATCTTAATAAATTGGGGGACTTCCCTGGTGGCACAGTGGTTAAGAATCCACCTGCCGATGCAGGGGACATGGGTTCGATCCCTGGTCCGGGAAGATCCCACATGCTGTGGAGCACCTAAGCCCGTGCACCACAACTACTGAGACTGCATGCCACAACTACTGAAGCTCGCATGCCTAGAGCCCGTGCTCTGCAACAAGAGAAGCCACCGCAATGAGAAGCCCGCACACCACATCGAAGAGTAACCCCCACTTGCCACAACTAGAGAAAGCTGGTGGGCAGTAATGAAGACCCAACGCAGCCAAAAATTAAAAAATAAATAAATTTATTAAAAAATAAAATAAAATAAATCGGGCCCTACTGCTAATACTTTCATTGATATCACTGTTTTCTGAAAGTGTAAACAACTAGGACATTTCTTTTACAGGTTCCCTCCTCTTCCTTTATGCATGAAGGTAAAATTGATTCTATGTCTGTGTTGAAGTTTTTTTCAAATAAAGCGTTTGAAAACTTTGTTTCATTTTAACTAAGTTGCATTAGTAACTTTAATATACTTTGACTTTTATTTCGGAGTCTATCAATTATTAACATTTCTATACCCTTTTTAGATCATGATATTAATGATCCCACCCGTCCCTTCAGCTATCTTCATCCCCTCATACCTCCCAAATCTTTTATAACCTATACTTTGGATATGGGAAGGAATTCTGCCTGTAAGCATCTTTTGTTATTGTTATTATTAAAATTATGGTGAAATACACATAACATAAAATTTACCATCTTAGCCATTTTTAAATGTACAGTTCAGTAGTAGTAAGTATATTTACATTGTTTTGCAACCAGTCTCCAAAACTTTTTCGTCTTATAAGACTGAAAATCCTCACCCATCAAACAACTCCCTATTCCACGCCCACCCCATCCCACATCACCCTACTCCTCCCTATAGCCCCTGGCAACCACCTGTTCTACTTTTCTGGGGGGATCTTAGTTCCCTGACCAAGGATTGAATCCGCATCCTCAGCATGGAGTCCTATCCACTGGACCACCAGGGATTCCCCAACTGCTCTACTTTCTATCTCTATGAATTTGACTACTCTAGCTAGGTATCTCATATAAGTAGAATCATACCATGTTTGTCTCTTTTTGACTGGCTTACTTCACTTAGTATAATGTCCTCAAGGTTCATTCATGTTGTCAAATTTCCTTTCTTTCTTTCCTTTCTTTTTATGGTCATTGTACATATATACCACATTTTGTTTATATATTCATGGGTCTGTCAATGAACACTGAGGTTGTTTTCACCTTTGGCTATTGTGCACAATGCTGCTATGAACATGGGTGTATAGATATCAGTTTGAGACCCTAATTTCGATTCTTTTGTTTCCTGGGATCTGTCTCTCTCTACCTCTCAGTTATAGATACAGATATATCTGAGGACACTAATTGTAAAGTTTTTAAAGTTGTTTTTTTCCATGAATCAACTCCTAGGGAGTAATTTTTGTTTTGATTTTCTTCAATGTTGCACACTTCTAGCTCCGAAGATTTTCAGTTGCCCGTGCATACTTAAGAACGAGGTAATATAAAAGTTCACTGCCAGCTCTGTGTCTGTGGCAGGGCTTGTCAACTGGCAGGTGTCACTTTAGGTGAACAGACAGGGAGCAGCCATTAGGCTTTCATTTATAAAATGAAATGAGAAGGTCGTGTGCTGATCAAGGCACTAATTCACATGCTCACTGCCCAGTCTTTCACCAGACAATTCTTTTCATTTCTTTTGTTTGTTGGTGTTTGGTTTTTGGTCTTATGAATTTGTTTAAATTCCTTTCCCCTCAACTTTATTGGGGTATAATTGACAAATAAAAATTGTATAGGGCTTCCCTGGTGGCGCAGTGGTTGAGAATCCGCCTGCCGATGCAGGAGACACGGGTTCGTGCCCTGGTCCGGGAAGATCCCACATGCCGCGGAGCAACTAAGCCCGTGAGCCGTGGCCTCTAGGCCTGCGCGTCCGGAGCCTGTGCTCCGCAACGGGAGAGGCCACAACAGTGAGAGGCCCGCATACCGCAAAAAAAAAAAAAAAAAAAAAAAAATATTGTATGATCTCATTTCTATGTGAAATCTGAAAAAAAGTCGAAGTCATAGAATCAGAGAGAAGAATGGTGGTTGCCAGGGGCTGAGGGGTGAAAATGGGGAAATGGGGAGATACTGTCAAATGGTTACAAACTTTCAGTTTGTACTAAGATGAATCAGTTCTGAGCATCTAATGTACAGCATGGTGACTATAGTTAACAATACTGTATTATGTTCTTGAAATTTACTGAGAGAGTGGATCTTAAGTGTTTGCACCACACACAAAAAAGAAACAAATGGCATCTTTCCATTTCTTTTGAAATGAAATCAATCAGTCAATCTTTCCCTCTCACTCTTGTTTTCTCTGTCTCTCTTCCTCTGCTCGGGGAGAATGGGGCATTCTCTACAGAGATGTGTGTGTATTAAATGTTTTGCCTACAAACTTTACAGCAACTCTTCTATTTTCAGCCCCATATTTTGCTGTCTCAGAAGACCTGGCACTTCTGAGTCCTCAGCCTCTCCAGGTTTATGAGAAGTAATTGTACAGTCTCCTCAACTACAATATCCACCATGCCTTCTTTTAAGTGAGGTTTCTTCCTCCCTGCCACATTAAGTATTTACCCCATCACCCACCTTCAGTCTTAAGAAATTTGTTGAAACCTCTGGTCAACTGATGCCTTCTATTAATTTTTGTGGGTTTATAACTTTATCCTTTACAGTAGTTTTTAGGGGTTTGGAGGAAGAGGAGCTAAACACATGTGCTTAATCCATCATAAGAATTACAAGTCTGAAAGTGTTGTTTAGAAATCTTACCATTTCCAGTGCTTTTCTTCTTTCCTGCAGATGCAGGCTCCCATCTGGGATCATTTCTATCCAGCCCTGGGAACTTCCTAAGTATTTCCTGCACTGCAGGTCTAGTGCCAACAAATTTCCTTAGCTTTTGTTTTTCTGAAAATGTCTGTATTTAGCCATCATTCTTCTATTTTTAAAATTTTACTTTGAATTAATTTTAAGCTTATAGAAAATTGCAAGAATAGTACAAAGAAATCCCAAGTACTCTTCTTAACTGGTAACATTTAATTTTTAACCTTTTGCCACATTTGCTTAGTTATTCTATCTTTCTAATCTCCCTCTGTTCCTATGTCTCTGTATATGTATTATACATAACTTTTGATATTATATGTAATTTTGTATAATTTTTTAACAAGTTGAAAGTAAGCTGTAGATATAATGACCCAGATTCAGGGAATTAACACTGTAACAAATACTACAGTCTAATCCACAGATCCCGCTCAAATTTCACTGATTGTCCTGACAATGTTCTTTACAAGTCTACAATCCAATCCAGGATCACATATCACATTTAGTTATCATGTCCCTTTAATTTCCTTCAATCTGGAAGATGGCCTCTGTCTTTGTCTTTCATGCCCTTGACATTTTTATTTATTTATTTACTTACTTACTTACTTATTTATTTTTGTCTGCATTGAGTCTGCATTGCTGTGCACGGGCTTTCTCTAGTTGCAGTGGGCGGGGGCTACTCTTCCTTGCGGTGCGCGGGCTTCTCATTGCAGTGGCATCTCTTGCTGCGGAGCACCGGCTCTAGGTGCATGGGCTTCAGTAGTTGTGGCTTGCAGGCTCTAGAGTGCAGGCTCAGTAGTTGTGACGCACGGGCTTAGCTTCTCTGCAGCACGTGGGATCTTCCCGGACCAGGGCTCGAACCCCTGTCCCCTGCATTGGCAGGCGGATTCTTAACCACTACACCATCAGGGAAGCCCACTCTTGACATTTTTTTGTTTTGAAAAGTACATGCCCGTTGTTTTGCAGAATATCACTCAGTTTGAGTTTGTTTGATACATTCTCATTTTTCAGGAGAGGTTTTTTGTTTGTTCGTTTGGCAGGAATAACACAGAAGTGATGCTATGTCCTTCTCAGTGCATCCTTTCAGGAGGGGCACAATGTCAGCTGTCCTCATTTCTTGTAATGTTAACTTTTACTACTTGGTTAAGGTGGTGTATGTCCATAAATAGCCAAACAAAGTTGAAAAAGAAGGACAAATTTGGAGGATGCACACTTCCCAATTACAAAAATATGTGGTATTGCATAAAGACAGACATATAGACCAATGCAATAGACTAGAGCAACGCTCCCCCCCGCCAAAACCTCTCACATATACAATGAAATGACTTTCCATAAGGGTGCCAAGACCATTCAATTTTGAAAGGATAGTCTTTTCAACAAATGGTGTTGGGAAACATGAAAAAAAAATGAATTTGGACCCCTTCCTTATCTTATACAAAAATTAACTTAAATTGAATCAAAGACCTAAAGGTAAGAGCTAAAACTATAAAACTCAGGAGAAAATACAAGAGAAGCTTCATGACATTGGATTTTGCAATGATTTCTTGGATATGACATCAAAAGCACAAGCAACAAAAGAAAAATTAGATAAAGCAGACTATATCAAAATTTAAAATTTGGGGCATCAAAAGACTCAATCAACAGAGTATAAGGCAACCTACAGAATAAGAGAAAATATTTGCAAATCCTATTCTGATAAGCTGTTAGTATTCAGAATACATCATCAACAACAAAAACAAACAAATTAAAAAATGGGCACAGAACTTGAATAGACATTTCTCCAAGAAGATGTCCAAATGGCCAACTAGATGCTCGACATCACTAATCATTTGGGAAATTCAAGTCAAAACCACAATGAGATACCATTTCATACCCATCATGATGGATATTATTATTTTTTAAATAGAAAATAACCAGTGTTGGGAAGGATGTGGAAAAATTGAAACTCTTATGTCCTGTTTGTAAGAATATAAAATGTTGTAGTCATTATGGAAAATGGTATGGTATTTCCTCAAAAAAAAATTAAACATAGAATTACCATATGATGCCACCAACGTTTGGAGAATAGACTATTGGATTCACATGACACGTCTAAAGAAAGCACCAAATCTTGACTGGACCTGCACATAATCTGGTGAGCTGAAAGTAAAGATTTCCCAGAATTGAAGCAGATGACACCTGATGAGACAGCTTTCCCAAGATTTCTGACCAGGCCTCTTGGAAGCTTGCCACCAAACCTTTGATAATGACATAACACTTCAGATCTCCAGCGTCTATGATCTGTTAACAGGACTTTAGATAAAAAGTGCCTGAGAGTCCTTGCTCCCACCTCTTCTTGCTACTCAAATGTGATCTCAATAGGCTTACAGTCTGTGTACTTTCCCTCTGATGTGAGACACTACACCCAGGAAAGATCCTTCCTGGCACTGAGGGACAAAAAGCCACTGAAACTGAAAACCTGACTCCTGATCAGTGATGCTTTCAGAGAAAGATCTTGATTAAAAGGGGGAAATGTAAAAAATTAATAAACATAAACCTCAATTAAATAGAGCCAGGAGGGCCAAAGGGGAAGTTCTCACACCCTGTGATAATAGCAGAGCGCAACAGGAAGAAGAAAGACTCCTCTTCCTTCCTGGCAATAACTCAGCTAATGAAAAGCTATAGGGTCTTTGTTTACTATAGCCCTTCCAACCTCCTTTTCCCCTCTATAAAGGAGTTCTCCTTCCCTTACTGTGCGGGGACTTGCACATGGCTTGCCATGATTGCAGACCCCAAATTGTAATTCTCTGCTGATGCTAAAAACTACCTCCTTTCTTTTTGCTGGAGAAATAACTGGAAGTCTATTTGCTTTAGGTCAAAAGATTAATAGTTGTTTATGGCAGAAAAGGAGGTCTGATACTAGTTACTTCATCATGTCCAGTGCCAGAAGTCCACAAATATTTCTTAGGTTCTTATAGCTCAATCTTATATTTATACAGTAAAAAATTAAAGGTAAGCAAACCTATATTGTGTGATTTCCAGTTTAGTTCTGTACAGGACAGGAAACATGTGCAATCCCTGTCTGCATGCTTCCTGTAACTTTAGTAATCTCAACTTGCACCGAGGATACAGAAAGGATGATTTATAAATTCATAAAAACGGAGCTAAAACTTCAAGAATCCACCTAAGTCATACCCAAGTACCATTCAGTTTTTTATTTTAAGCCACTTAGATTTCAGGGTTTGTTATAATAGTATGGCCTGGCCTAGCTTGACCAATGTTCCAATCAAAGAATATCATAAAACTATTTTTGACAAAAGGAAGCTATACAGCATCCATATTGTTATCACCCATGAACAACAGTATCATGAGCATATGTATTAGTATTTAGATGAAAACTTATACCCATACACACACACATATACATGAATATTTAACTTGCCATGCCATAAAGTACATCTCAGAGATCATTCAAAAAATAACTTCCACATTAAAAAAAAAGACTTTCTCACTTCATTGGTTGAGAGTTCAAGTGGCTAATCAATTCTTACATGACCAAAAATACAAAAGTATAATCTAAGCATTGTATTATCAAAATATATTGTATCAATGTCAGTATCTTTAGGCCAAGTATTAGAGTCTAAAACCAAAGCCGAGCATCACATTTTAGAAAAATCAAATACTTCTAGAGAGATTATTCTACCTATCTGCCACAGAGGGATGAGATATGCATTTACTACTTAATCATCTATTCCATTTCTATGAAATAAGCAATGTTATTATTAATATCAAATGAGAAGACTAACTTGCTTCATATGAGGCTTGGACTTTAATTCTCCCTTGACACTGAGGCTAGGTGTCATAATGATAGTTGGATAGGCTCAAAAGGGAATTAATGCTGAAAGTCATCATGGTTTCATGATATAAGCTGTTAGCAGTGTAACCATGGATAAACTAACCTCTTTGTGCCCCCGTTGTCTCATCGGAAAAATAATAACTTTTATTGATGGTTCTGGTGCTTGTAAGGAATGTAGAATTAATTGCTTTGGACCTCGGGCCTCACTTCTCCAGATGGACCCCAAGTGCTCCTGCCCCACTAGGGGTTCCTGCAGCTGTGCTGGCTCCTGCACCTGCAAAGCCTGCAGATGTACCTCCTGCAAGAAGAGCTGCTGCTCCTGCTACCCCGTGGGCTGCACCAAGTGTGCCCAGGGCTGCATCTGCAAAGGGGCCTCGGACAAGTGCAGCTGCTGTGCCTGATGTCGCCTACAGCCTGCCCTGGGTGTCAATGGAGGAACACGGGCCGACCTGCGTTTTTATACAACTCTGACTTGATTGCTACATTCCCTTTCCTATGAAATATGTAAGTGGTAATAAAAGTTGTTGACACTAAAAAAAATTAATTAAGCTGGTAATTAATAACCATTTAATAAATGTTAGCGAACATCATCATGATAACTATCATCATCACTATACTAAGGAAATTCAGATATTATTAGTGCTGACCACAACTTCGTCATTCACTTTGTACAAGAACATGAATAAGAATATAAGCAATAGGTTTTATCATTTTGGCCCTTTCTTTTTACCTCCTTTAGTAAAGTAGGAGTATTGCTATACGTGGCATACTGAGAATTGTGGTAGATGTTTTAAAAGTAGAAGTTGGGACTTCCCTGGTGGTGCAGTGGTTAAGAATCTGCCTGCTAGGACAGGAATAAAGACACAGACGTAGAGAATGGACTTGAGGTCACAGGGAGGGGGAAAGGTAAGCTGGAACGAAGTAGGAGAATGGCATGGACATATATACACTACCAAATGTAAAACAGATAGCTAGTGGGAAGCAGCCGCATAGCACAGGGAGATCAGCTCAGTGCTTTGTGACCACCTAGAGGGGTGGGATAGGGAGGGTGGGAGGGAGACGCAAGAGGGAGGAGATATGGGGATATATGTCTATGTATAGATGATTCACTCTGTTTTAAAGCAGAAACTAACATACCATTGTAAAGCAATTATACTCCAATAAAGATGTTTAAAAAAAAAAAGAATCTGCCTGCTAATATAGGGGACACGGGTTCGATCCCTGGTCCAGGATGATCCCACATGCCATGGAGCAACTAAGCCTGTGCACCATAACTACTGAGCCTGCTCTCTAGAGCTCTCGAGCCACAACTACTGAGCCCATGCACCACAGCTACTGAAGTCCGCATGCTCTAGGGCCCAGATGCTGCAACTACTGAGCCTGCACGCTGCAACTACCGAAGCCCATGTGCCTAGAGCCTGTGCTCCACAACAAAAGAAGCCACTGCAATGAGAAGCCTACACACTGCAATGAAGAACCAATGCAGCCAATAAATAAATAAATAAATAAATAAATAAATAAATAAATAAATAAATAAATAAATCATGTTAAAAAGGAGAAGTCAAGGAATACATTTCTGAACCAGGTTTCTCTATATTTCAAAAGAAGCTTTCAGTTGAATATTAGAAAAATCAGAACATGCCATCTTGGAAGAGATATTTTTAAATTGTGAGGAAAACAGCCTTAAGCAAGCCACATACATTTTTAAACTGTTTTCTTTTCCTCATACATTTTAAAACTGTTTTGGAATCAACTTGTCGTTCCTTTGTGTTTGCACACACACACATTAGACGGAACACAAGGGCTATGTTAACACAAACACTGCCATCAGAGCTCAAGGTAAATGTATTATAAATTACCTTTTCATTATTTAATCTTGGATCCCCAGGTTCTTGGAAGTATGGTGGAATCACATTCATCAAAATGTCTCAAGGGACACATAAAGCTTTCAGATACATGAGGATTTGGATAAGGTAACTTGGCAAACAGAGCTTGAACTTGGCAGTGTAGGTTGCTGCATCTACAGCACAGATTCACAAAGTATCCTTTCCATCTCCCTTGGTTGATGACCAACTAATGTGGCCAAGTCAGCTCACTAAACAAGGGTGTTATATTCCAGGCACACTGAATTCAGAGTTTCAAGAGTCGCTTGTTTTTCCTCTTTATCAGTTAGCTAGAGTTGGAGAAATTCAAAATTGAAAATTTTTATTTATTTTTTTTAAGGTCACATTGTCTTTTACCAAGAATCAAAAATTTAACTATAACCTCAGGAGCTACAAAGTATGGTGCTTATAAATCCATCCAACTATTTCTTCAAAGGTTTTAAACCTACTAAAAGCCTGGACCCTACATGTTGCTCAAAAGAACACTGAATGGATTTGTACTGGCACTGTCACAAGATGGCATGCAGATAAAGTGACCCTAATTAGACTCAATCAAAAATATATGGCACCTTCCAGATCTGTTAAATCATAGTAGTCATATTAACACAAGTATTTTTAACTTTATTCAATTCCAACTAAAATATGACGGATATATCATAGCACTAACCAAGATTTTTCGAGAAGATGGTCACCAAAAAACCTTCTTCAAGCATAAAGCTGCAAATCAGAGCTTGGTTGCCTATACAGGATTCTCAGAAAGGCTAAAGACCTATGGAACTGGAATTTGTCCCTTAAATTGGTCATTCTTAATGCATTCATAAGAGATTTACAAAGCCCATGGAATTGTCCATTTTACAAAGCTGGAATGCTGTTGGCTTAAGCATTACTTGGGACTTAAAAAAATCATAAAATAACCTGTTTTTACTTTATTGTTTTTTCTTGAAAAAATCTAAGTAGGAAAAAGTAGATCTCATATTTCTGTTGCACTGGAAGGTTTGAGCTTCACAATTAATAGTATTGGTAGCAGGTAGTATAAACAGTCCTCCTTAAATGCATTTTCATTAAATGCATTTAGAGTTCCACTTAAGATGCATTTTGCCATGTTCAGTATGGTGCTAGACATGGGGTGGAAAAACAGCAGATATTTTTCCAAGCAGGAGACATGAGATTGCTAAAATCCTCAGTCTCTACCACAATATTAATTAGTGTGTTTCACCAACCAAGGCTCTAAGATTTGTAAATGAAATTCTAGAAGGGGCATCAAGCTAAAACAGGATATGGAAGCCAAATGGAAAACATGAATCAATAAAAGAAAAAAGCTAAGCTAGCTAGAAGTCTAAGTTTAGTCTTTGAAGTCAGTTCAAGTCTTGCATGCTTTAATTCTGATGTAATCTTAAAATGGTGGGTACAAACAAGAATTCAGAAACAGCTTTTGTAACTTTTGGACCAACTGCACATGAATCAGTTTGTTGATGGCTATAATGATTACACAGTGGTCTTTGCTGAATTACATCTGAATTAAAACTGTCATTCTCCTTAGGCTGAAATATAATAATGAATATTATCAACAAGAATAGCCATCCTACAAACAATATACCCCCAATGCTTATAAAAATTTTTACATAGTATATTACATTTTGTTGATATATCATATTTGTCTTAACAACAGTAATGCATAAGCTCTTACACGCTAGCACATTCTTCCTGTATGACAATGTGTTTGTTCCTTGTTTGTCCTGTCGTTTGTCTCATTTCACATTCTAGTTAATGAGATGATCGCTTTTCTGCATGCAAGAATATTTTTCTGAGAAGAGAGAATTCTCTGAATTTAAAAAAACTATATTTCTGGCAAGATGGGAACTTCAAGCACATATGGCATAAAAAGACTATGTCCATAATAGTCTTAGTGGACAAAAAAATTCTTCAAGGAGAAGCAAAATTGGATTAAGTGCATTTTTCTTGTCTGCTAACAGCCTTAAAAATGAATACTACACACACACAAAAAAAAAGGAAAATGATTTTTTTGGTAACAATCCACTTAAAATCCTCAGATGGAATAAGTGTTATCAATATGTTATAAAGTGTTTTTCATAGGAGCCAAATTAATTATTCTTTGAAAGAAATGAAAGTTATTTTCTTTCGATAATAAGTGGAAAAGTTTACTACATAAATATTACTTTAACTTAAAAAGAAGGGCTTTTTGATAAAAACTCCTTTATATACATAATTTCAGTACATTTTTAAAAAATATCTTTATTGGAGTATAATTGCTATACAATGCTGTACTTTATAACAAAGTGAATCAGCTATACATATATATATATACATATACCCCGATATCTCCTCCCTCTTCTCCCTCTTGCATCTCCCTCCCACACTCCCTATCCCACCCCTCTAGGTGGTCACAAAGCACCGAGCTGATCTCCCTGTGCTATGCCGCTGCTTCCCAATAGCTAGCTATTTTACATTTGGTAGTATATATTAGTCCATGCCACTCTCTCACTTTGTCCCAGCTTATCCTTCCCCCTCCCATGTCTTCAAGTCCATTCTCTACATCTGTGACATTATTACTGTTCTGCCCCTAGGTTCTTCATAACAATTTTCTTTTTTTAGATTCCATATATATTAGCATACAGTATTTGCTTTTCTCTTTCTGACTTCACTCTGTATGACAGACCCTAGGTCCATCCACCTCACTACAAATGACTCAATTTCGTTTCTTATTATGGCTAATATTCCATTGTATATATGTGCCACATCTCCTTTATCCATTTATCTGTCCAAGGACACTTAGATGGCTTCCATGTCCTGGTTATTCTATATAGAGCTGCAATGAACATTGTGGTATGTGACTCTTTTTGAATTATGGTTTTCTCAGGGTATATACCCAGTATTGGGATTGCTGGGCATATGGTAGTTCTATTTTTAGTTTTTTAAGGAACTTCCATACTATTCTGCATAGTGGCTGTATCAATTTATATTCCAACCAACAGTGCAAGAGGGTTCTCTTTTCTCCACACCCTCTCCAGCATTTATTGTGTGTAGAATTTTGATGATGGCCGTTCTGACTGGTGTGAGGTGATACCTCGTTGTAGTTTTGACTTGCATTTCTCTAATGATTAATGATATTGAGCATTCTTTCATGTGTTTGCTGGCAATCTGTATATCTTCTTTTGAGAAATGTCTATTTAGGTCTTCTGCCCATTTTTGAATTGGGTGATTTGTTTTTTTCATACTGAGCTGCATGAGCTGTTTGTAAATTTTGGAGATTAATCCTTTGTCATTTGCTTCACTTGCAGATATTTTTTCCTATTCTGAGGGTTGTCTTTTTGTCTTGTTTATGGTTTCCTTTGCTATGCAAAAGCTTTAAGTTTCATTAGGTCCCATTTGTTTATTTTTGTTTTTATTTCCATTTCTCTAGGAGGTGGGTCAAAAAGCATCTTGCTGTGATTTATGTCACAGAGTGTTCTGCCTGTGTTTTCCTCTAAGAGTTTTATAGTGTCTGTCCTTACATTTAGGTCTTTCATCCATTTTGAGTTTATTTTTGTGTATGGTATTAGGGAGTGTTCTAAATTCATTCTTTTACATGTAGCTGTCCAGTTTTCACAGCACCACTTATTGAAGAGGCTGTCTTTTCTCCATTATATATTCTTGCCTCGTTCATCAAAGACAAGGTGACCGTAAGTGTGTGGGTTTACCTCTGGGCTTTCTATCCTCTTCCATTGATCTATATTTCTGTTTTTGTGCCAGTACTGTACTGTCCTGATTACTGTAGCTTTGAAGTATACTCTGAAGTCAGGGAGCCTGATTCCTCCAGCTCCGTTTTGCTGTCTCAAGATTGCTTTGGCTATTCAGGGTCTTTTGTGTTTCCATACAAATTGTGAAATTTTTTGTTCTAGTTCTTTGAAAAATGCCATTGGTAGTTTGATAGGGATTGCATGGAATATGTAGATTGCTTTGGGTAGTATAATCATTTTCACAATGTTGATTCTTCCAATCCAAGAACACAGTATGTCTCTCCATCTGTTTGTATCATCTTTCATTTCTTTCATCAGTGTCTTATAGTTTTCTGCATACAGGTCTTTTGTCTCCTTAGGTAGGTTTATTCCTAGGTATTTTATTCTTTTTGTTGCCACGGTAAATGAGAGTGTTTCCTTAATTTCCCTTTCAGATTTTTCATCATTAGTGTATAGGAATGCAAGAGATTTCTGTGCATTAATCTTGTATCCTGCTACCTTACCAAATTCATTCATTAGCTCTAGTAGTTTTCTGGTAGCATCTTTAGGATTCTCTGTGTATAGTATCATGTCATCTGCAAACAGTGACAGATTGACTTCTTTTTTTCCAATTTGGATTCCTTTTATTTCTTTTTCTTCTCTGATTGCTGTGGCTAAAACTTCCAAAACTATGTTTAATAATAGCGGTGAGAAAGGTTTCAGTTTTTCACCATTGAGAACAATGTCGGCTGTGGGTTTCTCATATATGGCCTTTATTATGTTGAGGTAAGTTCCCTCTATGCCTACTTTCTGGAGGGTTTTTATCACAACTGGGTGCTGAATTTTGTCTAAAGCTTTTTCTGCATCTATTGAGATGATCATATGGTTTTTATCCTTCAGTTAGTTAATACGGTGTATCACATTGATTAATTTGCATATATTGAAGAATTCTTGCATTCCTGGGATAAACTCCACTTGATCATGTTGTAAGATCCTTTTAATGTGCTATTGGATTCTGTTTCTAGTATTTTGTTGAGGATATTTACATCTATGTTCATCAGTGATATTGGCCTGTAGTTTTCTTTTTTGTGATATCTTTGTCTGGTTTTGGTATCAGGGTGATGGTGGCATTGTGGAATGAGTTGGGGAGTGTTCCTCCCTCTGCTATATTTTGGAAGAGTTTGAGAAGGATAGTTGTTAGCTCTTCTCTGAATGTTTGATGGAATTCGCCTGTGGAGCCATCTGGTACTGGGCTTTTGTTTGTTGGAAGATTTTTAATCACAGTTTCAATTTCAGTGTTGTGATTGGTCAGTTTATATTTTCTATTTCTGCCTGGTTCACTCTCAGAAGGTTGTGCTTTTCTAAGAATTTGTCCATTTCTTCCAGGTTGTCTATTTTATTGGCATATAGTTGCTTATAGTAATCTCCCATGATCCTTTGTATTTCTGCAGTGTCAGTTGTTACTTCTCCTTTTTCATTTCTATTGATTTGAGCTTCTCCTTTGTTTTCTTGATGAGTTTGGCTAATGGTTTATCAATTCTGTTTATCCTCTCAAAGAACCAGCTTTTAGCTTTATTGGTCTTTGTTATTGTTTCCTTCATTTCTTTTTCATTTATTTCTCATCTGATCTTTATGATTTCTTTCCTTCTGCTAACTTTGGGGTTTTTTTGTTCTTCTTTCTCTAATAGCCTTACGTGTAAAATTAGATTGTTTATTTGAGATGTTTCTTATTTCTTGAGGTAGGACTGTATTGCTATCAACTTCCCTCTTAGAACTGCTTTTTCTGCATCCCATAGATTTTGGGTCATCGTGTTTTCATTGTCATTTGATTCTAGGTATTTTTTGGTCTCCTCTTTGATTTCTTTAGTGATCTCTTAGTTATTAAGTAGTGTATTTTTCGCCTCCATGTGTTTGTATTTTTTACAGATTTTTCCTGTAATTGAGATGTAGTCTCATAGCATTGTTGTCAGAAAATATACTTGATATGATTTCAATTTTCTTAAATTTACCAAGGCTTGATTTGTGACCCAAGACATGATCTATCCTGGAGAATGTTCCATGAGCACTTGAGAAGAAAGTGTATTATGTTGTTTTTGGATGGAATATCCTATAAATATCAGTTAAGCCCATCTTGTTTAATGTGTCATTTAAAGCTGTATTTCCTTATTTATTTTCATTTTGGATGATCTGTCCAATGAGAAAGTGGGGTGTTAAAATCCCCTACTATGATTGTGTTACTGTTGACTTTCCCTTTATGGCTGTTAGCATTTGCCTTATGTATTGAGGTGCTCCTATATTGGGTGTATAAATATTTACAATTGTTATATCTTCTTCTTGGATTGAGCCCTTGATCATTATGTAGTGTCCTTCTTTGTCTCTTGTAATAGTCTTTATTTTAAAGTCTATTTATTCTGATATGAGGATTGCTACTCCAGCTTTCTTTGGATTCCATTTTCATGGAATATCTTTTTCCATCCCCTCACTTGGTGTGTATGTGTCCCTAGGTCTGAAGTGGGTCTCTCGTAGACAGCGTATATATGGGTCTTGTTTTTGTATCCATTCAGCCAGTCTATGTCTTTTGGTTGTAGCTTTTAATTCATTTACATTTAAGATAATTATTGATATGTATGTCCCTATTACCATTTTCTTAATTGTTTTGGGTTTGTTATTGTAGGTCTTTTCCTTCTCTTGTGTTTCCTGCCTAGAGAATTTCCTTTAGCATTTGTTGTAAAGCTTGTTTGGTGGTGCTGAATTCTCTTAGCTTTTGATTGTCTGTAAAGGTTTTAATTTCTCTGTCGAATGTGAATGAGATCCTTGCTGGGTAGAGTAATCTTGGTTGTAGGTTCTTCCTTTTCATCACTTTATTTATGTCCTGCCTCTCCCTTCTGGCTTGCAGAGGTTCTGCTGAAAGATCAGCTGTTAACCTTATGGGGATTCCCTTGTATGTTACTTGTTGTTTTTCCCTTGCTGCTTTTAATATTTTTTCTTTGTATTTAATTTTTGATAGTTTGATTAGTATGTGTCTTGGCTTGTTTCTCCTTGGATTTATCCTGTATGGGATCTCTGTGTTTCCTGGACTTGATTGACTATTTCCTTTCCCATATTAGGGAAGTTTTCTACTATAATCTCTTCAAATATTTTCTCAGTCCCTTTCTTTTTCTCTTCATCTTCTGTGACCCCTATAATTCAAATGCTGGTGCATTTAATATTGTCCCAGAGGTCTCTGAGACTGTCCTGAATTATTTTCATTCTTTTGTCTTTATTCTGCTCTGCAGTAGTTATTTCTACTATTTTATCTTCCAGGTCACTTATCCATTCTTCTGCTTCAGTTATTCTCTATTGATTCCTTCTGGAGAATTTTCAATTTCATTTATTGTGTTGTTCATCATTGTTTGTTTGCTCTTAGTTCTTCTAGGTCCTTGTTAAACGTTTCTTGTATCTTCTTCATGCTATTTCCAAGATTTTGGATCATCTTTACTGTCATTACTCTGAATTCTTTTTCAGGTAGACTGTCTATTTTCTCTTCATTTGTTTGGTCTGGTGGGTTTTTACCTCCTTCATCTGCTGTGTATTTCTCTGTCTTCTCATTTTGCTTACTTACTGTGTTTGGGGTCTCCTTTTCACAGGTGCAGGTTCATAGTTCCTGTTGTTTTTGGTGTCTGCCCCCAGTGGGTAAGGTTGGGTCAGTGGGTTGTTTAGGCTTCCTGGTGGAGGGGACTGGTGCCTGTGTTCTGGTGCATGAGACTGGATCTTGTCTTTCTGGTGGGCAGGACCACATCTGGTTTTGTGTTTTGGGGTGTCTGTGACCTTATTATGATTTTAGGCTGCCTCTCTGCTAATGAGTGGGGCTGTGTTCCTGTCTTGCTAGTTGTTTGGCATAGGGTGTCCAGCACTGTAGCTTGCTGCTCGTTGAGTGGAGCTGGGTCTTAGTGTTGAGATGGAGATCTCTGGGAGAGCATTCGCCATTTGATATTACTTGGAGCCGGGAGGTCTCTGGTGGACCAATGTCCTGAACTCAGCTCTCCCACCTCAGTCACTGGCCTGACACCTGGCCAGAGCACGAAGACCCTGTCAGCCACACAGCTTTGGGGAAGTCTGAGGTCGTCTGCCAGCATTCAGTAGGTATTCTGTAGGGGTTGTTCCACATGTAGATGTATTTCTGATGTATTTGTGGGGAGGAAGGTGATTGCCACATTTTACTCCTCTGCCATCTTGAAGGTCTCCCTCTCTGAGATTTCTTGAGAGCTAAGTTCTGTAGGTCAGAAATACAGCATGGCCTGGCTAGGTTCTCTCCTCAGAGTATCGCAAGGCACAATTCTGGAGGCTGGGAAGTCCAAAATTAAGACAGACTCAGTGTCTGGTAAAACTCACTTCTTGCTTTGTCCTCATGTAGTGGAAGGAGCCAATTTCAGTACACTTATGATGGAAACTGTATAGGTGAGTTTATATTTATTTATAGAATCTATATGTGAATAATTAATAAGGGCTCCCAACTAAGCATGTTCAGTATTTTGACCACACACATTTAATTTATTTATTTTTAATTGAACTATAGATTTACAATGTTAATTTCTGTTATACAGCAAAGTGATTCAATTATACATATATATCCTTTTAAAAATATTCTTTTTCTTTATGGTTCATCATAGGATACTGAATATAGCTCCCTGTGCTATAGAGTAGCATCTTGTTACTTATTCATTCTATATATAATAGCTTACATCTGCTAACCCCAAACTCCTACTCCATCCCTCCTCCACCCCCTTCCCTTTGGCAACCACAAATCTGTTCTCTATGTCTGCGAGTCTGTTTTTGTAGATAGCTTCATTTGTGTCATATTTTAGATTCCACATGTAAGTGATATCATATAGTATTTGTCTTTCTCTTTCTGACTTACTTCACTTAGTATGGTCATCTCTAGTTCCATCCATGTTGCTGCAAATGGCATTATTGTGTTCTTTTTATGCTGAGTAGTATTCCATTGCATATATATACCACAGCTTCTTTATCCATTCATCTGTTGATGGACATTTAGGTTGTTTCCATGTCTTGGCTATTGTGAATAGTGCTGCTATGCACATAGGATGCATGTATCTTTTTGAATTTTAGTTTTGTTTTGATTTTTGCCCAGGAGTGGGATTGCTGGATCATATGGTAATTCTATTTTTATATTTTTGAGAAACCTTCATAGTGTTTTCCATAATAAATGCACCAATTTACATTCCCCCAAACAGTATAGGTGGGTTCCCTTTTCTCCACATCCTCTCCAGCACTTGTTATCTGTAGACTTTTCAATGATGGCCATTCAGACCAGTGTGAGGTAGTACTTCATTATAGATTTTGTTTGTTCTTCTAAAATTTTTATTGGAGTATAGTTGCTTTACAATGTTGTGTTAGTTTCTACTGTACAGCAAACTGAATCAGCTCTACATATACATATATCCCATTTTTTGGATTTCCTTCCCATTTAGGTCGCCACAGAGCATTGAGTAGAATTCCCTGTGCTACACAGTACATTCTCATTCGTTATCTACTTTATACATAGTATCAGTAGTGTAGATATGTCAATCCCAATCTCCCAATTCATCCCACCACCCCCCTTCCCCCTTGCTATCCATACTTTTGTTCTCTACATCTGTGTCTCTATTTCTCCTTTGTAAATAAGATCGTCTATACCAATTTTTTCAGATTCCACATATATGTGTTAATATACAATATTTGTTTTTCTGACTTACTTCACTCTGTATGACAGACTCTAGGTCCATCCACATCTCTACAAATGACCCAATTTCGTTCCTTTTTATTCTACTGTACATATGTACCACATCTTCTTTATCCATTCCTCTGCTGATGGACATCTAAAATCTAAAAACAATAAATGCTGGAGACAGTGTGGAGAAAAGGGAACCCTCCTACACTGCTGGTGGGAATGTAAATTGATACTGCCACTATGGAGAACTATGGAGGTTCCTTAAAAAACTAAATATAGGGCTTCCCTGGTGGCGCAGTGGTTGAGAATCTGCCTGCCAGTGCAGGGGACACGGGTTCGTGCCCCGGTCCGGGAAGATCCCGCATTCCGCGGAGCGGCTGGGCCTGTGAGCCATGGCCGCTGGGCCTGCGCGTCCGGAGCCTGTGCTCCACAACGGGAGAGGCCACAACAGTGAGAGGCCCGCGTACCGCAAAAAAAAAAAAAAAAAAAAAAAAAAAAAAAAAAAAAAAAAAAAAAAAAAAACTAAATATAGAACTACCATGTGACCCAGCAATCTCACTACTGGGCATATACCCAGAGAAAACCATAATTCAAAAAGACACATGCACCCCAATGTTAATTGCAGCACTATTTACAATAGCCAGGACATGGAAGCAACCTCATCGTAGTTTTGATTTGTATTTCTCTAATAATTAGCAATGTTGAGCATCTTTTCATGTGACTATTGGCTATCTGTATTTCTTCTTTGGACAAATGTCTATTTAGGTCTTCTGCCCATCTTTTTGATTGGGTTGTTTGTTTTGTTGTTGTTGAGTTGTAGGAGCTGTTTGTTTATTTTGGAAATTAAGCCCTTGTTGGTCACATAGTTTGCAAATATTTTCTCCCATTCCATAGGTTGTCTTTTTGGTTTGTTTATGGTTTCCTTTGCCATACAAAAGCTTGTCAGTTTGATTAGGTCTCATTTGTTTATTTTTGTTTTTACTTTTATTGCCTTGGGAAACTGACCTAAGAAAACAATGGTACAATTTATATCAGAGAATGTTTTGCCTAAGATCTCTTCTAGGGAGCTTTATGGTGTCATGTCTTATGTTGAAGTCTTTAAACCATTTTGAGTTAATTTTTGTGTATGGTTTGAGGGTGTGTTCTAACTTCACTGGTTTACATATGAATGTCCAACTTTCCCAACACCACTTGCTGAAGAGACTGTCTTCTTCCCATTGTATATTCTTGCCTCCTTTGTCAAAGATTAATTGACCATAGGTGTGTGGGTTTATTTCTGGGCTCTCTATACCATGCCATTTTGATTACTATAGCTTTGTAGCATTGTCTGAAGTCTGAGAGGATTATGTCTCTTACTTTGTTCTTTTTCTTCAGGATTGCTTTGGAAATTCCGTTTTGTTTTTTTTACAGTAATTTTTCCTCTAATTGATATCTATTCTCATAGGGTTGTGGTCAGAAAATATGCTTGATACTATTTCAGTTTTCTTAGATTTACCAAGGCTTGATTTGTGACCCAGGATGTGATCTATCCTGGAGAATGTTCCCTGTGCACTTGAGACGAAACTATTCTGCTGCATTTGGATGGAATGTCCTATTAAGTCCATCTGGTCTAATGTGTCATTTTAGGCTTGTGTTTCCTTACTAATTTTCTGTCTGGATGATCTGTCCATTGGTACAAGTTGGGTGTTAAAGTCACCCACTATTACTGTGTTGCTGTTGATTTCCCCTTTTATGGCTGTTAGCATCTGCCTTATGTATTGAGGTGCTCCTATGTTGGGTACATAAATATTTTACAATTGTTATGTCTTCCTCTTGGATTGATCCCTTGATCATTATGTAGTGTCCTTCCTTGTCTCTTGTAATAGTCTTTATTTTAAAGTCTATTTTGTCTGATATGAGGATTGCTGCTCCAGCTTTCTTTTGATTTCCATTTGCATGGAAGATATTTTCCCATCCCCTCACTTTCAGTCTGTATGTGTCCCTGTATCTGAAGTGGGTCTCTTGTAGACAGCATATATATGGGTATTTTTTTAATCCATTCAGCCTGTGTCTTTTGGTTGGAGTATTTAATCCATTTACATTTAAGGTAATTATTGATATGTATGTTCCTATTACCATTTTCTTAATTGTTTTGGGTTTATTATTGTAGGTCTTTTCCTTCTCTTATGTTTCCTGCCTAGAGAAGTTCCTTTAGCATCTGTTGTAAAGCTGGTTTGGTGTGCTGGATTCTCTTAACATTTGCTTGTTAAAAGTTAAGAGGGGACAGGTATGAAACTGCCACAACCTATTTTTAAGTGTAAGTAATTTGTTCAGTGGTTCTCAAAATGTGAAATGTAGACTCCTCTTTCAGGAGGTCCGTGAGGTCAAAACTATTTTCATAATAATACTAAGATGCTATGTGCCTTTTTCACTGTGTTGATATTTGCAATGATGATGCTAATGTGATAGTGGGTAAAACTGTTGGCTCCTTTATATGTATCAAGGCAGTGGACCAGAATGATCATATTCTTTTAAAGGAAAAAAGAAACAGTTTCACTTAAGAATGTCTAAAATTATTAACTTTTTATGTTGATTGTTGAGTACACACCTTTATAATATTCTAATTGATGAAAGGGGAAGTAAACAGAAAGCATGCCTGTCACATACCAAAGTATAATGGTTATCTCCAGAAAAAGCACTTGTGTAATTGAGTTGCCAGCTGACCTAGCCACTCTTTTCATGGAACACCATTTTCACTTGAAAGGACTGGCATACAAATTATAGTTATTCAGACTTGGGTATTTGACAGATGCTTATTAAAAAATGTACGAAGTGAGACTGTTACTTCAAGGAAAACGACAGTATATTCCACCGTATGCAAGTTCAACATTTTGTTTATCCACTCACCAGTCGACTGATATTTGTACAGTATTCACATTCTGGCTATTATGAACAATGCTGCTATGAATGTTAGCATACACATTTTTGTGTGGAAGTGTTTTGATTTCTCTTGGGTAGTTTCCTAGGAGTGTAATTGCTAAGTAGGATAGTAACCATAACTTTTTAAGGAACTGCCGAATTTCTACCAAGTGCCAGTTACTTTTCCACCATCAATGTATAGGGTTCCAGTTTCTCACATCCTTGTAAACACTTGTTATTTTCTGTTATTTGTGTGTGTGTGTGTGTGTGTGTGGTATGCGGGCCTCTCATTGTTGTGGCCTCTCCTGTTGTGGAGCACAGGCTCCAGACATGCAGGCTCAGCGGCCATGGCTCACGGGCCTAGCTGCTCCATGGCATGTGGGATCTTCCCAGACAGGGGCACGAACCCATGCCCCCTGCATCGGCAGGCAGACTCTCAACCACTGCGCCACCAGGGAAGCTCTATTTTCTGTATTTCTGATGATAGCCATTCTAGTGAGTTGGTAACTCACTGTGGTTTTCATTTGTATTTCCCTAACAACTAATGATGTTAAACAGCTTTCCATGTACTTATTGGCCATTAATATATTTTTCTTTGATGAAATGTTTATTCAAATATTTTGCTCATTTAAAAATTGGGTTGTCTTTTTTTTTGGCCGCATGGCATGTGGGATCTTAGTTCCCTGACCCGGGATTGAACCCATGCCCCCTTCAGTGGAAGCGTGGAATCTTAACCACTGAATTGCCAGGGAAGTCCCCAGTTGTCTTATTATTGAATCTTAGGAGTTCTTTATGTACTCTAAATATAAATCCTTTGGCAGGATTTACAATATTCCTATATATATATATATATATGATTTTCAATTTTTTTTCCAGTCCTCGGTTTGTCTTTCATTTTTGTTTGTTTTATCTGTTTGTTTTTTGGCTGCATTGCAGGGCATGCAGGTCTTAGTTCCATGACCAGGGATTGAACTCTTGCCCCATGCAGTGGAAGCATGGAGTCTTAACCACTGGACCACCAGGAAAGTCCCTGTTTTTGTTTTTTAATGGGATCTTATGAAGCACAGAAGTTTTAAAATTTTATAAAGTGCCATTTATCTGTTTTTATTTCTTTTATGGATCTATTATGTAGTTGATTTCATATAAGGGGTATTTTTGACTAATCCAAGGACATGAAGATATTTCTCCTGTCTTCTTTCAAGAGTTTCTGTTTTATTGCGTAATACAGGTCTATTATAAATTTCGAGGAAGATTTTGCATATGGTGTGAGATAGTTTCTCACTGAATTGCATTGGCACCTTCATTGAAAATCAACCAATGATAAATATATGGATTCATTTCTGGTTTCTAAATTCCATCACATTGACCTGTATGTCTATCCTGATACCAATATCACACTGCCTTTTTAAAAAATAAATTGACTGATTGACTTTTGGCTGCACTGGGTCTTCGTTGCTGCATGCGGGCTTTCTCTAGTTGCAGAGAGTGGGGGTTACTCTTCGTTGTGGTGCATGGGCTTCTCATTGTGGTGGCCTCTTGTTGCAGAGCACAGGCTCTAGGCACTCAGGCTTCAGTATTCGTGGCTTGCGAGCTCTAGGGTACAGGCTCAGTAGTTGTAGCCCACGGTAGTTGTAGCCCACGGACTTAACTGCTCTGTGGCATGTGGGATCTTCCTGGACCAAGGTTCAAACCTGTGTCCCCTGCATTGGCAGGCAGATTCTTAACCACTGCGCCACCAGGGAAGTCCTATCACACTGTCTTGATTTCTGTAGCTTTGGAGTACATTTTGAAATTACAAACTGTAAGTCCTCCAACTTTGCTCTTATCAAATTTAATTTGGAATGGATCTTTTGTATTTACATATAAATTTTAAATCAGCTTGTCAACTTCTACAAAAAAGTCTGGAGAATTTTGTTAGGGATTGTGTTGAATCCATTCATAATTTCAGTAAAATTGGCACCTTAGCAATATTGAATGTTCCATTCCATGAAAATATAATGCATCTCCACTTATTTAGACTTTTAAATTTTATTAGCAATGTTTTGCAGTTTTCAATGTACAAGTGTTGCACTTCCTTTGTTAAATGGAACATTTAAGTATTTGATTTGTTTTGGTGCTACTGTGAATAGAATGTGTTCATTGTGACCACTTTTAGTTTCTTTATTTCTAGTGTAGGGAAATACAACTGGTTTTGTATATTGATCATGAATTTTGCAACCTTGCTGAACTCATGTATTAGTTATAGTTTTTGTGGATTCCTTAAAATTTTCTACACACAGAATGATGCCATCTACAAATAAAGACAATTTTACTTCTTCCTTTCCAATCTGAACATATCTTCTTTTTCTTGACTGATTGTACTGGCTAGAATCTCTAGCACAATGATAAAGAGAAGTGGTGAGAGAGGAAACTTTTGTCTTGGCTCCAATCACAGGGGGAAAGACTAAAGTCTTTCCCCATAAAGTATAATACTAGCTGTATTTATTTAGTAGATGTTCTTTATTACTTTGAAGAAGTTCCCTTTTATTCCTAATTTGTTGAGAGTTTTTTAGAATGGATGTAGGATTTTCCCAAATGTTTTTTGTCTATTGATCATGTGGTTTTTGTCCTTTATTAGTAAAGTAAATGATTTTGGATTTTAAACAAATCTTGTATCCAATTTGTTTTTGAGCTTCTTAGGTGTGTAGATTAGTGTTTTCTATTAACTGGGGGATTTTTTTTGCCATTATTTCTTTTTTTTTTCTTTCTTCTTCTCCTTTTTTTCTTTATACAGCAGGTCCTTATTAGTCATCAATTTTATACACATCAGTGTATACATGTCAATCCCAGTCTCCCAATTCATCACACCCCCACCCCCATCCGCCTGTAGCTTTCCCACCTTGGTGTCCATACATTTGTTCTCTACATCTGTGTCTCAATTTCTGCCCTGCAAACTGGTTCATCTGTACCATTTTTCTTGGTTCCAAATATATGTGTTAACATACGATATTTTTCTCTTTCTGACTTACTTTATTCTGTATGACAGTCTCTAGATCCATCCACGTCTCAACAAATGACCCAATTTCATTCCTTTTTATGGCTGAGTGATAGTCCATTGTATAAATGTACCACATCTTCTTTATTCATTTGTCTGTGAAAAGGCATTTAGGTTGCTTCCATGACCTGGCTATTGTAAATAGTGCTGCAATGAATGTTGGGCTGCATGGGTCATTTTGAATTATGGCTCTCTCTGGGTATATGCCCAGTAGTGGGATTGCTGGATCATATGGTAATTCTATTCTTAGTTTTTTAAGGAACCTCCATATTGTTCTCTATAGTGGTTGTATCAGTTTACACTCCCACCAACACTGCAAGAGGGTTCCATTTTCTCCACACCCTCTCCAGCATTTGTTGTTTGTAGATTTTCTGATGAAGCCCATTCTAACTGGTGTGAGGTGATACCTCATTGTAGTTGTGATTTGCATTTCTCTAATGATTAGTGATGTTGAGCAGCTTCTCATGTGCTTCTTGGACATCTGTATGTCTTCTTTGGAGAAATTTGTCTATTTATGTCTTCTGCCCATTTTTGGATTGGGTTGTTTGTTTTTAAATATTGAGCTGCATGAGCTGTTCATATATTTTGGAGACTAATCCTTTGTCTGTTGATTCGTTTGCAAATATTTTCTCCCATTCTAAGGGTTGTCTTTTCGTCTTGTTTATGGTTTCCTTTGCTGTGCAAAAGATTTTAAGTTTCATAAGGTCCCATTTGTTTATTTTTGTTTTTATTTCCATTACTCTAGGGGCTGGATCAAAAAACATCTTGCTGTGATTTATGTCATAGAATGTTCTGTCTTTGTTTTTGTCTAAGAGTTTTATAGTGTCTGGTCTTACATTTAAGTCACTAATCCATTTTGAGTTCATTTTTCTGCATGGTGTTAGGGAGTGTTCTAATTTCATTCTTTTAAATGTAGCAGTCCAGTTTTCCCAGCACCACATATTGAAGAGACTGTCTTTTCTCCATTGTATATCCTTGCCTCCTTTGTCATAGATTAGTTGACCATAAGTGCGTGGGTTTACCTCTGGGCTGTCTATCTTGTTCCATTGATCTATGTTTCTGTTTTTATGCCAGTACCACATTGTCTTGATTACTGTAGCTTCATAGTATAGTCTGAAGTCAGGGAGTCTGATTCCTCCAGTTCCGTTTTTTGTCCCTCAAGACTGCTTTGGCTATTTGGGGTCTTTTGTGTCTCCATACAAATTTAAAGATTTTTCGTTCTAGTTCCGTAAAAAATGCCATTGGTAATTTGATAGGGATTGCATTGAATCTGTAGATTGTTTTGTGTAGTACACTCATTTTCACAAAATTGATTCTTCCAATCCGAGAACATGGTATATATCTCCATTTGTTTGTATCATCTTTAATTTCTTTCATCAGGGCCTTATAGTTTTCTACATACAGGTCTTTTGTCTCCCTGGTAGGTTTATTCCTAGGTATTTTATTCTTTTTGTTGCAATGGTAAATGGGAGTGTTTCCTTAATTTCTCTTTCAGATTTTTCGTCATTAGTGTATAGGAATGCAAGAGGTTTCTGTGCATTAATTTTGTATCCTGCAACTTTACCAAATTCACTGATTAGCTCTAGTAGTTTTCTGGTGGCATTTTTAGCATTCTCTATGTATAGTATCATGTCATCTGCAAACAGTGACAGTTTTACTTCTTCTTTTCCAATTTGTATTCCTTTTATTTCTTTTTCTTCTCTGACTGCCATGGCTAGGACTTCCAAAACTATGTTGAATAACAGTGGTAAGAGTGGACATCCTTGTCTCATTCCTGATCTTAGAGGAAATGCTTTCAGTTTTTCACCATTGAGAATGATGTTTGCTGTGGGTTTGTCATACATGGCCTTTATTATGTTGAGGTAGGTTCCCTCTATGCCCACTTTCTGGAGAGTTTTTATCATACAGCAGTGTTGAATTTTGTCAAAAGCTTTTTCTGCATCTATTGAGATGATCATATGGTTTTTCTTCTTCAATTTGTTAATATGGTATATCACATTGATTGAGTATATTGAAGAATCCTTGCATCCCTGGGATAAATCCCACTTGATCATGGTGTATGATCCTTTTAATGTGTTGTTGGATTCCGTTTGCTAGAATTTTGTTGAGGATTTTTGCATCTTTTTTATTCATCAGTTATATTGGTCTGTAATTTTCTTTTCCTGTAGTATCTTTGTCTGGTTTGGGTATCAGGGTGACAGTGGCCTCATAGAATGAGTTTGGGAGTGTTCCTCCCTCTGCAGTTTTTTGGAAGAGTTTGAGAAGGATGGGTTTTGGCTCTTCTCTAAATGTTTGATAGAATTCACTTGTGAGGCCATCTGGTCCTGGACTTTTGTTTGTTGGAAGATTTTTAAACACAGGTTCAACTTCATTACTTGTAAATGGTCTGTTCATATTTTCTATTGCTTCCTGGTTCAGTCTTGGAAGGTTATACCTTTCTAAGAATTTGTCCATTTCTTCCAGGTTGTCCATTTTCCCCCAGTCCTGTCGAAGTCCTGCAATCAAATCCCATTAGCCTTCAAAGTCTGATTCTCTAGGAGTTCCTCCTCCCATTGCCAGACCCCCAGGTTGGGAAGCTTGACATGGGGCTCAGAATCTTCACTGCAGTGGGTGGACTTCTGTGGTATAAGTGTTCTCCTGTCTGTGAGTCACCAACCCAGCAGTTATGGGATTTGATTTTCCTGTTATTGCACCCCTCCTACAGTCTCATTGTGGTTTCTCCTTTGTCTTTCATTGTGGGGTATCTTTTTCGGTGAGTTCCAGTGTCTTCCTGTCGATGACTGTCCAGCAGCTGGTTGTGATTCTGGTGTTCTCACAAGAGGAAGTGAGAGACATCCTTCCACTCTGCCATCTCTGTTCAGGCTCCTAGTCTTTCTTCTTTGAAGTGGCCATTATTTCTTAAATTGTTTTTCTGCACTTTTCTCCTCTTTCTTTTGGTGGCTCCTTTTATATATGTTGTATACGTGATGGTGTTTCACAGTTCCCTGAGACTCTGTTAATTTGTTTTCATTCTTTTTGCTTTCTGTCCTTCAGATTGACTAATCTCTATTGATCTATCTTCAAGTTCATTGATTCTTTCCTTTTCCAGCTGAGATCTGCTGTTGAACTCCCCTAGTGAATTTTTCTTTTCTGACATTTTCAACTTCCTGAATTTCCATTAAAATTTTTTTCTTTTTATTGATATTCTTTATTTAATGAGTATTGTCAGCATTCCTTCCTTTACTTATTTAAAATTTCCTTTAGTTATTTAAGCATGTTTATAATAGTTGATTAAAGTCTTTGTCTGTAGGTTTAATACCTGGGTCCTCTTAGAGACAGTTTCTATTGACTAGTTTTCTTCCTGTGTAGTGGTCATACTTTCCTTTTTCTTTGCATCTCTTGTACTTTTTGTTGAAAACTTGACATTTTAGATAATATATTGTAGCATCTCTGGATTGCAATTCACCCCCTACCCCAGGGTTTGTTTTCGTTTTGTTTGTTAATTGTTTAGTGATTTACCTGGTCTAATTCTATAGAGGTTATCTCCCCTACAGTGTGAAGGTACTTATGTCTCTGCTCATTATTTTTACTTGTAAGCCTTGCTTCCTAGAGGTCACCTCTGGGTCAGCACAACTTAGTGGTCAGCAAATGACTGGTCAGAAGTTGCACTTAAATACTCTGAGCTAGTAAGGTTTCCACTAATTGTTGATGCATCAAAGTGTGGTTTAGGGACTGCATTCAAAGTTTACTTAGTCTCTAAGTTTAATCCAACTCTTACTTTCTGAGTAAACAGGCCTCATATTCAACTAGAGATGGGTAGTTAGCTAGGGTTCTCTCTGATCTCTCTTGAGCATGTGTGCAGCCTTCTACAAGCTCGCCAGCTTCCAAACCACCAGGGATATGTAAAATTTTATCAACGGCCATCATGGCTCTCTATTTCTGATTTTTATTATATTTCTAGCTGGTCTGCTACTATGTTGCTTGCCACAACCAGTGGCATGACCTCAGTCAAGCTATGAGATTGGCCTTCCTGGATGTTTGCTCTTGTTCTAGGATTATGCCACTGTATTGACAAAACTCCTGGGAATGAGTTTTTCCACATTCCGATCTAAATCAAATCACCCCCTCTGGCAGCAAGGCTGCTGGTCCTTATGGACTTCCCCACCCTAGTAGAACTACTACATTATGGAACAGGATTGGCAGAATGGAAGCAGGCTTAGACCAAAATTCCACAAACTCCCAACTATTCCTCTTGAGGTTCAGTAGTTTTTCCTGAATAATGTTTCTCAATTTGTTATATATCTTTTTTCAATTTCTAGAATTCTGAAGTAGTTGTTCTGACAATTTTGTCCAGTTTTATTGTTTCTTTTTTGGTGAGATAATTGGTGAGATAATTTGCTAAACTTCTCACTCAGCCATTCTACAAGTCCTACCCTATCTAGCAAGTAATTTTTTAAAAGTTGCTAAACTTTTTTTAAACTTTTTTTAACCATATTTGAGATGTCAAAACTAAATATATGCTTTCTAACACCTCCTTTTGAAAATCCTACAGAAAGGATAATAAAGAAGGTGAAAGAGAATAAACATATAATAGTAAGGTCAAAGAGAATAAGCATATAATAGTATTAAGGATTGGAAAGGAATTCATTTGTGGACCAGAGGTTTTAACAATATTTATAAGGGAGAAAGCTATTAGGATAATATTGACATATAAACCAGATCAGAGAAAAGAAACAGTATAATTATGATGGTTTGAAAGGGGAATACATAGTAGTCACAATTCATCTTCTTGGCTAGAAATGTGAAGATACCTTGTGCAGTTGACTGGGTATTTATGTCCCCCCCCAAAATTTATACTTTGAAAACCTAATTCCCAGTGTGATGGTACAGGAGTAGGGCCTTTGGGAGATTATTAGGTCATGAGGCTAGAGTCTTAATAAATGGGATTAGTGCCTTTACAAAATAGACCCTCAAAAGCTCCCTTCTCCTTTCTGCCATGTGCACAAAGAGCAAGAAGACAGTCATGTATATACCAAAAGTGGTTTTCACCAGACATAGAAGCTGCTGGTGCCTTAATCTTGGACTTCTCAGCCTCCAGAACTGGCAGAAATAAATAAATTTCTGTATATAAGCTAGCCAGTCAATGGTATTCTGTTATAGAAGCCTGAACTAAGATACTTTGTTAGATCCTGATTCTATTCTATGGGAGAAACTCCCTTGTCCCTAGTCCTCTGGGCCTTGTGACTTTGCCTTCTGAGACAAATTTCCTTATCTATTTTCCCCTAGGCCACATCTGAAGTTGGAATTGGAAAGTGGGCCTCTTTGGAGGTTGTATAAATTTCACAGCCTGCTTTCTAATGATGCGAGTTTGGGGGCTGGTGGTTGTTTTATAGACTGAAAAATTACAGGCATTTTCAGGCCAGATTTGTGGTTTTGTTGAGAATACAATTCCATCAAAATTTAGTAAGCTTTCAATCTATTTACTACCAGTTGGTTCCATGTCAAAATTTCTTCTTGTCATGGTTCTTAAGCCTGCCAACTCTCTTATTTATTCACTTCTGTGCTTAGCACATTTAATTCTGTTATTTTAATGGTGGCTATTTTAAGGTCATCTAAAACAACAGGCTAGATTAAGCAGGCATCACCTCTACAGGGCCACCACAGTCCATATGAAAAGTCTTAATGAGCAGTTGTTGAAAATGGCACTGACGAAAGGCTCTGCTTTATAAGGCATAGTTGCAGTTGACTTTCCCAGCTTTGAGGGTCCAAATTATTAGATGTTACATTAGTTTTAATTGTAAGCCACAGTCAGAGAATGTGACTCCCTTAGCTTTCATTTTTACTTGTAAATGGGTTAATTCTTGCCTGATATATCTCTCATGATACCTTGCTAAAAGCAGCATGGAACAGCCAACACATAAACACACACCAACATTCTATCTTTTTGTTTGTTTTATTTTTTGGACCACTTCCTTTAGAAAGCTATGTGTACAGCAAGCACATGGTCTGCTCTCCACGTTGTCAGAAGTAACAGGTTCACCAAATATTCTTCTATGACATTACAAAGGTAACCACCTTTCCAACCTTCCATTATATGTTTCCTTGCTGCATAGTGACTGATTAATCAATGTCACATATTTTAGGTTTTCGTTATGGCAGTACTCTACTCTTGGTAGCCGTTTTTGTATCACTTAAGGTAAAGTATAAGCTGCTATAATAAAAAGGCACAAAAGTAAAGTTACTCAAATGAGATAGGTATTTTTCTCTCACCTAATAGTCCAGAGCAAGGCATCTCTTCTTCACGAGGTCATCCAGAGACACAGGCTATATAATTCCTCAGGAAGATGCCCCATCTATATGGTGGGACCTTGTTAGCCAGCACTATAACTGTGATCTAGCTTACAGAAAGAGGAAAGAGAAAATGGTTGGCAAGCATTTTCACTCTAAAAAGACTTGAATGGATATTTCACACTTTTATTAGATACCCGTGGCCTGACATTGATCACATGGCCATATCTAACTTCAAGGGAGACTGGGAAATGACAATTAATTCCAGTTAGGTAGTCATGGGCACAGCTAAAACTTGCTGATTCCATTATTAAGAGTAATGTGTTGGATAGATGTTGGGAAACAGCAAACTCTATCACAGTGGGGTTGAGAAGGGTGATTACCACTTAACATGATAGACTGTTGATTTTTTTTTTTTTTAAAAGCAATACACATTAGTTTTATAATAATTACTTTAAAGAAGACGTTTCTAAAATAATAGCTATTTCAGGCCAGGCCTACACCCTAAGCAACCAACTCTGGAAGAGAAAATGGTGTAGAATTTTTTAAACGTTTAAAAAATTATATAAGATTTAGGTGTACAGAATTTTAATTTAATGTTGATATACACTACAAAGTAATCACCATCACAAGTCTAGTTGCCATCCATCACCATACAGTTGATCCCCTTCACCCACTTTGCCCACCTCCCAATCCCCTTTCCCTTTGGTAACTGCTAATTTGTTCTCTGTATCTATGAGTTGTTTTTGTTTTATTTTGTTTGCTCATTGGTTTTTTTTTTTTTTTTTTTTTTTGGTTCCACATATGAATGAAATCATATGGTATCTGTCTTTGTCTGGCTTCTTTCACTTAACTTAATACATTCAAGGTCCATCCATGTTCTCTCAAATGGCAGAATTTCATTCTTTTAGGGCTGAATAGTATTCCATTGTGTACATATAAATATATACCATATCTTCTTTATCCATTCATCCATCAATGGATACTTTGGTTGTTTCCATATCTTGGCTATTGTAAATAATGCTGCAATGAACATAGGGAATATATTTTTTCAAATAAGTGTTTTCATATTCTTCAGATATATACCTAGAAGTGGAATAGTGGGGTCATACAGTAGTTATATTCATAATCTTTTGAGGAATCTCCGTACTGTTTTCCATAGTAGCTGCATCAATCTACAGTCCCACCAACAGTGTACAAGAGTTCCCTTTTCTCCACATCCTCTCCAACATTTGTTATTTCTTGTCTTTTTGATAATAGCCATTCTATTGGTGTGAGGTGATACTTCATTGTGGTTTTGATTTGCATTTCCCTAATAATTAGTAATGTTGAACATCTTTCCATGTGCCTGGTGGTCATCTGTATGTCTTCTTTGGCAAAATGTCAAGTCAGGTCCTCTGCCTATTTTAAAATCATGTTGTTTGCCTTTTTGTTGAATTGTATGAATTCTTCATATATTTTGGATATTAACCCCTTATCAAATATATGATTTACAAATATCTTCTCTCTTTAAGTAGATTGTGGAATCAAGTCCACAAAAACATTGCTAAGGTTGATGTCAATGAAGATACTGCCTGTTTTCTTCTAGGAATTTTATGATTTCAGGTCTTACATTCAAGACTTTAATTCATTTTGAGTTAATTCTTGTATGTGGTGTAAGATAGTGATCCAGTTTTCCCAACACTATTTATTGAAAAGACTGTCTTTTCTTCATTGTATATTCTTACTTCCCTTGTTGTAAATGAATTGTCCATATATGTGTGGATTTATATCTGGACTCTCTATTCTGTTCCATTGATCTGTGTGTCTGTTTTTGTGCTAGTACCATATTGTTTTGATTACTGTAGCTTTGTAGTATAGCTTGAAATCAGGGAGCATGATGCCTCCTGTTTTGTTCTTTATTCTCAAGATTGTTTTGGCTATTTGGGTCTTTTGTGGTTCCACACAGATTTTAGGATTATTTGTTCTAGTTCTGTGAAATATGCCATTGGAATTTTGAAAGGGAGTACACTGAATCTGTAGACTGTTTTAGGTACTATGGACATTTTAACAATACTAATTCTTCCAATGCATGAACACAATACTTTTCCATTTATTGGTGTCTTCTTCAATTTCTTTCAGCAGTGTTGTATAGTTTTCAGTGAACATGTCCTTTACCTCCTTGGTTAAATTTATTCCTACGTATTTTATTATTTTTGATGCAATTATAAAAGGGATTGTTTTCTTAATTTCTCTTCCTGAAAGTTATTTATTAGTTTATGGAAAAACAAGAGATTTCTGTATATTGATATTGTATCCTGTGACCTTATTAAATTCACTAGTTACAACATTTTTTTTTTTTTTTTGGTGGACCATTCAGGGTTTTCTATATATAGTATCATGCCATCGGCAAAGAGAGACAGTTTTACTTCTTCTTTTCAAATTTGGATTCCTTTATTTATTTTTCTTACGTAATTGCTATGGCTAGAACCTCCACTACAATGTTGAATAAAACTAGTGATAGTGGGTATCCTTGTCTTGGTCTTGATTTTAGAGGAAATGATTTCAGCTTTTCACAGTTGAGTATGTTGGCTGTGGATTTGTCACATATGGTCTTTATAATGCTGAGGTATGTACCCTCTATACCCATTTTGTTGAGTATTGTTGTTTTTTTTTAATCATAAATGGATGTTGAATTTTGTCAAATGTTTTTTCTACATCTATTGAGATTATACGATTTTTATTCTTCATTCTGTTAATGTGATGTATCATGTTGATTGATTTGCAGATGTGGAGCCATCCTTGCATCCTTAGAATAAATCCCACTTGGTCATGGTGTATGATTGTTTTAATGTATTGTTGGATTTGGTTTATTAATATTTTGTTGAGGATTTTTGCATCTATGTTCATCAAGGATATTGGCCTATAATTTTCTTTTTTGGTCATTGTCCTTGTCCTTTTGGTATCAGGGTAATGCTTGCTTTGTAAAATGTACTTGGATGTGTTCCTTTCTCTTCAATTTTTTTGGAATAGATTGAGAAAACATGTTAACTCTTTTTTTTTTTTTTTGGTACATGGGCCTCTCACTGTTGTGGAGCACAGGCTCTGGACGTGCAGGCTCAGCAGCCATGGCTCATGGGCCTAGCTGCTCCACAGCAAGTGGGATCTTCCCGGACTGGGGCACGAACCTGTGTCCCCTGCATCAGCAGGAGGACTCTCAATCACTGCACAACCAGGGAAGCCCAATGTTAACTCTCCTTTGAGTATTTTGTGGAATTCACCAGTGAAGTCATCTGGTCCTGGGATTTTCTTGGGAGAATTTTTATTACCGTTTCAATCTCCTTACTAGTAATCAATCTATTAATATTTTCTATTTATTCCTGACTGAGTCTTGGAAGATTGTACATTTATAGGAGTTTATCTATTTCTTCTAGGTTATCCAATTTTTTGACATGTACTTGTTTATAGTAGTCTCTAATGATTCCTTGTATTTCTGCAGTATCAGTTGAAACTTCTTCCATCTCTAACTTTGTTTATTTAAATCCTCTCTTTTTCTTGGTCAGCCTAGCTAAAGATTTGTCAATTTTCCCCCAAAGAATCAGCTCTTAATTTAAGCAATCTTTTCTATAGTTTTTTTAAATTTTTGAATTATATATATATATTTAATACAGCAGGTTCTTATTAGTCATCAATTTTATACACATCAGTGTATACATGTCAATCCCAATTGCCCAATTATAGATTTTTTTAAGTTTCTATTTTATTTATTTCTGCTCTGATCTTCATTATTTTTTCCTTCTACTAATCTTGGGTTTAATTTGTTCATTTTGTAGTTCCTTTAGGCATAAGGTCAGGTTAATTATTTGAGATTTCTGTTGTTTACTGAGGTAGGCTTGTATGGCTATAAACTTCCATCTTAGGACTACATTTGCTGTGTCCTATAGATTTTTGATCATTGTGTTTCCATTTTCATTGACTCCAGGCATTTAAAAATAATTTCCTCTTTTGTTTCTTCAGTGACCCATTGTTTAGCCTCCACGTTTTGTTTTGCTTTGTTTTTGCATTTTTTTCCTTGTGGTTGATTTCTAGTCTATACTGTTGTTGGAAAAGATGCTTGATAGTATTTCAATTTTCTTAAGTTTATTGAGACTTGTTTTGTAGCCTATCATGTGATTTATCCTGGAGAATATTCAATGTGCACTTGAGAAGAATGTATTCTGCACCTTTTGGGTGGAATGTTCTATATATTAAGTCCATCTGATATCATGTGTCATTTAAGGTCAGTGTTTCATTATTGACATTCTGTCTGGTTGATCTGTACATTTTTGTTAGTGGAGTTAAAGTTGCCTGCTATTATCATGCTACTCTCAATTTCTCCCCTTATGTCTGTTAATATTTGCTTTATATATTTAGTTGCTCCTGTGTTGGGTGCATATATATTTACAATTATTATATCTTATTGTTGGGTTGGTCCCTTTATCATTATGTAATGTTCTTGTCTCTTGTTACAGTCTCTGTTTTAAGGTCTATTTTGTCTGATATAAGTATTGCTACCCCAGCTTTCTTTTCATTTCCATTTGAATGGAATATCTTTTCCATCCCCTCACTTTCAGTATATGTGTGTCTTTTGATCTAAGTGAGTCTCTTATAGGCAGCATTTATGTGGGTCTTGTTTTTATGTATCCATTCAGCCACTCTATGGATTTTGATTGGAACATTTAGTCCATTTTACATTTAAAGTAATTTTTGACAGGTATGTCCTTATTGCCATTTTATTTGATTTTGGATTGTTTCTGCTCTCTTTCCTTGTGATTTGATGACTATCTTTAGTGTTATGTTTGGATTCCTTTCTCTTTCTGGTGTATCTGTTACACAATTTTGGTTTGTGATTACCATGAGGTTTATATGTGTATCCCTGAACTACTTATTGTGGATGTAGACAATTTTACTAGTCTTTTAACCTTCCTACTAGCTTTATAAATTGCAGATCTACTCCCTTTACTGTATGTTTGCTTTACTAGTGGGATTGTGTGTGTGTAATTTTCATATTTCTAGTTATGGCCTTTTCTTTTCCACTTAGAGAAGTCCCTTTAACATTTCTTGTAAAGTTGGTTTACTGGTACTGAAATGAACTCTTTTAGGTTTCAATTGTAAAACTCTTTACCTTTCTTTTAAATCTAAATGAAAGCCTTGCCAGTTAAAGTATACTTGGTTGTAGAATTTTTGCCTTTCATCATTTTAAATATCATGTCTCTCCGTTATAGCCTGCAAAGTTCCTGCTTAAAAGTCAGCTGAGAGTCTTATGGGAGTTGCCTTATTCATAACTAGTTGCTTTTTCCTTGTTTCAAAAATTCTCTTTCATTTTTGCCATTCTGATTACAATCTGTCTTAGTGTAGATCTCTTTGGCTTCATTTTGTTTGAAACTCTGTGCTTCCTGGACCTGGATATCTGTTTCCTTCCCCAGGTTAGGGAAGTTTCCCATTATATATCTTCATAGCAGTTCTCTGCCTCTTTCTCTCTATCCTCTTTATGCACCCTTATAATGCAAATGTTAGTACACTTGATGTTGTCCCAGACATCTCTTAAACTATCCTGTTTTAAAAATTCTTTTTTCTGTTCAGCTTGGGTGATTTCCACCACTCTGTCTTCCAGTTTGCTGATTCTTTCTTCTGTATCATCTAATCTACTGTTGATTTCTTCTAGTGCATTTTTTTCACTTATTGTATTTTTTGGTTCTGTTAGATTCTTCTTCATAGTTTCTATTTTTTGAAAATCTCACTGTGTTTTTCATTCTTTTCCCAAGTTTGGTAGGCAACTTTATGATCATTACCTTGAACTCTGTATTGGGTGGCTTGCTTATCATCACCTCATATAGTTCTTTTTCTGAGGTTATGTCTTGTTCCTCCTTTTGGAAGATATTCCTCTGCCTCCTCATTTTGCCCAATCCTCTCTATTTCTATTTTTAGGTTGGTCATTTATATTTCCCAATATTGAAGAAGTGTTCTTATGTAGAAGTGATCCTATGGGTCCCAGCAGAATGCTCCCCTCTGGTCATCAGTTATATGCTCTACAAGAGCCCCTGATGTGGGCTGTGTGTGCCCTTAGGTTGCGGTGGGGCCGACTACGCTGGGTACCCTCGTAGGCAGGGCTGGACCCTGGCTCACCTGGCTGACTCTGTGTATTTCGAAGAGGCTGTTGGCCTACTGGAGGTCAGAACCTGGTCCTCATGCAGCTATCTACATGGCCCAAGGGGAGTTGAGGCTGGTACCGGCCTGCTGGTGGGCAGTGCTGGGTCCCTGTGTGGTTGACCGCTTGGCCTTGGGAGGACTTGATGCTGGTGCCATCCTGCTGGTGGACATGTTAGCACCCAGTGCTAGTAGGCTAGAGGGATTATTCCAAAGTGGCACTTGCCATCACCATTGTTATTGCAGTAAAATGATTACCCCCAAATGGCTGCTGCCATGTTTCCATCCCAAAAGGGAGTCCCAACTGACTCCTGCCTCTCCAAGATGTGGTCCAAGATCAATAAATGGGTTGGACCCAGGCTCCTTTCAAACTACTGCCTCCGTGGTGGAACTCAGAGCATGTGAGATTTTTTGCATGACTTTAAGAATGGAGTCCCTTCCTGGGAAAGGAAAACAGGGCTGGAGGGATCAGGCTCCCTGACTTCACAGTATACTACAAAGCTACAGTTATCAAAATAGTATGGTACTGGCACAAAAACAGAAATGTAGATCAATGGAAAAGGATAGAAAGCCTAGAAATAAATTCATGCACCTATGGTCAATTAACCTATGACAAAGGATATACAATGGAGAAAAGACAGTCTCTTCAATAAGTGGTGCTGGGAAAACCAGACAGGTACATGTAAAAGAATAAAATTATAGTATTCTTTAACACCATACACAAAAATAAACTCAAAATGGATTAAAGACCTAAATGTAAGACTAGATATTATTAAACTCTTAGAGGAAAACATAGCTAGAACACTCCTTGACATAAACTACAGCAATATCTTTTTGAATCCACTTCCTAGAGTAATGAAAATAAAACAAAAATAAACAAATGGTACCCAATTAAACTTAAAAGCTTTTGCACAGCAAAAGAAACCATAATCAAAACGAAAAGACATCCCACATAATGGTAGAAAATATTTGCAAAAGAACCAACCAACAAGGGATTAATCTCCAAAATATACAACCAGCTCATGCAGCTCAATATCAAAAAAACAAACAACCCAATTAAAAAATGGGCAGAAGACATAAATAGACACTTCTCCAAAGAAGACATACAGATGGCCAAAAGGCACATGAAAAGATGTTCAACATCGCTAATTATTAGAGAAATGCAAGTCAAAACTACAATGAGGTACCACCTCACACCAGTCAGAACAGTCATCATCAAAAAGCCTACAAACAATAAATGTTGCAGATGGTGTGGAAAAAAGGGAACCCTCCTACACTGTTGGTGGGAATGTTAATTGGTGAAACCACTATGGAGAACAGTATAAAGGTACCTTAAAAAACTACAAACAGAACTACCATATGATCCAGCGATCCCACTCTTGAGCATATATCTGAAGAAAACCATAATTCATAAAGACGCATGCACCCCAATGTTCATTGCAGCACTATTTACAATAGCTAAGACATGGAAGTAAACTAAATGTACATCGACAGACGAATGGATAAAGATGTGGTACATATATACAATGGAATATTAATAAGCCATAAAAGGGCTTCCCTGGTGGCGCAGTGGTTGAGAGTCCGCCTGCCGATGCAGGGGACACAGGTTCGTGCCCCAGTCCGGGAAGATCCCACGTGCCGCGGAGTGGCTGGGCCCGTGAGCCATGGCTGCTGGGCCTGTGCGTCCGGAGCCTGTGCTCCACAACGGGAGAGGCCACAACAGTGAGAGGTCCGCGTACCACACACAAAAATAATAATAATAATAATAATAAGCCATAAAAAATGAAATAATGTCATTTGCAGCAATATGGATGGACTTAGAGATGATCATACTAAGTGAAGTAAGTCAGAGAAAGACAAATATCATATGATATCACTTATATGTGGAATATAAAAAAATGATACAAATAAACTTATTTACAAAACAGAAACAGGTGCACAGACTCTGAAAACAAACTTATGGTCACCAAAATGGAAAGGTGGGGGGTGGGAATAAATTAGGAGTTTGGGATTAACATACACACTAAGACTTCCAAAAGTAATTGTCTTTTCTTTATGCTTCTTGACAAAATCAAGAAGCATATCAGATGTAAACACAGAGAACAGGTAGAATTTATTTATTTATTTGTACAAATCCAAGGCAGATTTTTGTTTTGTTTGGTTTTGGTTTTGGCTGTGTTGGGTCTTCATCACTGCATGTGGGCTTTCTCTAGTTGTGGCGAGCGGGGGCTACTCTTCATTGTCGTGCACAGGCTTCTCATTGTGGTGGCTTCTCTTGTTGCCAAGCATGGGCTCTAGGCATGCAGGCTTCAGTAGTTGTGGCACATGGGCTCGGTAGTTGTGGCTCACAGGCTCCAGAGCACAGGCTCAGTAGTTGTGGCACACGGGCTCAGTTGCTCTGTGGCATGTGGGCTCTTCCCAGACCAGGGCTCAAACCCGTGTCGCCTGCATTGGCAGGCAGATTCTTAACTACTGTACCAGCAGGGAAGTCCCCCAAGGCAGATTTAATGACACTTTTAAGATTACCTAAAATATAGTATATGTTACATTAAATCTAAGTAAGGAATTTATTTTATGTTTTATTAATTCAATAAACATTGCCTGAGCATCTCCTTTAGGTATTATACTTCCAAAGATGATGTAAAAGGAGAAATTATTCAAGTGGATGTAATACACATATTCACTAAAACAAATAAGTTGTGGTTAGTTAGAAGGCACTGTTGGTAGTGTTATGGAGTTAGCAGGTGTGATACTTTTTAAAAAAACAATATGCTAAGTTATATTCAAATAAAGATGTTTAAAAAAAACCCGATATGCTAGAGAACTAGAATTTGAAGATTCCAAAAAGTAAAACATAAGTTCCGTTGATCTATATTTCTGTTTTTGTGCCAGTACCATATTGTCTTGATTACTATAGCTTTGTAGTATAGTCTGAAATCAGGGAGTCTGATTCTTCCAGCTCTGCTTTTTTCCCTCAAGACTGCTTTGGCTATTCGGGGTCTTTTGTGTCTCCATACAAATTTTAAGTTTTTTTCTTGTAGTTCTATTAAAAATGCCATTGGTAATTTGATAGGGATTGCATTGAACGTGTAGATTGCTTTGGGTAGTATAGTCATTTTCACAATATTGATTCTTCCAATCCAAGAACACGGTATATCTCTCCATCTGTTGGTATCGTCTTTAATTTCTTTCATCAGTGTCTTACAGTTTTCTGCATACAGGTCTTTTGTCTCCATAGGTAGGTTTATTCCTAGGTATTTTATTCTTTTTGTTACAGTGCTAAATGGGAGTGTTTTCTTAATTTCTCTTTCAGATTTTTCATCATTAATGTATAGTAATGCAAGAGAATTCTGTGCATTAATTTTGTATTCTGAAATTTTACCAAATTCATTGATTAGCTCTAGTAGTTTTCTGGTGGCATCTTAAGGATTCTCTATGTATAGTATCATGTCATCTGCAAACAGTGACAATTTTACTTCTTCTTTTCCAATCTGTATTCTTTTTATTTCTTTTTCTTCTCTGATTGCCACGCCTAGGACCTCCAAAACTAAGTTGAATAATAGTGGTTAGAGTGGATATCATTGTCTTGTTCCTGATCTTAGAGAAAATGCTCTCAGTTTTTCACCATTGAGAATGATGTTTGCTGTGGGTTTCTCATATATGCCCATCATTATGTTGAAGTAGGTTCCCTCTATGCCCATTTTCAGAGAGTTTTTATTATAAATGATGGTTGAAATTTGTCAAAAGCTTTTTCTGCATCTATTGAGATGATCATATGGTTTTTATTTTTCAACTTCTTAATATGGTGTATCATATTGATTGTGTATATTGAAGAATCCTTGCATCCCTGGGATAAATCCCATTTGATCATGGTGTACGATCCTTATAATGTGTTGTTGGATTCTGTTTGCTAGTATTTTGCTGAGGATTTTAAAATCTATATTCATCAGTGAAGTTGGTCTGTAATTTTCTTTTCCTGTATTATCTTTGCCTGGTTTTGGAATCAGGGTGATGGTGGCCTCATGGAATGAGTTTGAGATTCTTCTTTCCTCTGCAATATTATGGATGAGTTTGAGAAGCATGGGTTTTAGCTCTTCTGTAAATGTTTGATAGAATTCACCTGTGAAGCCATCTGGTCCTGGACTTATGTTGTCAGATTTTTAAACACAATTTCAGTTTCACTACTTGTGATTGGTCTGTTCATATTTTCTATTTCTTCCTGGTTCAGTCTTGGAAGGTTATACCTTTCAAAGAATTTGTCCTTTTCTTCCAGGTTTTCCATTTTATTGGCATAGAGTTGCTTGTAGTGGTCTCTTAGGATGCTTTGAATTTCTCCAGTGTCTGTCGTAACTTCTACTTTTTCATTTCTAATTTTGATTTGAGTCCTCACCCTCTTTTTCTTGATGAGTTTGGGTAATTGTTTATCAATTTTGTTTATCTTCTCAAAGAACCAGGTTTTGGTTTCTTGGTCTTTGCTATTGTTTCCTTTGTTCCTATTTCATTTATTAATGCTCTGATAGTTATGATTTCTTTCCTTCTGCTAACTTTGGGTTTTGTTTGTTCTTCTTTCTCTTTCCTTTAGGTGTAAGGTTAGATTGTTTGAGTTTTTTCTTGTTTCTTGAGGTAGGCTTGTACAGTTATACACTTCCCTCTTAGAATAGCTTTTGATGCATCCCATAGGTTTTGGATCATCATATTTTCATTGTCAATTATCTCTAGATATATTTTTTTCTCTCTGATTTCTTCAGTGATCTCTTGGTTATTTATTAACATATTGTTTATCCTCCATGTGTCTGTGTTTTTAACATTTTTCCCCCCTCTAACTGATTTCTAATCTCAAAGTGTTGTTTGTGGTCAGAAAAGATGCTTGACATGATTTCAATTATCTTAAATTTACTGGTGCTTGATTTGTAACCCAAGATGTGATCTATCCCGGAGAATATTCTATGCGCACTAGAGAAGAAAGTGTAATCAGACAGCAGAGGCAAGAAGAATTACCGTCCTGTAGCCTATGGAACAAAAGCCACATTCACAGAAAGACAGACAAGATGAAAAGGCAGAGGGCTATGTACCAGATGAAGGAACAAGATAAAACTCTAGAAAAAACAACTAAATGAAGTGGAGATAGGCAACATTCCAGAAAAAGAATTAAGAATAATGATAGGGAAGATGATCCAGGACCTTGGAAAAACAATGGAGCAAAGATTGAGAAGATGCAAGAAATGTTTAATGAAGACCTAGAAGAATTAAAGAACAGAGATGAACAATACAATAACTGAAAAGAAAACGACACTAGAAGGAATCAATAGCAGAATAACTGAGGCAGAAGAAGGGATATGTGACCTGGAAAACAGAATGGTGGAATCCACTGCTGCAGAATAGAATAAAGAAAAAAGAATGAAAAGAAATGAAGACAGCCTAAGAGATCTCTGGGACAACATTAAATGCAACAACATTCGCATTATAGGGGTTCCAGAAGGAAACGGAGAGACAAAGGACCACAGAAAATGTTTGAAGAGATTATAGTCAAAAACTTCCATAACATGGGAAAAGAAATAGCCACCCAAGTCCAGAAAATGCAGAGTCCCATACAGGAGAAACCCAAAGAGAAACCCACCGAGACTCAGAGTAATCAAATTGGCAAAAATTAAACAGAAAGAAAAATTATTGAAAGCAGCAAGGGAATAATGACAAATAACATGCAAGAAAACTCCCATAAGGTAAACAGATGATTTCTCAGTAGAAACTATATAAGCCAGAAGGGAGTGGCATGATATACTTAAAGTGATGAAGGGGAAGAACCTACAACCAAGATTACTCTACCCAGCAAGGATCTCATTAAGATTCGATGGAGAAATCAAAAGCTTTAGAGACAGGCAAAAGCTAAGAGAATTCAGCAACACCAAACCAGCTCTACAACAAATGCTAAAGGAACTTCTCTAACTGGGAAACACAACAGAAGACAAACACCTAAAAAACAAACCCAAAACCGTTAAGAAAATGGTTATAGGAACATACATATCAGTAACTACCTTAAACATGAATGGATTAAATGCTCCAACCAAAAGACACAGGCTTGCTGAATGGACACAAAAACAAGACCCATATATATGCTGTCTACAAGAAACCCACTTCAGACCTAGGGACACATACAGACTGAAAGTGAGGGGATGGAAAAAGATATTTAATGCAAATGGAAATCAAAAGAAAGCTAGAGTAGCAATACTCATATCAGACAAAATAGACTTTAAAATAAAGACTTCATTAAGGCAACTGCTAACAGCAATAAAAGAGGAAATTGACAGTAACACAATAATAGTGGGGGACTTTAACACTTCACTAACACCAATGAACAGATCATCCAAAATGAAAATAAATAAGGAGACAAAAGATTTAAATGACACAAAAGACCAGATAGATTTAATTGATATTTATAGGACATTCCATCCAAAAACAGAAGATTACATTTCTTCTCTAGTGTGCATGGAACATTCTCCAGGATAGATCACATCTTGGCTCACAAATCAAGCCTCAGGAAGTTTAAGAAAATCGAAAGCATATCAAGCATCTTTTCTGACCACAACACTATGAGATTAGAAATGAATTACAGGGGAAAAAACATTAAAAACACAAACACATGGAGGCTAAAATATACGTTACTAAATAACCAAGAGATCACTGAAGAAATCAAAGAGGAAATCAAAAAATACCTAGAGACAAATGACACTGAAAACACGACAATCCAAAACCTACAGGATGCAGCAAAAGCAGTTCTAAGAGGGAAGTTTATAGCTATACAAGCCTACCACAAGAAACAAGGAAAATCTCAAATAAATCATCTAACCTTAGTAACTAGAGAAAGAAGAACAAACAAAACCCAAAGTTAGCAGAAGGAAAGAAATCATAAAGATCAGAGCACAAATAAATGAAATAGAAATAAAAAAAAATAGCAAAGATAAATAAAATTAAAAGCTGGTTCTTTGAGAAGATAAAGAAAATTGATAAACCATTAGCCAGACTCATCAAGAAAAAGAGGGAGAGGACTCAAATCAATAAAATTAGAAATGAAAAAGGAGAAGTTACAACACACACTGCAGAAATACAAAGCATCCTAAGAGAGTACTACAAGCAACTCTGTGCCAATAAAATGGACAACCTAGAAGAAATGGACACATTCTTAGAAAGGTATAACCTTCCAAGACTGAACAAGGAAGCAATAGAAAATATGAACAGACCATTTACAAGTAATAAAGTTGAAAGTGTGTTTAAAAAATCTTCCAACATGGGCTTCCCTGGTGGCGCAATGGTTGAGAGTCCGCCTGCTGATGAGGGGACATGGGTTCGTGCCCCGGTCCGGGAAGTACTCACATGCAACAAAGCAGCTAGGCCGATGAGCCATGGCTGCTGAGCCTGCGTGTCCAGAGCCTGTGCTCCACAACTGGAGAGGCCACAACAGTGAGAGGCCCGCGTACTGCAAAAAAAAAAAAAAAAAAAAAGTGCTTCCAACAACAAAAGTCCAGGACCAGATGGCTTCACAGGTGAGTTCTATCAAACATTTAGAGAAGAGCCAACACTCATCCTTCTCAAACTCTTCCAAAAAATTGCAGAGGGAGGAACACTCCCAAACTCATTCTATGAGACCACCATCACCCTGATACCAAAACCAGAAAAAGATACTACAGGAAAAGAAATTACAGACCAATATCACTGATGAATATAGATGCAAAAATCCACAACAAAATACTAGCAAACACAATCCAACAACACATTAAAAGGATCATACACCATGATCAAGTGGGGTTTATCCCAGGGATGCAAGGATTCTTCAACATATGCAAGTCAATCAATGTGATACACCATATTAAGAAAACGAAGAAGAAAAACCATATATGATCATCTCAATAGATGCAGAAAAAGCTTTTGACAAAATTCAACACCGCTGTATGATAAAAACTCTCCAGAAAATGGGCATAGAGGGAACCTACCTCAACAAAATAAAGGCCATATACGACAAACCCACAGTAAAGATCATCTCAATGGTGAAAAACTGAAAGCATTTCCTCTAAGATCAGGAATGAGACAAGGATGTCCACTCTTATCACTATTATTCAACATAGTTTTGAAAGTCCTAGCCATGGGAATCAGAGAAGAAAAAGAAATAAAAGGAATACAAACTGGAAAAGAAGAAGTAAAACTGTCACTGTTTGCAGATGACATGATACTATACATAGAGAATCCTAAAAATGCCACCAGAAAACTACTAGAGCTAATCAGTGAATCTGGTAAAGTTGCAGGATACAAAATTAATGCACAGAAATGTCTTGCATTCCTATACACTAATGATGAAAAATCTGAAAGAGAAATTATGGAAACACTCCCACTTACCATTGCAACAAAAAGAATAAAATACCTAGGAATAAATCTACCAGGGAGACAAAAGACCTGTATGCAGAAAAGTATAAGACACTGATGAAAGAAATTAAAGATGATATCAACGGATGGAGAGATATACCACGTTCTTGGATTGGAAGAATCAATATTGTGAAAATGACTATACTACTGAAAGCAATCTACAGATTCAATGCAATCCCTTTCAAATTACCAATGGCATTTTTTATGGAACTAGAAGAAATCATCTTAAAATTTGTATAGATACACAAAAGACCCCGAATAGCCAAAGCAGTCTTGAAGGAAAAAAACGGAGCTGGAGGAATCAGACTTGTGACTTCAGAATATACTACAAAGCTACAGTAATCAAGACAATATGGTACTGGCACAAAAACAGAAACATAGATCAATGGATCAAGATAGCCCAGAGATAAACCCATGTATTTATGGTCAACTAATCTATGACAAAGGTGGCAAGGATATACAATGGAGAAAAGACAGCCTCTTCAATAAGTGGTGCTGGGAAAACTGGACAGCTACATGTAAAAGAATGAATTAGAACACTCCCTAACACCATACACAAAAATAAACTCAAAATGGATTAGACCTAAATGTAAGATCAGACACTATAAAACTCTTAGAGGAAAACATAGGAAGAACACTCTTTGACATAAATCACAGCAGATCTTTTTTGATCCACCTCCTACAGTAATGGAAATAAAAACAAAAATAAACAAATGGGACCTAATGAAACTTAAAAGCTTTTGCACAGCAAAGGAAACCATAAACAAGACAAAAAGACAACCCTAAGAATGGAAGAAGATATTTGCAAAAGAATCATTGGACAAAGGATTAATCTCCAAAATATATAAACAGCTCATGCAGCTCAATATTAAAGAAACAAACAACCCAATCTAAAAATAGGCAGAAGACCTAAATAGACATTTCTCCAAAGAAGACATACAGATGGCCAAGAAGCACATGAGAAGCTGCTCACCATCACTAATTATTAGAGAAATGCAATCAAAACTACAATGAGGTATCACCTCACACCAGTTAGAATGGGCATCAGAAAATCTACAAACAACAAATGCTGGAGAGGGTGTGGAGAAAAGGGAACCCTCCTCTTGCACTGTTGTTGGGAATGTAAATTGATACAGCCACTATGGAGAAGAGTATGGAGGTTCCTTAAAAAACTAAGAATAGAATTACCATATGATCCAGCAATCCCACTACTGGGCATATACCCAGAGAAAACCATAATTCCAAAAGACAGGGCTTCCCTGGTGGCGCAGTGGTTGAGAGTCTGCCTGCCAATGCAGGGGACACGGGTTCGTGTCCCGGTCTGGGAAGATCCCACATGCCGCGGAGCGGCTAGGCCCCGCTAGGCCCGTGAGCCATGGCCGCTGAGCCTGTGCTCCACAACGGGAGAGGCCACAACAGTGAGAGGGCCGCGTACCGCAAAACAAACAAACAAACAAACAAACAAAAAACACCAAAAGACACATGCACCCCAATGTTCACTGCATCACTATTTACAACAGGCAGGTCATGGAAGCAACCTAAATGCCCATCGACAGACAAAATAATAAAGAAGTTGTGGTCCATATATACAATGGAATATTACTCAGCCATAAAAAGGAACAAAATTGAGTCATTTGTTGAGACGTGGATGGATCTAGAGACTGTCATACAGAGTGCAATCAGTCAGAAAAACAAATATTGTATATTAATGCATGTATGTGGAACCTAGAAAAATGGTACAGATGAACCAGTTTGCAGGGTAGAAGTTGAGACACAGATGTAGAGAACAAACGCATGGACACCAAGGGGGGAAAACCACGGTGGGGTGGGGATTGTTGTGTGCTGAATTGTGCGACTGGGAATGACATGTAGACACTGATGTGTATAAAACTGATGACCAAGAAGAACCTGCAGTATAAAAAAACATACAAACAAAAAAACAACTACAACTAAACTTTCTTTGGGTTATTTGTATGGAAATATGTTAATATAAATGTTTCAGACATTACATGAAATTTCTAAAAATCTTATATGTTCTGGTAATAATGTTATAAGTCATAATTCTAGTCATTACTTTAAAATGTATATCTCAGAAATAACTGAAAAAAAAGAAGAAAGTGTAATCTGCTGGTTTTTGATGGAATGTCCTATAAATATCAATTAAATCTACCTGGTCTATTGTGTCATTTAAAGCTTGTGTTTCCTCAAAATTTTCTATTTGGATGATCAGCCATCAATGTATGTGAGGTGTTAAAGTCCCCCACCTTTATTGTGTTACTGTCGATTTCCTTTTATATCTGTTAGCAGTTGCCTTATGTATTGAGGTGCTCCTATGTTGGGTGCATTTATATTTATAATTGTTGTATCTTCTTGGATTGATCCCTTGATAATTATGTAGTGTCCTTCTTTGTCTCTTGTAACATTCTTTATTTTAGTCTATTTTATCTGATATGAATATTGCTAGTCCAGCTTTCTTTGGATTTCCATTTGCATGGAATATCTTTTTCCATCCCCTCACTTTCAGTCTGTTTGTGTCCCTAGGTCTGAAGTGGGTTTCTTGTAGACAGCATATATATGGGACTTGTTTTTGTATCCATTCAGCAAGCCTGTGCCTTTTGGTTGGAGCATTTAATCCATTCATGTTTAAGGTAATTATTGATATGTATGTTCCCCTTTGACCATTTTCTTAATTGTTTTTGTACGCCCTTTTCTTCTCTTGTGTTTCCCAGTTAGAGAAGTTCCTTTAGCATTTGTTGTAGAGCTGATTTGGTGGTGCTGAATTCTCTTAGCTTTTGCTTGTCTGTAAAGCTTTTGATTTCTCCATCGAATCTTAATGAGGTCCTTGCCAGGTAATCTTGGTTGTAGGTTCTTCCTTTTCATCACTTTGTATATCATGCCACTCCCTTCTGGCTTGTAGAGCTTTTGCTGAGAAGTCAGCTGTTAACCTTATGGGAGTTCCCTTGTATGTTATTTTTCTTTTTTCCCTTGCTGCTTTCAATAATTTTTCTTTGTGTTTAATTTTTGCCAAGTTGATTACTATGTGTCTCAGTGTGTTTCTCCTTAGGTTTATCTCTGCACTTCCTGGACTTGGGTGGCTATTTTCTTTCCCATGTTAGGGAAGTTTTCAATTATAATGTCTTCAAATATTTTCTCTGGTCATTTCTCTCTTTCTTCTCCTTCTGGGACCCTTATAATGTGAATGTTGTTGTGTTTAATGTTGTCCCAGAAGTCTCTTAGGCTGTCTTCATTTCTTTTCATTATTTTTTTCTTTATTCTGTTCCACAGCAGTGAATTCCACCGTTCTGTCTCCCAGGTCACTTATACATTCTTCTTCTTCAGTTATTCTGCTATTGATTCCTTCCAGTTTATTTTTCACTTCAGTTATTGTACTGTTCATCTCTTTTTTGTTGTTCTTTAATTCTTCTAGGTCTTTGTTAAACATTTCTTGTATCTTCTCCATCTTTGCCTCCATTCTTTCTCCGAGGTCCTGGATCATCTTCACTATGATAATTCTGAATTCTTTTTCTGGAAGGTTGCCTATCTGCAGTTTATCGAGTTCCTTTTCTGGGGCTTTATCTTGTTCCTTCATCTGGTACATAGCCCTCTGCCTTTTCATCTAGTCTATCTTTCTGTGAATGTGGTTTTTGTTCCACAGGCTGCAGGATTGTTGTTGTTCTTGCTTCTGCTGTCTGCCCTCTGGTGGATGAGGCTATCTAAGGGGCTTGTGCAATTTTCCCAATGGGAGGGACTGGTGGTGGATAGAGCTGGCTGTTGCTCTGGTGGGCAGAGCTCAGTAAAACTTTAATCCACTTGTCTGCTGATGGGTGAGACTGGGTTCCCTCCCTGTTGGTTGTTTGGCCTGAGACGACCCAACATGAGCCTACCTGGGCCCTTTGGTGGGGCTAATGGCAGACTCTGGGAGGACTCGTGCCAAGGAGTACTTCCCAGAGCTTCTGCTGCCAGTGTCCTTGTTGTCACAGCCAACCCCCGTCTCTGCAGGAGACCCTCCAACACTAGCCAGTAGGTCTAGTTCAGTCTCCTATAGCAAACATTAAATACAGCCTCCACTAACACAACACCACAGCAAACATTAAATACAGCCTAACTCCTAGCCAGATAAACATAAAACCTCACACAGTAAGTGCCCATATGCCTCAGTTCCTTTTACCTGATGCATCATATGTTACTTTCAACAAAATGTTACAAAGCATGCTAAAAGGCAAAAAAGCACAGTCTGAAGAGACAAAAAGCAAGCATCAGAATCAGACTCAGATATGGCAGAGATTTTGGAATTATCAGACCAGAAATTTATAATGACTATGATTAATATGCTAACAGATCTAATTAAAAAAGTGTACAATATGTAAGAACGTCTGAATAATGTAAGCAGAGAGATGGAAATTCAAACAGAGAATCAAAAGGAAATGCTAGTAATTGAAAACACTGAAACAGAAATGAAGAAAGCCTTGGATGGGTTCATCAATAGACTAGATACAGCTGTGGGAAGAATCAGTGAGCTTGAAAAGAGGTCAGTAGAAAATTCCAAAACTGAAATGCAGAGGAAAAAAGCAATGAAAAAGATAGAATAGAATATCCAAGAACTATGGGACAATTACAAAAGGTGCAACATACATGTAATAGAAATAGTGGAAGAAAAAAAAAGAAAGGAACAGCGGAAATATCTGAAGTAATGACAGAATTTTCCAAAATTAATGACAGACATGAAACTACTCATCCAGAAAGCTCAGCAATCACAAGCAGGACATATACGAAAAAATCTACACCTAGACATATCATATTTGAATTGTGGAAAATCAAAGATGATGAGAACATCTTGAAAGAAGCCAGGGGACAACAAAAGAATTCCATTTGCCTTCTCTTCAGAAACCATGCAAGCAAGAAGAGAGTGAGGTATTTGAAGGGTTGAAAGAAAAAAACCCACTAACCTAGAATTCTTTATCTGGTGAATTATCCTTCAAAAGTAAAGGAAAAATAAAGATGTTCTAAGGCAAACAACAGACCTTCCTTGAAATAAATTTTAAAAGAAGTTCTTCAGAGAGAATGAAAATGGTAGGTCAGAAACTCAGATCTACACAAAGGAAAGGCCATTAGAAAAGAAATAAATGAAGGTAAAATAATGCCTTTTTTTTTTTTCTTATTCTTTATTGACCTAGGAGAAAACAGTTTGCTCAAAATAATAATAGCAATAATGCATTCAGTGATTATAGCTTATGGATAAGTGAATTCATTGACAGCAATATGATAAGCGACAGGAGGGAGAAATTGGAAAATTCTGTTAAAAGGTACTTGCATTACCCATGAAGCAGAGAGTATTATTTGAAAGTGGATTTTTATGAGCTGTAAATGTATATTGCAAACTCTAGGGCAACCAACAAGAAAATTTTAAAAAGAAGTATAATTGATATGCTATGAGAGAAAATGGAATCACATAAAATGCTCAGTTAAAATCAAAAGAAGGCAGAAAAGGAATGGAATTTTTAAAAAAACAAGGACAATGAATGGAAAAGAGATACAAACTTCTTGGACAATATGGGGTATAGAGGAGTATGGGAGCAGAGGAAACTACAGGGTTCCAATGCTTTAAAAAAAGTGTCTAAAAAACCACTGCTTTAGAAGAAAAATGATCTTTGAAGTGTGCCTCCTGATGCTTCCCCACTTTACCATGTCTAACTCTAGAGAATTAGGAATGGTAGTTCCTATTTTGAATGTACTTTCTGGGATCATAATAAGGTGAAAGTCTAAGGCTTCCAACCTGCTAAGCCAGGTCACAGTCCTTGGAGGTTCTGAGTCCTGAGGCCAACAGATGGTGAAGGTTCATCCTCCCAGATCATTTATTTCAGATTCTCCTTTCCCTCCAGGAAAGAGGAGAGGAGGATGTATGTCTGGGTTCTCTCTGCTATAAGTGTAACTCCAGTTAATAAAAGGACTTATGCCTTTTAAAGGTCTTCTACCCTAGCAGTTTATCTCAAAGAGTGGTCTGTGGAATGCCCATATCACACAGACAACTAGGATTTCCCTTAAAGAGGGAGATTCCTGGATTCTGCTCAAGAACTACTGAATCAGACTCTCAGAGAGTCAGCCCAGGAATCGGCTTTGCTAGCAAATGTTACAGTGAGTCTTATGCACACTAAAGTCTGAGAACCACTGCTTTAATACACAGTTTCTTTAGAGTGGGATAAGGATAGGGATAAGGTGGGGAAGGCTCTTCCCTCTATGTTTTGGGTCAATTTATTGCTAGGAATATTAGTCCCCTAACCACTTGCTGAATATATCTGATAACCAAATATAGCTAACCCTTGAACAACACAGAGGGTAGGGGTACCGAACCCTTCACAAAGTTGAAAATCTGTATATAACTTATAGTAGGCCCCTGTATCCACGGTTCCTCTGTATGTGCAGTTCTGCATCTGTGGATTCAACCAACCACAGATCTTGTAGTAATGTAATGTTTACTATTGAAGAATATCTGCATATAAGTGGACTTGTGCAGTTCAAACCTGTGTCGTGCAAGGGTCAACCGTATAGTGAGTGCTCAAGGAATATCTGTTGAAAGACTACTTGAGGAGCAAAACATAGTTCCTTAACGTGGGTGATAAGCAAAACATTTTGATTCTTCTAACCTAGATAGAATTCACTTTATCCTAAATAAGTTTAAAAATTTTTATAGTCTTGTATGTCGTGTGTACAGAAGAGACATCATTTTCAAACTGTGGAAGTAAAACAAGCTAAACTTTATTTAGATGATAGGCTTGCTCTAAAGCAGACTGTCAAAAACTCACTTGAGCTCCCATGTTAGTTAAATTTGGTTTAAAGAATTCCTGCAAAAAAAAAGAGAAGAAGAAGAAATGATTGAAACATAAGCTGCTAGAGAAAATTTAAATCCCAACCAACAAAAAACAGAAACATACACAGAGTTGTAAGAAGGATCAAATAAGTTAAGAAGTGTTGTCAGCACACACTAAATGTTGGAGGGACTGTGAGGTTGGTCTAAGGGGTGGGGGAACTGACAGAGGGCACAGTGGGTAGGATAAATCAGAAGAGAAAAAAGATGAGCAGGCTAAGAGCATAAAGGTCTGCTCATCAAACCCTCCCAAGAACCAGAAAACTAAGGATTTTCAGAAACAAAAATCTAAGCTAGAGGATGGAAGATAAGAGAAAGGGAGCTTTTACTGGGTTCTTTAAGTATTAGGTCAATGGGTTACACATACATTACATTATACTAGTATACTACTTTTTAAGGGCATTGTTAAACTCTAACGCTAGTATCAAAACTGTATGATCACATCAGTATCTGTATGAGAGAAGGACCCCAGCTTGATTTTCAGTTCTTTCTTATATTCCCATCTTGGGAAAGTGGAACTTAGAAAAATTCAGCTTGGGAAACCTTGAGAAACTAAGCCCACTCTTCCATAAATGTTCTTTGTGGAAGAGAAGACTAGATTAGGAGTAGATAGAAGCAATTAATTATCATTCCCCAGGGGCCTTCCTATTCAGGAGACTGTGCCATTCAGAAGGGAGGCAAGGTGCTCCTAGCCATCAATTTGTTACTGGAGAGTGTAAGTGTGTGTGTGTGTGTGTGTGTGTGTGTGTGTGTGTTTTGTGTGTGCATTGTGCAGGTGTGCATGTGCATTAGTGTGTGAGTCAGAGGGGCATGGATGGGACTGATCAATTCAGTCTATGACTTATCCTGTACCTATCAGCAGCAGCGTATACACTTCCATGAGTGCTGTCACTCTGGAAATAGGATGTAGTGTTGGGTATATGTCATAGTCTTTCCTCATCAGCAGAGGAGAAAAAAACAGAGACAGATGGAACACACACACTCTGAAATTCTCCTAACTTGGGGTCAGAGCAGGTGGGAAGGAATCAGCCCTCATCCCTTCCTACCCTCTCCAGATGGCCAGGTGAGAGGTAGAGTTCTAACAAGAAGGAAGAAAGAACTGAAGATAGACTATCACATGAAACTCACTCTGGATGTTGCGCGAAGATATGGTCTTTTTCAAAGACATAGCAGAAGCAGTAGACTTGAAATTTGTAAAAGATGGTGCAGCTGCACAAAAATAAGAGAAATAAGGGAAACAGTGAGGTAATAATTAACAAAGTCTGCTAATATTAATCTGTAATAGAAGATAACAAAGCAACACTGTAAGCAAAGAGCAAAAATTACCTGCAAACACCTTTCTTTCTAGTTCTTCTTGAATTTTAAGAAGAATCCTTTCCTGTTCTAAGGCTTCTATGTACTTTGAGTAGCACCAGGTTGGCTAAAAAAACAATTTTCAAAATTAATTTTGGAAATATTTGCCCCAGGAAATAAACTGAAGGTAAGATAATATCAGCTCCCTCATTTAAACCATTTACTCTAGAAGAACACATATAAAGAAACATGCACATTTCAAAACTTTATATGAATTTTCACAAACAGAACTTATTGATTTAAACTTTTAACTGGGTACCAAAAATTATTATGGATCTACATTTATGTAGATATATTTATGATGAAGTAAAGGGATTTTTCTATAGCCTTGACCTAAATTTTTAATAATTTAATTTTTCTTCTAGTTTTATTGAGATGTAATTGATATTAGCACTGTTTAAGTTAAAGGTGTACAACAATAATGATTTGACTTACACACATAATAAAATGATCACAAGAGGTTTGGAAAACACTTATCATCTCATATAGATATAACATTAAAGAAATAGAAAAAAGAATTTTTTCCTTATGATAAGAAGTCTTAGGATTTACTCTCTTAACGCTTTCATTTGTAACATACAGCAGTGTTCATTATTTTTATCATGTTGTACATTACCTACTTAGTACTTATCTTATAACTGAGAATTTTTACTTTAGATTATGTTCATCTAATTCACCCTCCCTCCACCCTCCACCGCTGGTAGCCACAAATCTGATCTCTTTTCCTATGAGTTTGTTTTGGAAGTATAATTGACCTACAACACCATGCCAGTTCCTGGTGCACAACACAGTGATTCGATATTTCTATATGTTAAAAATAATCACCATGATAAGTCTAGTTGTCATCTGTCACAATAAAGATATTATGTAATTATTGACTATATTCCCACACTATATATACATATCATACCTGTGACTCATTTATTTTGTAAATGAAAGTTTGTACCTCTCACTACCACCTACCTATTTCTCTCCTCCTACCAATACCCTCCCCTCTGGCACCTGTTTGTTCTTTGTGTCTAAGACTCTGTTTCTGTTTGGTTGCATTTGTTCATTTGTCTATCTCTGACTTATTTCATTTAGCATAATACCCCATAGGTCCATCGTGTTATCACAAATGGCAGGATTTCATTTTTTTATGGCTGAGTAATATTCCGTGTGTGTGTTTGTGTGTGTCTCTGTACCACTTCTTCTTTATCTATTCATATATAGATTGGCACTTAGGTTTCTTCCATATCCTGGCTACTGTAAATAATCTTGCAATGAACATAGGGGTGAACGTATCTTTTAGAATCAGTGTTTTTGTTTTCTTCACACTCAGTAGTGGAACTGCTGGATCTTATGGTAGATCTAGTTTTAAGTTTTTGAGGACTCTCCGTACTGTTTTCCATAGTGGTTACACCAATTTACATTCCCACCAACAGTGTGCAAGTGTTACATTTTCTGCATATCCTTGCCAAAACTTTTTTGTTGTTTCTTGTTTTATTTTTATTTACTTATTTTTAACAACTTTATTGGAGTACAACTGCTTTACAATGGTGTGTTGGTTTCTGCTGTATAACAAAGTGAGTCAGCTAGATGTATACATATATCCCTATATCTCCTCCCACTTGCGTCTCCCTCCAACCCTCCCTATCCCACCCCTTTAGGGGGACACAAAGCATATAGCTGATATCCCTGTGCTATGCAGCTGCTTCCCACTAGCTAACTATTTTACATTTGGTAGTGTATATATGTCCATGCCACTCTCTCATGTCGTCCCAGCTTACCCTGCCCCCTTCCCATGTCCTCAATTCCATTCTCTATTTCTGCGTCTTTATTCCTGTCCTAACCCTAGGTTCCTCAGAACCATTTGTTTTCTTTTCTTTCTTTTTTTTAAGAATCCATAAATATGTGTTAACATATGGTATTTGTATTTCTCTATCTGACTTACTTTTCTCTGTATGACAGTCTCTCGGTCCATCCAACTCACTTCAAATAATTCAATTTCGTTTCTTTTTATAGCTGAGTAATATTCCATTGTATATATGTGCCACATCTTCTTTATCCATTCATCTGCTGATGGACACTTAGGTTGCTTCCGTGTCCTAGCTATTGTAAATAGTTCTGCAGTGAACACTGTGGTACATGACTCTTTTTGAATTATGGTTTTCTCAGGGTATATGCCCAGTAGTGGGATTGCTGGGTCGTATGGTAGTTCTATTTTCAGTTTTTTAAGGAACCTCCATACTGTTCTCCATAGTGATTGTATCAATTTACATTCCCACCAACAGCACAAGAGGGTTCCCATTTCTCCACACCCTCTCCAGCATTTATGGTTTGTAGATTTTTTGATAATGGCCATTCTGCCTGATTTGAGGTGATACCTCATTGTAGTTCAGATTTGCATTTCTCTAATGATTAGTAATGTTGAGCATCCTGTCATGTGTTTGTTGGCAATCTGTATATCCTCTTTGGAGAAATGTCTGTTTAGGTCTTCTGCCCACTTTTGGATTGAGTTGTTTGTTTTTCTGATATTGAGCTGCATGAGCTGCTTGTATATTTTGGAGATTAATCCTTTGTCAGTTGCTTGGTTTGCAAACGTTTACTCCCATTCTGAGGGTTGTCTTTTCATCTTGTTTATAGTTTCCTTTGCTGTGCAAAAGCTTTTACGCTTCATTAGGTCCCATTTGCTTATTTTTGCTTTTATTTCCATTTCTGTAGGAGGTGGGTCAAAAAGGATCCTGCTGTGATTTATGTCATAGAGTGTTCTGCCTATGTTCTCCTCTAAGAGTTTTATAGTGTCTGGCCTTACATTTAGATCTTTCATCCATTTTGAGTTTTTTTGTATGTGCGGTGCTAAGGAGTGTTCTAATTTCATTCTTTCACATGAATCTGTCCAGTTTTCCCAGCACCACTTATTGAAGAGGCTGTCTTTTCTCCATTGTATATTCCTACCTCCTTTATCAAAGATAAGGTGACCATATATGCCTGGGTTTATCTCTGGGCTTTCTATCCTGTTCTGTTGATCTGTATTTCTGGTTTTGTGACTGTACCATACTGTCTTGATTACTATAGCTTTGTAGTATAGTCTGAAGTCAGGGAGCCTGATTCCTCCAGCTCCATTTTTCGTTCTCAAGATTGCTTTGGCTATTCGGGGTCTTTTGTGTTTCCATACAAATTGTGAAATTTTTTGTTCTAGTTCTCTGAAAAATGCCACTGGTAGTTTGATATGGATTGCACTGAATCTTTAGATTGTTTGGGTAGTACAGTCATTTTCACAATGTTGATTCTTTCAATCCAAGAACATGGTATATCTCTCCATCTGTTTCTATCATCTTTAATTTCTTTCAACAGTGTCTTATAGTTTTCTACATACAGGTCTTTTTCTCCTTAGGTAGGTTTATCCCTAGGTATTTTATTCTTTTTGTTGCAATGGTAAATGGGAGTGGTTTCTTAGTTTCTCTTTTAGATTTTTTATCATTCGTGTATAGGAATGCAAGAGATTTCTGTGCATTAATTTTGTATTCTGCTACTTTACCAAATTCATTAATTACCTCCTGTAGTTTTCTGGTGGTATCTTTAGGATTCTCTATGTATAGTATCATGTCATCTGCAAACACTGTCAGTTTTACTTCTTCTTTTCCAATTTGTATTCCTTTTATTTCTTTTTCTTCTCTGATTGCTGTGGCTAAGACTTCCAAAACTGTTGAGTAATAGTGGTGAGAGTGGGCAAACTTGTCTTGTTCCTGATCTTAGTGGAAATAGTTTCAATTTTTCCCCATTGAGAATGATGCTGGCTGTTGGTTTGTCATATATGGCCTTTATTATGTTGAGGTAAGTTTCCTCTATGCCTACTTTCTGGATTTTTTTTTTTTTTTTTTTTGCGGTATGCGGGCCCCTCACTGCTGTGGCCTCTCTTGTTGCAGAGCACAGGCTCCGGATGCGCAGGCCCAGCGGCCATGGCCCACGGGCCCAGCATCTCCGCGGCACGTGGGATCTTCCCGGACCGGGGCACGAACCCGCGCCCCTGCATCGGCAGGTGGACTCTCAACCACTGCGCCACCAGGGAAGCCCTCTGGGTGGTTTTTTTTTAATCATAAATGGGTGTTGAATTTTCTCTAAAGCTTTTTGTGCATCTATTGAGATGATCATATGGTTTTCATCATTCAGTTTGGTTATATGGTGTATCACATTGATTAATTTGTTTATATTGATGAATCCTTGCATTTCAGGGATAAACCCCGCTCAATCATGGTGTGTGATCCCTTTAATGTGCTGTTGGATTCTCTTTGCTAGTATTTTGTTGAGGATTTTTGCATCTATGTTCATCAGCGATATTGGCCTGTAGTTTTTTTTGTGATATCTTTGTCTGGCTTTGGTATCAGGGTGACGGTGGCCTCATAGAATGAGTTTGGGAGTGTTCCTGCCTCTGCTATCTTTTGGAAGAATTTGAGAAGGATAGGTGTTAGCGCTTCTCTAAATGTGTGATAGAATTCGCCTGTGAAGACTTCTGGTCCTGGGTTTTCGTTTGTTGGAAGATTTTAAATCAAAGCTTCAATTTCAGTGCTTGTGATTGGTCTGCTTATATTTTCTATTTCTTCCTGGTTCAGTGTCGGAAGGTTGTGCTTTTCTAAGAATTTGTCCATTTCTTCCAGGTTGTCCATTTTATTGGCATATAGTTGCTTATAGTAATCTCTCATGATCCTTTGTATTTCTGCACTGTCAGTTGTTACTTCTCCTTTTTCATTTCTAATTCTATTGATTTGAGTCTTCTCCCTTTTTTTCTCAATGAGACTGGCTAATGGTTTATCAATTTTGTTTATCTTCTCAAAGAACCAGCTTTTCGTTTTATTGGTATTTGCTACTATTTCCTTCATTTCTTTTTCATTTATTTCTGATCTGATCCTTATGATTTCTTTCCTTTTGCTAACTGGTGGTTTTCCTTTTTTCTGTAATTGCTTAGGTGTAAGGTTAGGTTGTTTATTTGAGATGTTTATTAGGCTTCAAAGTAATACTGACTTGTAAGTGACGAGTAAAAATTAGAAGCCTAGTATCTCTAATTCCACATCTCCTCCCTTTATTTTTACACAGTGTTTCTGAAACTTAATGCTAGTCGTTTGCTAATAAATGTACTTCCAAATGGCATTATTAGGTATCACACACTTTTAGACATGTCTTTTTCAATATATGGTTCCACAAAATTGGACATTTCTCTTCTCTTAATAATAGCTTTGTAGTCTATTGGTTATCTTAGCTGGGTAGCTGAACACATTTGACATTCTCAAGTATCAAAGATTGTTTCTTAAGCTAGTATTATCATATGATACAAACAATTTCAATACCAGTCTTTAAAAATGGACATAAATTAAACTTATGAAATTTCTGGGACATGATATTAATATATATTATAAATGTAAACATAAAAACTCTACATGTATTAGTTGATGATGTATTAGTCAATTTTATGACCACTTCAAAGATTTAAAAAACTGAAACTAGCATCTGACATTCTTTCTTTTCTTGACCCAAGTTATCAACCTATACATATTCTCTTATTCTATATCATTATCTCTTTTCCAATAAGATAGTTATTTCAACTTATGCCACTAAAATCTTCATATGTATCAAGAAATCATTTCCCCTGATTATGTTGTCCAGGATCAGTTGAAATTTTAATGTTCTCTGAAGGCACAAGGAAATTATCTTCCAAATCTCTCTTAGTGGTATAATTTTATCCTCATTTTTTTTTTTTTTTTTCCGGTACGCGGGCCCCTCACTGCTGTGGCCCCTCCCATTGCGGAGCACAGGCTCCGGATGCGCAGGCTCAGCGGCCACGGCTCACGGGCCCATCCTCTGCGCGGCATGTGGGATCTTCCTGGACCAGGGCGCGACCCCGCGTCCCCTGCATCGGCAGGCGGACTCCCAACCACTGCGCCACCAGGGAAGCCCCTTATCCTCATTTTTAAACAAACACTTTACTATTACAAAATGACTCGGTTATTGCATTCTGCTATCCAATGCTCTACAGAAGAAGTGATATCTTTCCTGCTTACCAGTCGGCCGTATGCTTGCAGGCCTAAACCTGGGTCACTGAGTAAAGTAGTTGTTTTGATAGTGCATCCTGAAGTACTTGGATATTGTTTGATTCCATCCTGTAATTATATTAAATTAAATTATTCCAAAAAAACGGGTAACACTATATTAACATAAACTTAGAGTTCAGAAGTCATAACATCATATGAAAAAATATTTTGTGGTAAGCACCACACCACAAGGTTTCATCAAGTCAATGTCATGAATATGACATATTCTGTTATGATCTTTAATTTCTTTCATCTAATATAAAAATATTTTTAAATAAATGAAATTATAAAGTAGAATGTAATAATCACCTCCAAATTCTAGCTTCCAAGAAAAACCACTATATTTTCATGAACATCCATCCAAACTTCTCACTAGACAAATGCTTAGATATAATCTATAACGTGAATACTGATATTTTATTACCTAAATTTCATATAAATGGAATCACACTATACAAGCTTTTAAAATCTGCTTTTACATGAAAAATATCATGAAAACATTTCTCTGTGAATAAATAAAGAACAGGAATATAAGGGCAGGGTCTTTGTATCATTCACCAAGTATGCCTACTGCAGAACACAGAGTATATACTTAAATATTTGCTGGATGATGGAATGCATAAATTACATCATCATTTTCACTGGATAGTCTTTAAAAAATTTATTTAATTTTATTTATTTTTGGCTGTGTTGGGTCTTCATTGCTGCACACGGGCTTTCTCTAGTTGCAGCGAGTGGGGGTTACTCTTCCTTGCTGTGTGTGGGCTTCTCATTGCGGTGGCTTCTCTTACTGCCGAGCACAGGCTCTAGGCACGCGAGCTTCAGTAGTTGTGGCTCTTGGGCTCTAGAGTGCAGGCTCAGTAGTTGTGGTACATGGGCTTAGTTGCTCCACGGCATGGGGGATCTTCCTGGACCAGGGCTTGAACCCATGTCCCCTGCATTGGCAAGCGGATTCTTAAGCACTGTGCCATCAGAGAAGCCCTGAATGATCTTATACACTCAAATATTTGTTGAATGATTAAAGAATAAACTACATTATCAGTTCAACAGGTGAATAATATTCTAGTAAAGGAATGTACCATAGATGATTTAACCAATACCTGCTATTAGAAATTTAAGTCATTTAAAATTTTTACTATTATAAACAATGCTGTATACAAACAACTTTCTGCACTTTTAAAATTCTCTCCTTTAGAATAAATGTCTAGAAGTCTATCTGCCGGATTAAAAAGAATGAACATTTTAAACAATGAAAGTTGTCAAACTGCCCTTCAGAAACAAAGCACCATTTTACACTTTCTCCAATAATGCATGAATTTGCAGGCCTCTTCCTCATACCCTCAACCAACACTGGATATTTCCTTCTTTGCCAGTCAACATACCTTTGGTTACTAGTGAGGTTGAACACTTTTTAATGATTTTAATCATCTGTATTTCTTTTGAGAAGTGCCTGTTGATACCCTTTGCCCTATTTTTTTGTTAAAGAGTATTTATGATTTATTTTTATAAGATATCATACATTTTATGTTTTCCCAATTTGTCTTTTAACCTTGTTTTTGCCATTTAAAATTTAAAAATTTTTACTGATCCTTTGTTAATGAATTTGCCACTGTTCATTTTAAGTACTTGATATTAAACTACATGAAAGTTTTCCATGAGATTGTTTCTCCTGTCATAACTTTCTTCAGATTACCTAGTTTCATTTGATTCCTTTGTAAGAATGAGAGATATAATTGATATTAGTATTTTTATTATAGAGGTCAATTACTGCTACAATATTAAAAAGATAATAACATTTATTTTATGACATGTACTATTCTTCACATATTTAATTCTACCCTGTGATGTAAGTTCTATTACTATTTCCATTTTCCCAAAAAATGAGGTTTTGGGAAGTGAAGTGGTTTCCCTGAGATATTGGAACTGATCAATGAATGATAAGGCTAGGATTCAAAACCAGGCAGTCTGACTCTAGAAACTGCACTCCTAACCACTATACTATATTGTCTCAGATCAAATGATACCTTCCACAATTCCACAATTGTATAGTGGAATACCTTACATGTTCTTTTATTCATATCATTTCAATGAATTCCTCTCAAATCATATGAGATTAATATCATCACCATTAGTTGATAGATGAATTTGAGGTTAAGAGGGTTATGAGTCATGCCCATGGTTACCTAGGGAAATTCAATATTTTTCATAATGATTTTTTTCAGAGGATACATTTTTACGTTACAAAAAAAATTATGAGTTTCCCATATTCACTTTTTCCAACATTTCCTCATACTTCTTCATTGATAATAAAATCCTGGAAGAAATGTCGACTCTACTGGTCTTCCTTAGCTTACACTTTCTGTGTTAAAATAAATGCATGTGTGAAATTTGTAGTTACTAATAAGTGATGGCAATATGTTCACTGTGTAAAATAAGAATATTCAGAAATAGAATTCCTATGTTTTGTTTAGGATTATTCGCCTTACAAAACGAATGTCAATATTTGTACCTAACCCTGTTACCAGTTACCAGTTGACAGATATGGACAGATAAGAAGATCACTTAAGGACATTTGCATTTCCATAACTGAAGTATAATATGGACGATATAAACATACAGCCTGGATTTTCTGGAGAAGCAGCAATTTCAGATTTTCTCTACCCTCATCACACTGTATATTTCAACTTTTGTTTCAGACAATGTGTTTACCATATATCTAAGCAAACTGAAAATACTTGGGATGACACTTAGAGAGCTGTGAAGTTCTTCCTAAGTGTTTAGGACACAGTAAGAGATCTTTATATCCTCCTTACTTCTATATTCTTTATTCAATAAGTATATATTTAGAACCATTTGTTAAAATCCTACTATTTAACACTAACTCAAATTTACCTTTTCTTTGAGATCCTTTACCTTTCCCCAACAAATAATTAATTCCTCATTTTCTGGGATTTCAGTTTTTGTTTATATTGTTTTCAGTTAAGTGTATGTGTGTATCTATCTATCCTTACACTATATGTAAATTACATTCATATCCCTAGCATATGCAGTAGGGATCAATATGAATAGATGGTCAATAAAACGCTATGTAGTAGATGATCAGTAAAAGTCTGGTGAAAGAAGCAGGAAAAGGATTAGGAGGGGAAGCTTTTTTGAGAGACTATTTAGGCCACATTAGTAGAAAATGCAGCAGACTCACATGAGACTCACCTGATTGGTGAAGTTATTCATGTGCCACAGGTGGAATCAGAAAAGACCTCCAAGCATACATGTTAGACAACATTCTATTTTTTCTCCCTACATCAACCCTTCAAATATATTTCCTTCCTGAGCCCACCAACTTAGGATCACATTCATGCAGCTCAGACATGGACTTGCCTCAAGGGACTGGGGAAGGTAAATGAGAGTATTTTTATTTAGTGAACTCTGTTTTTTGTCAGATTACATAGATTGGGCCAGATGCATAGTTGGTTTGAGGAGGAAATCAGCTCTGTTATTTGATCTATAATTTATCACCTAAAGCACTGGAAGGGAAATAATTACAGAAATTGTTAAAATAAATAATCCCAAAATAATATTTAACTTCAATATGTGTATATACTTGTTCCATGGTTAAAGAACTCACAATACATCAAAAAAATATGTGAAGCCACATTGTGAAGAACTGATTCAGTAGAAGCAAGATTTTGCAGACAACTCTTCTTATTTTCTCGCTCTATGTCTTCCCTGATTCTCATTCCCTGAGGGTACTGGAAATACCTTCAACATCCAGATGATAGAATACATCAACCAAAGATTAGCTTCTGAAAATGTGATAATTTTTTGTAGCATCATTCATATAAAAATGTTATTATATGTTAAATACTTACAAAAACATTTATAACACTCACATAAGATATGAATAACAATACCACCAAAGCTTAAGAAATGCAATATCACCAGTACCTCTGTTCCCCTTTGTGTCACTCTCCAATCCCATCATCTATCTCCACCCAACCCATGAAGGTAACCACTATACTGAATTTTGTATGTTTATCATTCCTTTTTCTTATTTATAGTTTCCCACATTTGTATTGATTAGTTTTATACGAATTTTACATTTATATAAGCAGAATTGACTGGTTCTATTCATTTGCAACTTTTCCACTCAACATTATACTCCTGCTATACATCTATGTTTATTATTGTGGTTATTTTGTTTTCCATCACAGCACAGTATTCTACTACATGAATTTGTTTTTCCAATCTCCTGTTATTAGACATTTGAATAGCTTCTGATTTTTTGCTATAGAAAGCATGGGTGCTATAAACCATGTTCAAGTCTCCTGATATTTGTGTCCATGAATTATTCTAGGATATATCTCCTGATATTTGTGTCCATGAATTATTCAAGTAGATTTAATAAGTTGAAAGCTAAGTGTATCTTTTAATTCACTGCATAAAGTCAAATTGTTTTCTAAAGTAACTACCAATGTACACTCTCATCCACAGTGTATAAGAGTTCTGACTGCTCCCTATTATTGATGGTTGAGGAAAATATAAGACATTTCAAAATGAGCAGAAAATGGCAGGTGATATGCATATAAAACCATTACAAGAATAAAACAGAAAATGAGAACTCCAATATTTTAGCTGATGACACTACTCTCCAAGAAATCTAATCATGAATCAGAGGAAAACTCTAACATAGGAGCCCAAAGTGGATAAAATATCCCCACACAAACATTTTCATATATGAAATACTCCAAATCATAAATGCAGAAACTCAGAACACCAAATACCAAAGCAATCTTTTTTTTTACTTTATTTTTAATATATTTATTCTCTTTGGTTGAGTTGGGTCTTCGTTGCTGTGCACAGGCTATCTCTAGTTGCAGCGAGTGGTGGCTACTCTTCGTTGCGGTGCATGGGCTTCTCATTGCAGTGGCTTCTCTTGTTGCGGAGCACGGGCTCTAGGCATTTGGGCTTTCAGTAGTTGTGGCTCGTGGGCTTCAGTAGTTGTGGCTCATGGGCTCTAGAGTGCAGGCTCAGTAGTTGTGGCACACAGGCTTAGTTGCTCCGCGGCATGTGGGATCTTCCTGGACCAGAGCTCAAACGCGTGTCACCTGCACTGGCAGGCAGATTCTTAACCACTGCACTACCAGGGGGGCCCCCAGGGCAATCTTGAGAAAGAAAAATGGAGCTGGAGGAATCAGGCTCCCTGACTTCAGGCTATACTACAAAGCTACAGTAATCAAGACAGTATGGTACAGGCACAAAACCAGAAATACAGATCAACAGAACAGGATAGAAAGCCCAGAGATAAACCCAGGCATATATGGTCACCTTATCTTTGATAAAGGAGGTAGGAATATACAATGGTGAAAAGACAGCCTCTTCAATAAGTGGTGCTGGGAAAACTGGACAGATTCATGTGAAAGAATGAAATTAGAACACTCCTTAGCACCGTACATCCAAAAATCTCAAAATGGATGAAAGATCTAAATGTAAGGCCAGACACTAGAAAACTCTTAAAGGAAAACATAGGCAGAACACTCTATGACATAAATCACAGCAAGAATCTTTTTGACCCACCTCCTAGAGAAATGGAAATAAAAACAAAAATAAACAAATGGGACCTAATGAAACTTAAAAGCTTTTGCACAGCAAAGGAAACCATAAACAGGATGAAAAGACAACCTTCAGAATGGGAGAAAATATTTGCAAATGAAGCAAATGACAAAGGATTAATCTCCAAAATATACAAGCAGCTCATGCAGCTCAATATCAAAAAACCAAACAACCCAATCCAAAACTGTACAGAAGACCTAAATAGACATTTCTCCAAAGAAGATAATACAGATTGCCAACAAACACATGAAAGAATGCTCAACATCACTAATCATTAGAGAAATGCAAATCAAAACTACAATGAGGTATCACCTCACACTGGTCAGAATGGCCATCACCAATAAATCTACAAACAATAAATGCTGGAGACGGTATGGAGAAAAGAGAACCCTCTTGCACTGTTGGTGGGAATGTAAGTTGATACAGCCACTATGGAGAACAGTATTGAGGTTTCTTGAAAAACTACAAATGGAACTACCATACGACCCAGCAATCCCACTACTGGGCATATACCCTAAGAAAACCATAATTCAAAAAGAGTCATGTACCACAGTGTTTATTGCAGCTCTATTTACAATAGCCAGGACATAGAAGCAACCTAAGTGTCCATTGACAGATGAATGGATAAAGAAGATGTGGCACATATATACAATGGAATATTACTCATCCATAAAAAGAAACAAAATTGAGTTATTTGTAGTTAGGTGGATGGACCTAGAGTCTGGCATACAGAGTGAAGTAAGTCAGAAAGAGAAAAACAAATACCATATGCTAACACATATATACGGAATCTAATTTTTTTTTTAAAAAAGGGTTCTGAAGAACCTAGGGGCAGGACAGGAAAAAAGATACAGAAGTAGAGAATGGACTTGAGGACACTGGGAGGGGGAAGGGTAAGCTGGGATGAAGTAGGAGAGTGGCATTGACATATATACACTACCAAATGTAAAATAGATACCTAGTGGGAAGCAGCCACATAGCACAGGGAGATGAGCTCAGTGTTTTGTGATCACCTAGAGGGGTGGGATAGGGAGGGTAGGAGGGAGACGCAAGAGGGAGGAGATATGGGGATATATGTTTATGTATAGATGATTCACTTTGTTATAAAGAAGAAACTAACACACCTTTGTAAAGCAATTATACTCCAATAAAGATGTTAAGAAAAAAGAAACTCAGAAGATTAAAAAATTTTAAAAGGCAGTGTAAAATGACAGTTTACTGAACTTAAAAAAAGACTGAAAAAAATAAAAATCTCACAGAAATGAAGCTATAAGGTACCCAAGGGTTCATGAATATCGATCATAAAGAAAGTGTATATATACACACATATATGTAATATGAATATAAATTCCCCTCTTCCAAAGTTGGCAAAAGATATAAACATACAGACTCAAGAACTTGAGTAACGCTCAAACAGAATCAACCCAAAGAAATCTGCACAAGACACATCATAATCAAAATTCTGAAAACTAAAGACAAAGAAAAGAATCTTGAAAGCAGTAAGTGAGAAACAATACCTTACTTACAGGGAAAAAAGAAAGAAGAAAATAATAAATCTTGGAACATCAAAAAGGAAGAAAAATAGCAAGAGCAAAAGTAGGGGTAAATACAGTAGACTTTTCACCTTGAGTTTCCTGATTTATGTTTGATGGTTGAAGCAAAAATTATACAATTGTCTGATGTGGTTCTCAATATATGTTGAGAAATATTTAGGATAATTATAAACAGGTGAGGGGAAAGAGACTTAAAGGGAGGTAGTTTCTAGACTCAAACTGGTAAAATGTCAACACCAATAGACTGCGATAAGTTATGCATGTGTAATGTGATATCTAAAGCAACCACTGAAACATCCAAACAGAGATACAACAAAATGAAATTCTAAGAAATGTTCAAGTAAATCCACAGGAATGTGAGACAAAGGAAATAGAAAAAAAGAAACAGGGAACAAATAAAACAAAAAATAAAATGGCTGAGTTAAGAACTAACATATCAATAATTACATTAAAGATACATAGACTAAATACACCAATTAAAAAACAGAGATTCATAGAGTACACTAAAAACAAAAGCCAAACACCACCACAACACAACTATATGCTGTTTACAGGAAACTTAATTAAAATATAATGATGTAGGCAGTAAAGGAATGGAAAAATATACCACGTGAAAATCAAGATAGAAAGATGGTTCTGTAGCTTTGGAGAAGTTTGGCAGTTCCTCAAAAGGAGCCATCAATTCAACTTCTAGGTCCCAAGAAAAATTATAACATGTCTATACATAAGGTTGTACAGAATGTTCATAGCAGCATTATTAATAATAGCCAAAAAGTACATTAACTGATGAATGGATAAGCAAACTGTAGTACAGCCATATGGTGCAATATCAGTCAGCTGTAAGAAGAATAAAGTAGTGAAACATGCTACGAAATGGATGAACCTTGAAAATATCACGCTAAGTGAAAGAAGCCAGCCATAAAAGACCACATGCTGTATGATTTAATTTACATGAAATGTACAGATATAGAATGTAGATTAGTGGCTTCCAGAGGCTGAGAGGGAAGGAGTAAAGGGGAGTGACTGCTGATGGGTACAGAGTTTCTTTTTGAGGGATGAAAATGTTCTAAAATTAAGTAGTAGTGATGGTTACACAACTCAGTAAATATACTAAAACCACAAAATTGTACACTTTAACAGTGTGAATTTTATGGTATATGAATTAAATTTCAATAAAGCTATTATTAAATAAAAGCATTCAAATAAAAGAAGAAGGAAAAGGAGGAGGAGAAGAAGGCAAGAGTGACTACATTAGCATTTTATTGTAATAGCCCCAAACAGGAACCAACTCAAATGTCCTCTAATGAGTGAATGGTTAAAATGTGGTACAATATACCACAGAGCACTATTCAGCAGTTAAAGAGGACGAACTATGGATATACACAACAACGTGGATGGATCTCAAGGGTATTTATGTAGAGTGAAAACTGCCAGTCTCAAAGAGTCACATATTGTATGATTCGATTTATATAACATTCTCAAAACGACAAAATTTTCTAAATGGGGAACAGATTCATGGCTAACAGACATTATAATGGGTAATTGGATGGATATGACTTATAGTCACGAGGGACATCTTTGTGGTGCATCTTGAATATAGTGTTGGTTACTTGAATCTACACGTGACAAAATGGCACAGAATTATGCATACACCTTGTATCAATATCAATTTCCTGATTTTACTATTGTATGTAGTTAATGTAAGGTGTAACCACTGGGGGAAACTGGGTGATGGGTACATGGGACTTTTCTACTATCTTTGCAACTTCCTGTGAATACTAATTATTTCAAAATAAAAATTTTTCTAAAAAATAATTTGGAATTTGAAATTTAAAAATATAATAGCAATAGCATTATTTTGAACATGAAATACTTTGGAATAAATTTCACAAAATATACTCAAGACCTGTCATTGAAAATGACAAATCATCGATGAGAGAAATGAAAGAATAACTAAACAGAGATAAACTGTGTTCATGGCGTAGAAGACACAGTATTGTTATGATATCAATTCTCAAACTGACCTATAGGTTCATTACAATCCTGATCAAAATATCCGAATAGTTAACATGTGAAAAGTTGTTCCACCTTACTAATAATTAGGTGAACATAAATAAATGCATCAGCATGATGACATACCACTTGTCATCAACAGACTGACAAAAATTTCAAAGTCTGAACAAACCAAATGGGGAGAAGTAAGAATATAGATTGACACATGCTCATACTCTCTTACTCAGCCATTCCAAAAACATTTTTATACATGTGAATATGAAGACGTTTACAGGAATGTTGTCTGCAGTGCTGTTTGTAATGGTAAAAATTGAAAAAAATCCAACAATAAAGAAATAGTTAGGGACCTCCCTGGTGGTGCAGTGGTTAAGAATCCGTCTGCCAATGCCGGGGACACGGGTTCGATCCCTGGTCCGGTAAGATCCCACATGCCGTGGAGCAACTAAGTCTGTGCGCCACAACTACTGAGCCTGCGCTCTAGAGCCCGCGAGCCACAACTACTGAGGCCCTCGCACCTAGAGCCCATGCTCGGCAACAAGAGAAGCCACCACAATGAGAAGCCCGTGCACCGCAACGAAGAGTAGCCCCCATTCACCACAACTAGAGAAAGGTCGTGTGCAGCAATGAAGACCCAATGCAGCCAAAACTTAAAAAAAAAAAGTTAAATAAAAATAGTATATTTATTCATATGATGGAAATGCAGCAATTAAACTGAATAAATGAGATCTAAGTAGAGTAGTGTGGGTAGAATTAAAAGACAAAATTGAATTTAAAATTCAAGATGTAGAAAGCATAATATGTGCTACGGAATGAATTGTGTCTCCCCAAATTCATATGTTGATGCCCTAACTTCCACTGTGTCTGTATCATGAGATAGGGTCTTTAAGAGGTACATAAGGTTAAATGAGGTCATAAGGGTAGGGTCCTAATCCAAAGAAATTGTGGCTTTATAAGAAGAGGGAGAGAGAGAGAACTCTTTTTCTCCCCAACTTGTGAGGACACAACAAGAAGGTGGCCATTTTCAAGCCAGGGGGAGAGGTCTCACAAAGAATCGTATCAGCTGGCACCTTGATCTGGGAATTTTAGTCTCCAGAATTATGAGGAAATTAATTTCTGTTGTTTAAGCTATCCAGTCTCTGATATATTGGTATGGTAGCCTGAGAAGACTAATAAAATATGGTACCATTATGTAAGTTAAAATACATACAAAATAGTCCTCTGGACTGTTTATGAATCCATACACCCACATAAAACACTATCTTAAAAAGGAGCTGGGAGAACATACCCCAAACTTAATGGTTGCTCTTGGAGATGGGGAGGGTAAGAGAACTCAGGGCTGCAGTTAAGAGAGTTTACTGTTCTGCAGTATTTCACTTCTTAAGGAAAAATGAAAAGCAAATGAGGAAAATGTTAACAGTGTTTATTTTGACCTGTGCAAATATGGGTGTTATAATTATACTACTTTTATATCTTTAGATTATCTTTTAAATTTCTTTTTAAAAACGCAATAGGGATAAACTTACAAATAAGATGAAATATATTACTTGTTATCCCTTTTCAAGTCAAGTAAAATAGATAAATATAAAGATAGAGGAATTGATAAACGAATGGACAGACTAAAAGACAAATAGGCAGGCTGGACAGTTTATGACTTATATTTGTAAATTTCACAGTCATATATCATTCTCTAATCCTAATATTGAAAATGTTGCCCCCAGTACATAATATTTTTTCATTCATTCATTCATTCCCATATTTATTTGGTAAACAATAATTTATAATTGAGCATGTGCTGGATACTGGTAGAAGTACTTAATAAGACAGATGGTATCTTTGAGGATCTCAGTCCAGTGAGAAAGACAGATGCAAAAACTTATTCACAAGACAATATAAAGTGTTCTCCAAGAGAGGTACATAGAAGAGATGACATTTGAGATAAACTTAAAATTCAAAAACAAGTCTGAAACCTCTAACTGAAGACTTTAAAAACCACTAAAATCTGTATTCTATAACTTCTCAGTATTTTTGCTCAGCCCAAATTCTTCTACACATATCACATAACTTTTAAAAGTCTGATTAAACCCCAAATGATTCTTGTCTCACCTTTGCAAATTCTTCATCTTCTGTGACTACCAATTTTTTTTTCTGCTTACTACATTCTTGTTTTCTCTCCAAAACATTCATAATTTTTTCATCAGTTAAGTTCTTCCTAAACTCACAAAACTGAGGCCAAAATTTAAACAGAACTCCAAAAATTGTCATCTGTATATAAAACAAAGTATGTCTCAGATTACAGTTTTAAACAAATGTACCAATTTAAACTCTAATTCACCATAATAATGGATTAACTATTCTATTCTTTAATATACAGCATGTTTCCTCCAACTTATTGTCTCCAAACATCTTGGTATAGTTTAGTTCAGCACATGCTTATCATCAATGTTTTTTTACTACCAATGAGAAGTCTTTCTTTTAAAAAAAACCATACTCTTAAATACAGTTAAAAGTCACTTTATGCTTTATGTTTCCCTATCCAGTTGATTGTATTAATAAAGAATCCATTAGGTCTTTTTAAATAAGAAATTTATGTTTTCTTTGAAAACATGTACCAGTTGATCTGCCACACACTCTGCTGTTTTATGCAAGTATTCCAAATATTCAGTTCATCAAGGGGAACTCCTCTCCGATCCCCTTTCCTTTCTTTTAGAGAAAGAAAATACCATTTTGCCTCTGGAAAAGCTCTTAAACAAAGCTGCAGATCTAAGAATAAATCTTGAGTAACTTTTAAATGATATAATCTCTCTTTTATGTGAGAGCAAGAAAAGTAACATTTAAAAAGCAGAGTGGTATCCTGCACAAATTCTTTCTTAGGACACTCTACATTAAGTGATTAATTGTGATATTTATAGAGATAAGAATTGTTGCTCAAATTCCCATGCCAAGTTTTTCCATTAGTTCCAGAGGCATACATTACTTCCAAGAAGGTAGGACTTGCCACATCAGATCAAGTCCAACTTTTTGTTGCTGGGAATGGCCTATACCTAATGCCCTGGAGAAAAATGAACTATTCCATTAGGCTCTAAGCCAACTCTTCAGGGGGAAAGTGGAATTTTTAAAAAGTAAATGCTGCAGTGATCAACAGTGTCCTGAATTGATATATTTCATGACTCCTCATTTCTGTACATGAGTATCATTAGTAAAACTATTTACTCCCTTTACAATACTATCTTGTCACTGAATTCTATAGCCTCTTAGGATTGTGAACACAAAAGCTAAACATACTTTATTTGATGAAATGCAGGCTTTTAAAAAATTTTCATTTACATTTATCTGCCATGCATTTAATTAAGTAATCCCTTTCTCCAATGTTAATCGACCATGGTAGTTTTTATATGCACTTTTTAAACTTAAATACTCCTCCACCTCTATTTACCAACTATTGACCCTACTTCTCAGTTACCCCTCCAAAACCTGAGTCATTCCCAGCTCTCAAATATATTTATTTTCCTCTAAAAGGCTTTACAGTAAAAGTCACCCTATTAGGACACAATTTTTCAAGGTAGACATAAAATTGCTCTATTTCTAAAAGCTGTAACTAAGGTTAATAACATACATGTTATTCATGAAAATTGTCCTGTACCTCCAAAACCTTAAAAGATAACCAAACTGCGGGTAAGTAAATGTTTTAATAAATATAGAGCTACTTTGCTCACTGCCAGCAGATGGGCAATGCTCTAGTATGAGTGAGAAGGGCCAGTGAAACTACGTCTGGGTGATGAAAACTTTCAAGCTATTAGGAATGCAGATGGGGGACAGGCAGACGCTATACTGCAGGGGTCCCCAACCCCTGGGCCATGGACAGGACCGCAGACCAGGAGGTGAGTGGCGGGTGAGCCAGCAAAGCTTCATCTGTATTTACAGCCGCTCCCCATCATTCACAGTACTGCTTGAGCTCCGCCTACTGTCAGATCAGCTGCATTAGATTCTCAAAGGAGCATGACCCTTACTGTGAACTGAGCATGCGAGGGATCTAGGTTGTGCGCTCTTTATGAGAATCTAATGCTTGATGATCTGAGGTGGAGCTTAGGTGGTGATGCTAGCATCGGGGAGTGGCTGCAAATACAGATTATCATTAGCAGAGAGGTTTGACTGCACAGAGGCCATAATAAATCAATTGCTTGCAGATTCATATTGAAACCCTATCAGTGAGTGGCAAGTGAAAACAAGTTCAGGGCTACCGCTGATTCTGCATTATAGTGAGTTGTATAATTATTTCATTATATAGTACAATGTAATAATAATAGAAATAAAGTACACAGTAAATGTAATGTGCTTGAATCATCCCCAAACCATCCACCCACGCCCCCGCCCCTGGTCTGTGGAAAAACTGTCTTCCACGAAACCGGTCCCTGGTGCCAAAAAGGTTGGGGGCCACTGCTATAGTGAAAACAATACTAAAACAGTCAATTTTTACATTTACTATTCAGCCCTTTTGCTCAACTTTGCTCTCATGTCCAATTTGATCTATTCCTGTCATGATCCATCTATTCTCACATCATTCATTCATATTTTCAAAAATGTTACTGAGTGTCTATTCTATGCCACGCACCCAGGCCACAAAGGCAAATAAGAAACATTCCCTACGCTCAAAGACCTTACAGTCCAATGGGAAAGTGAGGCATGAGAATAGCCATTTTCAATTCTGTGTGATAAGTGTTCTGACAGGGACAAATATAAGATATCATAGAAGCATAGGAGAGAGAAGATGATACTGTGAAAAGCTCTGGAAGCAAGAAAATGAGCCCTCTTTATGGAAGTACAATTATTTCAGTAAGACTGGGAGACAGATGGCAGGGAGTGGGAAGACATGTGGCTAGAGAAATATGTAGTAAGGAGCTTGGTCTTCATTCTGAAGACAATGGGGAGTAATTGAAATTGAAAGCAGAGAAGTGACATGATCAAATATACAGTTTGAAAAGATGGATCTGTCTGCAGTGAGTTAACTGGTTTTGAGAGAGCCTAGAGGCAGGGAATTCTGGTAATCAATGTGAGACGTTGCAGATGTGAACTGAGGTAGCGTCATGGAGCTGGAGAAAAGCAGATAGAATAACAGATAAGAAGGAGACAAATGGATACATATTAGTGACTGAAGATCTCCAAAGGTAAGGAATGAAGGATAGGGAAGACATGAAGATGGAAACCAGATCTCTGGCTTGCATACCTGGGTAGGAGATATGCCATTCTCTGAGATTCCTTACAGAACACAGAAACAATAGATTTGGTGAGGTGAGGCCCCTAAATATTCTCTTGTTTTCTGATACTCCAAAGTCCATATTTAAGATATATTTGGGACTTTGTTTTGGGACATCAGGTAGGAGGCATAAACTAGAGGACTCCAATAAAGTTCACTGGCTGCAATCCCTGAACAGTGTGGTGGAACCAACCTACGTAAGCAGCTCCAGACATTCACCATCAGACTTGAGGCTAGATGGTCTCCTGGCTATCAGGAGACCTAGGCTAGGCTAAGTGATCTTTTCATTAACAGATGCTACAATTCTGACACCATGTTTTTTCTATTTCTCTCTAGCACATCCTCAATCATTCTTCTTTATTTTTGCCTATTCAATGCATAATTGGATTGTGAGTCTACTTTCAGTTCCTTTTAGGACTTAGAACATAGATGGCTTGCAAATGAATATTAAGGAATAATGGTCTTTTTCCATGCTCAATGGCAATCATACCTTAAATCTCTGTTTCATATCACTTAAATTGTGACATGGCCTTCCCTACTACCCCTATTATAATGTATTTTTCTTAATCGTTTTTCAGGAACATCACTAAAAGGCTTTTCAAAATGCAAATAAATTATGTTCAGCAAATCACTGTTTTCTATTATTTATCCTAAAAAGAAGTAACTTGAGCAGGGTAACAGCCATGATTTTCCTTTCATGAGCTTGTGCACTTTCTGTTGGTTGGGTACTTAAATCTCCTCTCACTTATTTTATGAGCTATGTGAATACTCCAACCTTTAAAAATACACAAATCTTGGGACACACATTTTACACATTTTTGTGGTTGCAGACATTTTAAAAGGAAATATAAATGGTGGGAAAAGAAGGAGGAATTAGCTGGAGTTTTATAAGTTAGAAATAAAGTGATAACCATGCAAAGTCAAAGTACAGAATTAAAATAATTGTATTTGCTGTATATTATCATCAACAAAAGAGTAAGTTACTAGTTTCTATGTTCTGTGGCATATGCAACATTTTTTAAATTAAATAGAATAACCAAGGATTAGGAGGATTAGAGCCTTGCCAAATATGAATAATGCAAAAACTTTTAAAGAATATCTAGATTGTTTATCTATTTTAAAGTATGCTTACTACATGCCCTGATTTCTTACCTGTGCCTCTCTAAATACATATGGTCCCAACTCCTTCTTGTGTTCAATAATCTTCTGGGCCTGCTGTAATGGAATGTCAATTTGTAAAGCTGGTGGAATACTGGAATTAATAAAGCAGTTGATAATAGTCATGATCTTCTTGTGGATGAGGGACTCCTTACAATGAGAATGGCACAAGTCCTAAACAAGGGGGTAAGATAGAACAATATATGATTAATGCATTAATAGAATACTTCATAACGTGTGTCAATATGTCTGTCAGTTAATATATATATATATTTTTTAACATCTTTATTGGAATATAACTGTTTTACAATGGTGTGTTAGTTTCTGCTTTACAACAAAGTGAATCAGTTATACATATACATATATCCCATATCTCCTCCCTCTTGCGTCTCCCTCCCACCCTCCCTATCCCACCCCTCTAGGTGGTCACAAAGCACAGAGCTGATCTCCCTGTGCTATGCAGCTGCTTCCCACTAGCTATCTATTTTACATTTGGTAGTGTATATATGTCCATGCCACTCTCTCACTTCGTCACAGTTTACCCTTCCCCCTCCCCATTTCCTCAAGTCTATGCTCTAGTGGGTCTGTGTTTTATTCCCGCCCTACCACTAATCTCTTCATGACATTTTTTTTCTTAGATTACATACATATGTGTTAGCATACGGTATTTGTTTTTCTCCTTCTGACTTACTTCACTCTGTATGACAGACTCCAGGTCTATCCACTTCATTACAAATAACTCAGTTTCATTTCTTTTTATGGCTGAGTAATATTCCATTGTATATATGTGCCACATCTTCTTTATCCATTCATCTGTCGATAGACACTTAGGTTGCTTCCATGTCCTGGCTATTGTAAATAGAGCTGCAATGAACATTTTGGTACATGACTCTTTTTGAATTATGATTTTCTCAGGGTATATGCCCAGTAGTGGGATTGCTGGGTCATGCGGTAGTTCTATTTGTAGTTTTTTAAGGAACCTCCATACTGCTCTCCATAGTGGCTGTATCAATTTACATTTACATTCCCACCAAGAGTGCAAGAGTGTTCCCTTTTCTTCACACCCTCTCCAGCATTTATTGTTTCTAGATTTATTGGTGATGGCCATTCTGACCGGTGTGAGATGATATCTCATTGTAGTTTTGATATGCATTTCTCTAATGATTAATGATGTTGAGCATTCTTTCATGTGTTTGCTGGCAATCTGTATATCTTCTTTGGAGAAATGTCTAAGACTTCTGCCCATTTTTGGATTGGGTTGTTTGTTTTTTTGTTATTGAGTTGCATGAGCTGCTTGTAAATTTTGGAGATTAATCCTTTGTCAGTTGCTTCATTTGCAAATATTTTCTCTCATTCTGAGGGTTGTCTTGTTTATGGTATCCTTTGCTGTGCAAAAGTTTTTAGGTTTCATTAGGTCCCATTTGTTTATTTTTGTTTTTATTTCCATTTCTCTAGGAGGTGGGTCAAACAGGATCTTGCTGTGATTTATGTCATAGAGTGTTCTGCCTATGTTTTCCTCTAAGAGTTTGATACTGTCTGGCCTTACATGTAGGTCTTTAACCCATTCTGAGTTTATTTTTGTGTATGGTGTTAGGGAGTGTTCTAATTTCATACTTCTACAGGTAGCTGTCCAGTTTTCCCAGCACCACTTATTGAAGAGGCTGTCTTTTCTCCATTGTATATTCTTGTTTCCTTCATCAAAGATAAGGTGACCATATGTGTGTGGGTTTATCTCTGAGCTTTCTATCCTGTTCCATTGATCTATGTTTCTGTTTTTGTGCCAGTACCATACTGTCTTGATTACTGTAGCTTTGTAGTATAGTCTGAAGTCAGGGAGCCTGATTCCTCCAGCTCCATTTTAATATATATATATTTTAACTTCAGGTCAAGAGGTTACTGGGACATGTCAAGACTATCTTAAAAAATCATAGCTTTTATTTCTCTTGGATTTGAAGAACCTAAGAAAATTTTTTTTCTTTTTTGCTCCTACCCTGTGTCTTCATATTTATGTGTGTCTCATTGACAGCATCTAATTCCATGTTTTTCCGACCCATTCTGTCAATTTCTGCCTTTTAAATGAACCTAAGACTTTGATGCACATACCTTACGTAAATACGGGTTTCATTTAATCCTGATTGTTTCTTCTCCTGGCAAAGGAGTAACTTTACTATCTACTTTGATTCATTTAAAAAATTCATATTAAGTTCCTGCTACATGCCAGACACTGAGCTGAGCCCCAAGACACAGCACCTGTCCTTTAAAGCCTCAATATCTACTGGCATCATAAAGATCAGATCAGAAATTAATGAAAAAGAAATGAAGAAAACAATAGCAAAGATCAATAAAACTAAAAGCTGTTTCTTTAAGAATATCAACAAAATTGATAAACCATTAGCCAGACTCATCAAGAAAAAAAGGGAGAAGACTCAAATCAACAGAATTAGAAATGAAAAAGGAGAAGTAACAACTGACACTGCAGAAATACAAAGGATCATGAGAGATTGCTGCAAGCAACTCTATGTCAATAAAATGGACAACCTGGAAGAAATGGAAAAATTCTTATAAAAGCACAACCTTCCGAGACTGAACCAGGAAGAAACAGAAAATATAAACAGACCAAAATAGAAAATATAAACAGACCAATCACAAGCACTGAAATTGAAACTGTGATCAAAAATCTTCTAACAAACAAAAGCCCAGGACCAGATAGCTTCATAGGTGAATTCTATCAAACATTTAGAGAAAAGCTAACACCTATCCTTCTCAAGCTCTTCCAAAATATAGCAGAGGGAGGAAAACCCCCAAACTCATTCTAGGAGGCCACCATCACCCTGATACCAAAATTAGACAAAAGATGTCACAAAAAAAGAAAACTACAGGCCAATAACACTGATGAACATAGATGCAAAAATCCTCAACAAACTACCAGCGAACAGAATCCAACAGCACCTTAAAAGGATAATAAACTATGATCAAGTAGGGTTTCTCCCGGGAATGCAAGGATTCTTCAATATACACAAATCAATGACTGTGATACACCATATTAACAAACTGAAGGATAAAAACCATAGGACAATCTCAACAGATGCAGAAAAAGCTTTTGACAAAATTCAACACCCATTTATGATAAAAACTCTCCAGAAATAGGCATAGAGCTAACTTACCTCAACATAATAAAGGGCATATATGACAAACCCACAGCCAACATTGTTCTCAAAAGTGAAAAACTGAAACCATTTCCTCTAAGATCAGGAACAAGACAAGGTTGCCCATTCTCACCGTTATTATTCAACACAGTTTTGGAAATTTTACCCACAGCAATCAGAGAAGAAAAAGAAATAAGAGGAATCCAAATCCGAAAAGAAGAAGTAAAGCTGTCACTGTTTGCAGATGACATGATACTATACATAGAGAATCCTAAAGATGCTACCAGAAAGCTACTAGAGCTAATCAATGAATTTGATAAAGTAGCAGGATACAAAATTAATGCACAGAAATGTCTTGCATTCCTATACACTAATGATGTAAAACCTGAAAGAGAAATTAAGGAAACACTCCCAATTACCATTACAACAAAAAGAATAAAATAGCTGGAATAAACCTACTTAAGGAGACAAATGACCTGTATGCAGAAAAGTATAAGACACTGATGAAAGAAATTAAAGATGATATAAACAGATGGAGAGATATACCATGTTCTCGGATTACAAGATGCAACATTGTGAAAATGACTATACTACCCAAAACAATCTACAGATTCCATGAAATCCCTATCAAACTACCAATGGCATTTTTCACAGAACTAGAACAAAAAATTTCACAATTTGTATGGAAACACAGAAGACCCCAAACAGCCAAAGCAATCTTGATAAAAACGGAGCTGGAGGAATCAGGCTCCCTGACTTCAGACTTTAGTATACAAAACTACAGTAATCAAGACACTATGGCACTGGCACAAAAACAGAAATATAGATCAATGGAACAGGATAGAAAGCCCAGAGATAAACCCACACACATATGGTCACCTTATCTTTGATGAAGGAAACAAGAATATACAATGGAGAAAAGACAGCCTCTTCAATAAGTGGTACTGGGAAAACTGGACAGCTACATGTAAAAGAATGATATTAGAACACTCCCTAACACCATACACAAAAATAAACTCAAAATGGGTTAAAGACCTACATGTAAGGCCAGACAGTATCAAACTCTTAGAGGAAAACATAGGCAGAACACTCTATGACATAAATCACAGCAAGATCCTCTTTGACCCACCTCCTAGAGAAATGGAAATAAAAACAAAAATAAACAAATGGGACCTAATGAAACTTAAAAGCTTTTGCACAGGAAAGGAAACCATAAACAAGATGAAAAGACAACCCTCAGAATGGGAGAAAATAGTTGCAAATGAAGCAACTGACAAAGTATTAATCTCCAAAATATATAAACAGCTCAGGAAGCTCAATATCAAAAAAACAAACAACTCAATCCATAAATGTATAGAAGACCTAAACAGACATTTCTCCAAAGAAGATATACAGATTGCCAACAAACACATGACAGGATGTTCAACATCACTAATCATTAGAGAAATGCAAGTCAAAACTACAGTGAGGTATCACCTCACACCGGTCAGAATGGCCATCGTCAAAAATCTACAAACCATAAATGCTGGAGAGGGTGTGGAGAAAAGGGAACCCTCTTGCACTGTTGGTGGGAATGTAAATTTATACAATCACTATGGAGAACAGTATCGAGGTTCTTAAAAAAAACTAAAAATGTAACTACCATACAACCCAGCAATACCACTACTGGGCATATACCCTGAGAAAACCATAATTCAAAAAGAGTCATATACCACAGTGTTCATTGCAGCTCTATTTACAATAGCCAGGACATAGAAGCAACCTAAGTGTCTATTGACAGATGAATGGATAAAGAAGATGTGGCACATATATACAATGGAATATTACTCAGCCATAAAAAGAAACGAAATTGATTTACGTGTAGTGAGGTGGATGGACCTAGAGTCTGTCATACAGAGTGAAGTAAGTCAGAAAGAGAAAAACAAATACCATATACTAATGCATATACATGGAATCGAAAAAACAAAATGGTTCTGACGAACCTAGGGGCAGGACAGGAGTAAAGACGCAGAAATAGAGAATGGACTTGAGGACATGTGAAGGGGGCAGGGTAAGCTGGGACGACATGAGAGAGTGGCATGGACATATATACACTACCAAATGTAAAATAGATAGCTAGTGGGAAGAAGCTGCATCGCACAGCGAGATCAGCTTGGTGTTTTGTGACCACCTAGCGGGGTGGGATAGGGAGGGTGGGAAGGAAACTCAAGAGGGAGGGCATATGGGGATATATGTATACATACAGCCGATCCACTTTGTTATACAGCACAAATTAACACACCATTGTAAAGAAATTATACTTCAATAAAGATGTTCAAAAAAATTTCTACTGGAAGAGGAGCATGAAAAACGTTTTTCCAATCTGAGATAGTTAATAAGTGGTAATGATAAAGGTATACACAGGGCCCTAGCAGAGCACTGAGAATAGGCACCTTACTCAACTTACAGGTGGATGCAAAAGCTTTTTCTACCACAATTGCTTCTACAGCAAGGTGATTGAGGCTCAAAAAGGCTAGCAACACAAGCGGGAATGCTGGTGGTTACAGGTGTATTATTATGCATCTCTTAGGATCTATATTTTTTCAGATAACCTATTACATTATCATCTTTATAGCTAAAGAATTTAGAAATAGTAACTGTACATTAAAAAGACCCAGTTTTATATCATAGATGTAAGGCTATCACTTTTTAAAATAAAGAGGTAGCTTAGCTTGAATTATGACATTTTTTTATCAAGGACATTGTTCTCTAAATCACTAGAAAGCACACAAATTTGGAAACTTGTAATTCTAGGCCAGAAATAAGCCAACATTTATTAAGTAGTTACTGCATGACAGGCATTGTAATAACTATCTTACAGACAGTATTAAAGAAAGAAAATTTCTAGAGCTTGCCATATAAAACTTTACAGATATAAATTTGGCATAAGTTATTTGTAAAAAATCTTGATATAAATGTTACACTGAGATAACAGTTAGCATTTTTTACTAAATTTAGTATTCCCTCTGAAAATACCTATTTATAACACGTTTGGTATGTTACCAAAAATTAAATTTTTGCCATTACTAGGGGAATGATCATATATTTGGTGAGCCTCACTTATTATGGAATATAAGGATTACGAAATAAAAACAAATTTGTGAAATTATATGGTTTTAAGAGTATAGAGATAGAATTTAGATAGAATCAGGATTGGTATTTTTTCTAGTTGTTCTGCCCTACTATACCTTTAGCCGAGTTCACTTTTACCTATCGTTAAGGCCTATGTGTTAAGCACATAGCTGACCTCTGAACAACGTGGGGGTTAGGGGCACCAACCCTGCCTCGCTGTTGGAAATCCACGTATAACTTTACAGTTGGCCATCTGCATCTGTGGCTCCACATCCTTGGATTCAACCAATATTGGATTGTGAAGTACTGTAGTATGAATTTATTGAAAAAAATTCAGATATAAGTGGAGCTTGCAGTTCAAACCTGTGTTGTTCAAGGTTCAACTGTACTGTCCTCTAGTAAACTTTCTGTGTCTCCCTCAGCCCAGGAGATGGCGATCTTAGGTACTTCCATTTTACCCTGTGCTTCTCCCACCACTACACTAATCATACTCTTATAATCACCTTGTCTATCACTTGTCTGTCCCTCCCCTAACACTGTAAGCCCTGACAGGAAAGACTGTTTTGATCACAGCTGTATCCTCAGAATTTAGCCTGGCCCTTGATAGGTGCTGAAAAAGTATTTCTTGGATGTATGTTTCCTTTAGGTCTTTTCTCTATGGGGACGGACACATACACACACACACACACACACACACACACACACACACAATTTATATTAAATCATACTGCTTTCTAGTAGCTAAGTTTTAAAAAAATCAATAAGATGAATACCTTTTCTCATTGATTAATCTCCTATAGTATAATTTTTAATGGCTGCAGAGTATTCCACTGTATAGATGTATCATAATTAAAATAACCAATGTCCTGTTGCTGTACATCAGGGTTCTTTCCAATTTTTTACAATTCCGAGTAATGATTGATTAAGATCACTGTAGCTATCTCTTTACATATTACTAGAATCATCACTGGGAGGGAGCATAACTTAGTGATTAAGGGCACAAGCTTTAGCAATAGAATGTCTTGGTTCAAATTCTGGCTCTACTACTTAATTAGCTGTATGATATCAGAAGTTTCTTAACTTCTCTGTGCCTTAGCTTCTTCATCTGTAAAATGGTGAGAATTAACAGCTTTGACCTAGGATTCTTATAAAGAATAAAGTCATTATTACATGAAAAGCATTAAGGTAATATCTGACAGATGTAAACACTTAATATGAGTCAGCCATATAAAAGTGAGCACAGTACGACTTGCTAGGTGGAATGCTTTCCCCCTGGCAAACTTCTTCAAGACCCAATTCAAGTATCATCACTTCTTATTTATTTATTTATTTATTTATGGCTGTTTGGGTCTTCGTTGTTGCGCAGGCTTTCTCTAGTTGCAGCGAGCAGGGGCTACTCTTTCTTGCAGTGTGCGGGCTTCTCACTGTGGTGGCTTCTCTTGTTGCGGAGCATGGGCTCTAGGCACGTGGGCTTTAGTAGTTGTGGCACATGGGCTCAGTAGTTGTGGCTCACGGGCTCTAGAGTGCAGGCTCAGTAGTTGTGGTGCATGGGCTTGGTTGCTCCGTGGCATGTGGGATCTTCCTGGACCAGGGCTCGGGCCCATATCCCCTGCACTGGCAGGTGGATTCTTAACCACTGCGCCATCAGGAATGTCCCACTTCTTTTTTAAAAAAATTTTGTTGGAATATAGTTGATTTACAATGTTGTGTTAGTTTCTGCTGTACATCAAAGTGAATCAGTTATGCATATACACATAACCACTCGTTTTCAGATTCTTTTCTCATATAGGTCATTACAGAGTATTGAGTAGAGTTTCCTATAAGTATCGTCACTTCTGTTGAGATCTCCCTGAGCTACCACCCTCCCTGAATCATTTTCCCCTCTGTGCCCAAATTATAACTAGTTAGAACAGTGATCATAATCAATGTTATTTCATGATATTTTGTTTTCATGGATGATTCCCTCCTCGAAGGAGGGCAGTGTATTTTATCCATTTTTAAAATTCCTACAATCTAGCATAATAGTTGGCACATTAGTGATTTAGTAAATGCTTACTGAATAAACAAATTCACCCTTAAAGCATGACTTTTGTTTGTTTGTTTGTTTTGTTTTGTGGTACGCCGGCCTCTCACTGTTGTGGCCTCTCCTGTTGCGGAGCACAGGCTCCGGATGCGCAGGCTCAGTGGCCATGGCTCACGGGCCTAGCCGCTCCGCGGCATGTGGGATCTTCCTGGACCGGGGCACGAACCCATGGCCCCTGCATCGACAGGCAGACTCTCAACCAGTGCGCCACCAGGGAACCCCTAAAGCATGATTTTTAATAGCTACCTCGTATTATATGCCCTCCGTTCTATATCACAGAAAAGATATTTAAATGAAGACCAAGAGCAGCCTTGAAGGAGAAACAGTCACAAAGTTAAGGGTTGACTATGTATGAGTCTATGTTTTCTTAAATGCTTATTCTGCACAGTTTATCTCATTACCTCTAATCCTAGCAGGGTTGGACTTACTCATGTTCATTTTAGCTTAAAGACTGTTCTGCTCACTCATAATAATTTCCTGTTATGGAAAACAGACTCTACCTCCTTTTTAATTTTCAAAAAAATTATCTTAATATTACTTATCTTGTGATAGATTTTTTAAAAAACTTATCTCAAAATACGTTTTTTTTTTTCCTGAGGAAATTTCTATGTTGACAAAGGTACAAAAACTGGAGATAACAGAAAAGGGTGGAAATCAGTTTCATGGAATGCTGGAGAAAGTCTGGAAGTAAGATTGTATGGAGCAACTACTAACTATATAGAATAAATATGCTGCAGAGTATTAGTACTGCATAATATTATACATATGTAGATTATAGGCCAATTGAAAGCATTATCCTCTTAAATTCAAGCTTCATTTTTACTACTTACTTTTATAATGGGATTAGATAGGCTGATTGCAAGGAAATGAGCCTGCTAACCCTGGAAGCAGGGATGCCTACACTCTTAGGTATTGATAGACAACATTCCTGTATTCAAGTCTAGATTACATAACCTAGGAAGTCCTTTCCTCCTCTTCAATGCAGAGATTCTACATGATTCCATCAAACACTTAAACCTGACAATGAAATGCTTTTGCACCTAATAACTTATTCTTTCACTTATTTATTTTGTTAAGAATTTGGCCATTCTAATAGTAAAGCCTCTCTCATCTCTGTTGGTTTATTTATCTGTAATTCACTATCTTTTATTACTATTGCTGCAAATATGGTTAGGAGGAATTCTTGTAAACAGGTCTTGGTTAAAGTGCTGAATATGAATATCTTCAGCAAAAAGGTGTAGAGTACATTTATAGATAAGCAATATGCAAAACTATAGTTAAAACTTTTCAGGAAGATTCTCATTAGATCATAATATACGTGAAACCTTGAAAAACCTAATACTATCATTTCAGGGCTAACTCTTACTTTTCACTGTATAATAATAAATGTATCTAACACAGAACAATAGATAACTCAATATTTACACATTGGTATGAAAACATCGAAGTTGGGATATCTTATACAAATCTTGTCCAAAAAGTGAGGAAACCGATATGTTAATGCATCTCCTCCTTAAAAAGAGGTGGTTTTCTCCAGCTTCTAATACAATACCTTATACTTTTGTACTTCTTGCCAAAAGAGCACCCCATTTTCCAATAAATCTCCTTTTAGAGCCACAAACCGCTGAAACTGTCTTGCAGTAATTGGATTCAATAATGCTTTACGGAAAGCAATGATTTCACAAGATGACGAAATCCACTTACTCTCCACAGGCTGTCCAAATCAGAGAATACAGAAAATTAGCTGTGTTCTAAAAGTTAATAATAAAGTCATCTATTAGGCTAAAAATTACCAACTTCTATCTCCTTTATTTTTGGCTGTTGATTACGGCATGGATAAATAGAATTTGGCAGCTTTCCCGCTCTGTTCTCCCTTTTGTCTCCTTTGTATTTTTATGGCATCAGTTTTTTAAGAGGTGGAGAGAAAAAGAAATGATTGGATGACTTAGAACATATGAGTACATTAAGAATGTTAACAATCATTACAGTTTGGGACTATGGTGAAAAACTATACTTTGGTGTACAGTATGAGTTCTGTGCTTAAACAGAACAAAGTAATCATAATGTTATAATTATACATTATTATTTTATAATTATATTGTTATACATTAATACATAATTTTCTTGCTTTTTAAAAAGTAAAAAAAGTTGAACATTTAAGATATTTTTGAAAAATTTTAGAAAAAATTACCAATTAATCTTATTAATTTAAATAGTAAATTTACTGTGGAGCTTCACTATAATTCTATCCTCGAAAGATCATGGTATTTTTTTTTTTTTTGGCCATGCTGTGCCACTTGTGGGATTTTAGTTTCCTGACCAGGGATCGAACCTGGGCCACAGCAGTGAAAGTGCTGAGTTCTAACCACTGGACCGCCACGAAATTCCCGAAAGATCATGTTTTTAGGCGAGACATCTTTATATTATTTTAATAATAAATTACTATTAATAATTAATAACCAGAGGAAATAATTATCAGTGCTTTTTTTTTTTTTTTGCGGTATGCAGGCCTCTCACTGTTGTGGCCTCTCCCATTGCGGAGCACAGGCTCCGGACGCGCAGGCTCTGCGGCCATGGCTCACGGGCCCAGCCGCTCCATGGCATGTGGGATCTTCCCAGACCGGGGCACGAACCCGCGTCCCCTGCATTGGCAGGCGGACTCTCAACCACTGCGCCACCAGGGAAGCCCAAGTGCATATTTTTAATAATAAACTTTCTCTGACCCAGGATTCACTTTACACAACAAAACAGCCATGTTGTTTTACAAATGTTTAAAGGTATTACTTATTTTATCTTCACAATTCTGAAGTAGATGATTGTTTACTTTTTTACCTTGACCATTTTAGATCACATATTCATCCTCTTTAAGCCTCTCAGATTAAAAAAATAATAATAGATTTTATTGAATTTACTGAATAGATATTTTTCATTTGATAAATTTATTGAAGTGCCCCAAATCTGAGTTTAGCCTACAACCATGCAAGGAAGCATCGCTCTAAAGGCAATATTTTAGATGAACTTAGAAATTATAGTAACAATCAATGACAAATATCCACTGCACACGATAAATATCCATTACTGACAATGCATAAAATAAGTTTCTTGAAACAAATCATATGTGACCAGCAATATCAGTGTTTTAAGAGAGCTATGTAAAAAGTCTATGGGAATGCAAAGGAAGGAGTAACTAATTCTGCCTGGAGGAGTAAGAGCTTTACAGAGAAGGGCTTTGAGGATGACATCTGAGCTGGAAAATGAAAAGCGAAGGCAACTCCAAGCACTCTAGATGAATGGTAGTGCCTTTACCCCAGATAAAGTGAATAGATGTCTATCACTATTTTAGTGAGGCACATGTGGTGTTCCAAGGACAAAAAGTTAAGACCATCACCAGATGGTCCATATTAAAATTATAGCCCTATAAATAGGAACAACTATGTATTAGACTGGTATGTTTATTTAAAACCCACTCAACAAATAATGTTTTAAGACCTGCTTCTTAAGATACTAAAACATAGTAATTTAACTAAAACCCGTAATTTAAACAGAAAATAACATAATATATAATGTACGATAATATGACATATAAGCCCATTCTATTTAGTGTTTTTAAAAAATACATAGCAAAGGACAAATATAAGAACAGTTTGTTTCCTTTCAAGAGGAAAATACAGGAAAAAAGCATCCTAACAGATACATACACTCCTCTAACAGTCGAATAGATTTTTTATCTTTGTTAGGTTGTAGGGGGTCACCTGGGTCTAGTTTGACATTTTATCATGACCTATAGAAGGATGAATACACATACATTTGTAGGCTCAAAAAGAAGACTGTGTTTACCATGCTTGTTAAGAAGCAAAATAGGCAATTTCTAGGAAGGTATCATATTGTAGTGGTTTAAATAATCAACAAAATGATAGCTATCTTAATTCTTTTAAAGTTAAAATGTAATTCTAAATAAAGAGGATAATGTAAGATAATTTAAGTTGCTGATTCTGCTGCATACTCCCCATTCTTTTGTGTAAACCACTCCCAATAATAAACTACCATACGCTGGAATGATCAGCCTTTCTCAATAAATCCATCACAAGCAAAGCAACTAAAAATACATATTTAAAGTCCAATCACACACTTCTAGGGTTGAGCAGGTCAAGGAACTTTTTAAGAAGAGGGCTCTAGTAGAATCACACTTTCCTGCAGATTCCATCAGCCAGTTAAGAACAGCATCAGCATCTGGTGGCTTAGAAAGCATTATCTACAATGAGGGTCTCTGTACAAGAAGAGGAAGAAAAACAATACTTTGACAGTGGAACTTACAAGAGGAAGAACATAACAAATATTACTTGCCTTCCAGACTCCAATTTTCCTTTCAGGCTTCTGTAGTAAAAGCTCTTCAGCTATGTCTCTCATCTGTACCTAAAAACAAACCAATAATTTTATCCGAGTTATTCAGAATGTCTACAGTGTTGAAATCATTTACTGATTTAACAGCTTTAAAAAATGAGGTAAAGGTCAGTGTGAATAAGAGAAAGAACAGGAGAAAGACAATAAGACTTAGAAATGGAAGCCCTGTCCATGTCTCCGGACAAGTCACTCAAATTCTCTTAACAGTCTCATCATCTGCAAAATGGAGATAATAATGCCTGAGTGTACTGCCCCAAAGGTAGACAACAGTTTCACTTGCGCCCCATAGAAACTGAAGCTGGAAGGATAATTAGGACTTCCCAATTTTTTGTGTATTCTCTAGCCACAACTAATTTTAGAAGAGTACAAAAAGTTACTCAACACAGGGAGGTAATACAGTAGATATTTCTTGAGGTTATTGTCTAGTCACAATATTTTCCCTTTTTTGGGAACCACTCCTGCCAAATCTATGTGCTATGCTATGTGACTCTACCTCCCTGTCTATAGCAGGGTAGATCCAGGAGCTGATCCAGACAGACAGGGACTAGAATCACTGCTGCTGGGTCTTTTGGTAGCCACAGCCTGGAGAAAGGATCTGAGGATTCTTCTTTCTGGGTTCCCAGGGCTGTCCTGGCCCCTGGCCTTTGTAAAGCTTGGGTGTCAACTCTTCCCCTATATGTGTGAGATGCTCCAGCATCATTTTAGTAAAAATTCTTGATCTTCCTTCTCTTCTGTCTTTGGCTTAAGGTTGCCAGAATCAGTGAACATTGCTGGCCACTCACAGAATTGCTAAGTTAGGAAGGAGCTGTAAATGACAATAAAATTATTGTGGTAAACATAGTGAGAAAACACGGTAAACAATATTAATGAGCCAAATATCTTTCTACTTGGCTTTGGATAGACAATTAGAGTTAGCCTGAAGAAAGAAAATGAGGAAATCAGAGTTGTCCCAAAGCTTACTTCCAGAAACTTTTTGCCTAAAACAAGTCAGGTCTTCTTCCCCATACTATAAGTTCTATGTTCCCAGCTGTACTGTGTTTTCCGTAACTTAAGGTGCTAAGAAGACTAAGGATATTTCCAAATAAGTAAGACTCAAAGTGTTTGATAAACTAAATATGGAGGGCAGCTTTTTTACATTCTTCCTGATCAATACGAATGGCATGTGCTTTGCACACTGAAGTCCAAAATTACATGCTCTCTACGCCTTGTGCACTTTTTGTAAAGATCGGGTTTGCCTGTTTTTAGGTGTGATAATGACATTTAGAATTATTGAAGCTATACATGCTTCTTATAAAATAAAAACTAAACAAAGCAAAACAACAACAAAAACCCTACTTTACAAAGTAAAAATTCTTCACACTCCCCATACCCATTTCTCAGGAGGCAGATCTTTTCTTTGATCTCTGTTCATAACCATAAATATAGACAGACAGAGAGAAGGAGAAAGAGAAATGCATAAATAGAAAGATACATAGATATAAGTACTATAACGGGATTATCTTCTATGTATTGTTCTGCATCCTGCTTGTTTCACTCAATAAATAACATCTTTTATTATCAGACTATGTGGAAATCTCATTTTTATAATCTCATTTTATATGGAATTCTTATAATTCATTTAACTATTCCCCTTGGTACATCCTTGCCAATTTATATAAAGACTCAAAAAAAATACCTAGAAACAAATGACAATGGAGACATGACAACCCAAAACTCATGGGATGCAGCAAAAGCAGTTCTAAGAGGGAAGTTTATAGCAATACAATCCTACCTTAAGAAACAGGAAACACCTCGAATAAACAACCTAAACTTGCACCTAAAGCAATTAGAGAAAGAAGAACAAAAAACCCCCAAATTTAGCAGAAGGAAAGAAATCATAAAGATCAGATCAGAAATAAATGAAAAAGAAATGAAGGAAATGAAGTAAAGATCAATAAAACTAAAATCTGGTTCTTTGAAAAGATAAACAAAATTGATAAAACATTAGCCAGACTCATCAAGAAAAAATGGAAGACTCAAATCAATAGAATTGGAAATGAAAAAGGAGAAGTAACAACTGACACTGCAGAAATACAAAAGATCATGAGAGAGTACTACAAGTAACTCTACGCCAATAAAATGGACAACCTGGAAGAAATGGACAAATTCTTAGAAATGCACAACCTGCCGAGACTGAACCAGGAAGAAATAGAAAATATGAACAGACCAATCACAAGCACTGAAATTGAAACTGTGATTCAAAATCTTCCAACAAACAAAAGCCCAGGACCAGATGGCTTCACAGGCAAATTATATCAAACATTTAGAGAAGAGCTAACACCTATCCTTCTCAAACTCTTCCAAAAGATAGCAGAGGGAGGAACACTCCCAAACTCATTCTATGAGGCCACCATCACCCTGATACCAAAACCAGACAAAGATGTCACAAAGAAAGAAAACTACAGGCCAATATTACTGATGAACATAGATGCAAAAATCCTCAACAAAATACTAGCAAACAGAATCCAACAGCACATTAAAGGATCATACACCATGATCAAGTGGGGTTTATTCCAGGAATGCAAGGATTCTTCAATATACGCAAATCAATCAACGTGATACACCATATTAACAAATGGAAGGAGAAAAACCATATGATCATCTCAATAGATGCAGAGAAAGCTTCTGACAAAACTCAACACCCATTTATGATTAAAACCCTGCAGAAAGTAGGCATAGAGGGAACTTTCCTCAACATAATAAAGGCCATATATGACAAACCCACAGCCAACATCATCCTCAATGGTGAAAAACTGAAACCATTTCCTCTAAGATCAGGAACAAGACAAGGTTGCCCACTCTCACCACTCTTATTCAACATAGTTCTGGAAGTTTTAGTCACAGCAATCAGAGAAGAAAAAGAAATAAAAGGAATCCAAATAGGAAAAGAAGAAGTAAAGCTGTCACTGTTTGCAGATGACATGATATTATACACAGAGAATCCTAAAGATGCTACCAGAAAACTACTAGAGCTAATCAATGAATCTGGTAAAGTAGCAGGATACAAAATTAATGCACAGAAATCTCTGGCATTCTTATACACTAATGATGAAAAGTCTGAGAGTGAAATTAAGAAAACACTCCCATTTACCATTGCAACAAAAAGAATAAAAAACCTAGGAATAAACCTACCTAAGGAGACAAAAGACCTGTATGCAGAAAATGACAAGACGCTGATGAAAGAAATTAAAGATGATACAAATAGATGGAGAGATATACCATGTTCTTGGATTGGAAGAATCAACATTGTGAAAATGACTCTACTACCCAAAGCAATCTACAGATTCAATGCAATCCCTATCAAACTACCACTGGCATTTTTTACAGAACTAGAACAAAAAATTTCACAATTTGTATGGAAACACAAAAGACCCCGAATAGCCAAAGCAATCTTGAGAACGAAAAATGGAGCTGGAGGAATCAGGCTCCCTGACTTCAGACTATACTACAAAGCTACAGTAATCAAGACAGTATGCTACTGGCACAAAAAAAGAAACATAGATCAATGGAACAGGATAGAAAGCCCAGAGATAAACCCACACACATATGGTCACCTTATCTTTGATAAAGGAGGGAAGGATATACAGTGGAGAAAAGACAGCCTCTTCAATAAGTGGTGCTGGGAAAACTGGACAGCTACCTGTAGAAGTATGAAATTAGAACACTCCCTAACACCATACACAAAAATAAACTCAAAATGGGTTAAAGACCTAAATGTAAGGCCAGACACTATCAAACTCTTAGAGGAAAACATAGGCAGAACACTCTATGACATAAATCACAGCAAGATCCTCTTTGACCCACCTCCTAGAGAAATGGAAATATAAACAAAAATAAACAAATGGGACCCAATGAAACTTAAAAGCTTTTGCACAGCAAAGGATACCATAAACAAGACCAAAAGACAACCTTCAAAATGGGAGAAAATATTTGCAAACAAAGCAACTGACAAAGGATTAATCTCCAAAATTTACAAGCAGCTCATGCAGCTCAATAACAAAAAACAAACAACCCAATTAAAAAATGGGCAGAAGACCTAAATAGACATTTCTCCAAAGAAGATACACAGATTGCCAGCAAACACATGAAAGAATGCTCAACATCATTAATCATTAGAGAAATGCAAATCAAAACTACAATGAGATATCATCTCACACCAGTCAGAATGGCCCTCATCAATAAATCTAGCAACAATAAATGCTGGAGAGGGTGTGGAGAAAAGGGAACACTCTTGCACTCTTGATGGGAATGTAAATTGATACAGCCAGTATGGAGAGCAGTATGGAGGTTCCTTTAAAAACTACAAATAGACCTACCACATGACCCAGCAATCCCACTACTGGGCATATACCCTGAGAAAACCATAATTCAAAAAGAGTCATGTACCAAAATGTTCATTGCAGCTCTATTTACAATAGCCAGGACATGGAAGCAGCCTAAGTGTCCATCGACAGATGAATGGATAAAGAAGATGTGGCACATATATACAATGGAATATTACACAGCCATAAAAGAAATGAAACTGAGTTATCTGTAGTGAAGTGGATGGACCTGGAGTCTGTCATACAGAGTGAAGTAAGTCAGAAGGAGAAAAACAAATACCGTATATTAACACATATATATGGAATCTAAGAAAAAAAGAATGTCATGAAGAGCCTAAGGGTAGGATGGGAATAAAACATAGACCTACTATAGCATGGCCATGAGGATATGGGGAGGGGAAGGGTAAGCTGTGACGAAGTGAGAGCATGGCATGGATATATATATACTACCAAACGTAGGGTGGATAGCTAGTGGGAAGCAGTCACATGGCACAGGGAGATCAGCTAGGTGGTTTGTGACTACCTAGATGGGTGGGATAGGGAGTGTGGAAGGGAGGGAGACACAAGAGGGAAGAGATATGGGAACATAATTATATGTATAACTGATTTACTTTGTTGTAAAGCAGAAACTAACACACCATTGTAAAGCAATTATACTACAATAAAGATGTAAAAAAAAAAGACTCAATAATGTAAAAAATAATAACTATATTAATAGACAGTATGTGTTTGCTGTGTACCAAGCACGCTAAGAAACTACACATATATCATTTCATGTCCTCTTCATAACAATCTTATGAAGCTATTACTCTTACTAACTCCATTTCTTTTCCAAATGAGATAACTAAGATTATAAAACTTATTGTTGTACAATTAATATGTGGCAGTGTTGAGATTAAAACTTGAGAAGTCTGACTTCCTGCTCTTAACCACTATACCATAGAAGTACAATGGCTGAGTCAACAGGCTTTCACATTTGAGGCTTTGAGAGGTGCTGTCAGTTGCTATCCCAAGATTATACAAATTTACATACCTTTATCTTTTGACGTGCTGCAAACTGTTCACTTGCAAGAAACAATGGCAACCACACATTTTCTAGCCTATTTAGGACATGCTTCTGAATTTCAATTAGAACAGCTTCATCAAGCTGCTCATGGAGAATCTTTCCCCAGCCACCACTTAAATGCATTATCTAAGAAAATAAAAATGAAACAGAAACAACAAACTTCTGTTTAGGTAAAGAAATGCTAATAGTCATTAATTTATTCATTCACCCCAAGACTATTTGATGAGCACCTGATAGGTGCCAAATTTTTCATTTTCTGTAAAACAGCTCCTGGCTTTACTGTGTATAGTAAAGACAGATAACTCCCCTAACATCAAACAGAATTGTGGTTTATGTGATGGTTGTTTTAAATGTATGATTTTGCTTATGGTAATATATTTCAAAGAACACAGGGATTTCTATCCTGTGTGACAAATGCAATGTCATTTTTTCCTCCATGGCTTCAGTTTCTTCAACTGTAAAATAAGGGCATTAGACTTTTAGTTTTCTAAGTTCTCTTCTAGGTCTAATCTATAAATCTCATTCTACTCAAATGGACTTGTTTGAGAAGGCATTTTCTTTTGTGTCTGACAAAAATAAGGCATTAATTAGTTAAGAGACAACCTTGACTCAGACATTATAAATATGCATATTACCAATAAACACTGGGTTGGAGATGGTGGAATGATGGTGGTGGTAGCAATGTAGGGCTGTTCCAACAACTTCAAAGAAGAAAACAGAGACAGCAGGAACTAGAAAAAGGCCAGGTTATACAGACAATAGTCTCTGACTTGCACAGGTAGCCCTTTTATAAGACAATTTCTCTGTGGCCAAAATCTTCCTTCTATATATAATTACTGGCTTCCACGATACTAATGGCCATAGAAATTAATTAATTAAAAAACAATACTAATGGCCAATTCCTACTATAAATCATCCTGTTTCTGTGTATTTACCACTCAAAATTGGTGAGTTTTTTGTACGCAGAAAAAAACTGGACTCCTCACTGGAGTCTTAGCTCTCCTTTGATTAATAAGATTAACTTAATCCTAATAATAATATTGGTTTATATAAAAAAGAGAAACTCTCTTAGTCATCCTTTAATAATATTAATCAAATAATATTAACAATAATACGGTTTCTGTATAAAAATAAGAAGAAAAGAGAATAAGAGAAGACTACTTTGCTAATCAAACTGCAAATTGGCCACACAACTAGGATTAGAACTAGCATAGTCTGTATAAAACATAAGGTGATGCAAAAATCCTTAAAATAGGTAAATAAAAATAAAAGTAAAGACAAAGATGAGGAAGTAGGGTCATTTGGAAAACTCCTCTGTAGTAAGCACAAGCATTTGCTATGACAGCAATGGGTGACTTTTTCCACTGAATTATTAATTCTTAGCAAGTTTTACTATGGAAGGTTCACACAGTAGCATCAGATACCATGAAACCTCACACAATGTAGCACAAGCCAAATAGAAAACAAATGCTTCCCATGTGTTTATTTCATACTTATGCTTATTGAGATACTCCCAGCCACTTTTGCTAATACATCCCAGATTTGTATCTCAGGGAACTAATGGCAAGACATTTTTGTTAAGGTTGCTTAATTCTAGAATTTCTCCTCTCTCTTACTCCCAAGGACTTTTATTTTCCCCCCAAAGATCTAGATTTTTAATTTGGCATGCCCTACTTGTGAATAGCTCTGAATTTTTCTTTAATTTACTGAATTAATCTGAGATTTGTATTTTACAGATGTATGCCATCAGGGTACACATCCTTTTAAACTACGAAAATAAAGAAATCAAATGCTACTCATTTGATCTAGCAAACTTCTAGTATTAGCAAACTTCAGGTTAAATAAATTATAACACTTAATTTTTTTTTTTTTTTGGTACGCGGGCCTCTCACTGTTGTGGCCTCTTCCCGTTGCGGAGCACAGGCTCTGGACGCGCAAGCTCAGCAGCCATGGCTCACAGGCCCAGACGCTCCACGGCATGTGGGATCTTCCCGGACCGGGGCACGAACCCGTGTCCCCTGCATCGGCAGGCAGACTCTCAACCACTGCGCCACCAGGGAAGCCCAAAACTTAATTTTATATTTCAAAGGCATTAAGATTGAGCCATATCTCATGTGATCAATTACATGAACACTCAAAACCACTGCTGAATCCCAATCTGAAATTTTTGCTGTAAATAATGACACTGTCTAGTTATTAATAAGTTGTGACTAAAGCCATATGATCTTGGCTCAACAAAATGGAAAATCTATGTTCCTGGTCAATAAAAATTGTTTTGGGAGACAGTACAATGGCAAACAGGATTTTTCAAAAATCAGTTATGTCTGGAGTAATTTCAGGTAAGAGAAGAACAGAAAAGAGGTAGAGATGGGGCTTAATGGCTGATAATGTCTGTTTTTCTGCTTTTGAAAGGTGCAAGGACTACGTCCTCCTTGTTTACCACTTATCCTGAGCACCTAGAACAGCATCTAGCATATCACAGGCACCCATATTTGCTGAATGAATGGGTGAGTGGATGAAAGTTATTTTTATTCCATAGATTACTTTTAAAAAAACAGTTTTAATAATATATCATACTTGAGTGAATTTTAAGGCATCTGTAGAGGGACTTCCCTGGTGGTCCAGTGGTTAAGACTCCATGTTCCCAATGTAGGGGGCCAGGGTTCGACCCCTGGTCAGGGAACTACAACCCACATGCTGCAACTAAGAGTTCTCAGGGCTCAACTAAAGATCCCACATGCTGCAACTGAGACCTGGTGCAGCCAAATAAATAAATTTTTTATATTACAGATAAAAATAAGTAAATAAAGGAAGGCAGCCTTTATTTAAAATAAGACATTTGTAGATAATTATGAATACCTAAAAAAAAAAGATATCAGGCTTCCCTGGTGGCGCAGTGGTTGAGAGTCCACCTGCCAATGCAGGGGACACGGGTTCGTGCCCTAGTCCAGGAGGATCCTACATGCCGCGGAGCAGGTGGGCCCGTGAGCCATGGCCACTGGGTCTGTGCGTCTGGAGCCTGTGCTCCGTGACGGGAGAGGCCACAGCAGTGAGAGGCCCACGTACAGCAAAAAAAAAAAAAAAAAAAGATATCAAAAGTGTCTAACATATAAGTCATAAAAGCAAAAGAAAAAAAGATGACGTTCAGATTGTTGGCAAAAAGAAATAAATTACTAGTTTTCATACTTAAGTGTAGAAAATATGTCTCCATGTTGATACCTGGTCCTGTTGATATAGAGAAGCTGGACTATTGGGTCCAAAGAAATATTTTTTATTAAGGTACTTGTTTTTAATGTACATATATTTTGCCTCCCTTTGCTTTCGATCTCTGTAAGTCATTCTTCGGAACTGTTCAATGTCTGTCCAGCACATAAGGTCCATGCTAAAATGAAAAAGTACAGCCCTTCTTATTTATTTCTTTCAATTCTATTAAATACCAAACAAGTTGATGTTTTGACAGAATTTAGAAAGTGTTATATTGAGTAGTTAGCACAACCGATTAGACCACGGAACTAATGAGTACAATTAATATTATTATTAATATTGTCTTATCTTGGTTAAATATATGAATGAATACAAGGAGTGCTGGGATCAGAGAAAAATCTACCACCATACTGGTAGGGTCTCAGAGTTCTTCCATTAATGATGAACTAGTATTATCAATTTCAAATATGGAAAAATTTCCACCTATTGCATGTCTATTTGGCAACCTGCTAAATTTGGAATAATTATCATCACAAAGTGGAACTATATACATGAAATTTGGCTCCCAGGTCTAACCAGTTTTTGTTAACTTGGGAGAAAATTATTGGAAAAAATATGATTAATACTTCAGTTTATATTAGATAAATGTGTCATAAGGTACCAAGATTCTATGCAAAACTATAATGTTTCATTTATGTATTAACTAATGAAAATCACAAAACAGTACAGTAATTTCAACAGCTTAGTGAAATATAAAAGAGAAACTTCTCCGAAAGAGTCATGAGAGCACCTGTTTAGAAAAACGAAAAAGAAAGAAACATCAGAATAGGCAAAAATAAAACATACTGGTGTTTTAATTTAGCCAATGGTAAAAGTATCAACAAACATTGTTTGACCACTTAAAATAACATTTTGGAGGCTGCTATTATCAAAATGCAATTCCCAACAAAAAGTTAGCCATACAGGTTGCATTAACTTTTACTGAAATGGGTAAAATCTAGCACCAAACCATTTTTATCATATGTTGAATCAAAACAAGTATCTTAAAGAAATAATAGTTTAGAAAAATATTTTAAGAGAGAAATTTTAAAATGGTTATGTTCCTTACCTTGAAGAATGAGCCTCAAGAAACTGATGGAAATGTTCAAACTCCAGTTTGTTGTTAAGCAGATCATTAAAATTAAAATGCCTATATTCTGCAGGAACATTATTCCAGTATTCTGTTTGTTTAGAGACATGAGGAAGTGGTGAAATACCAGATCCAATTTCACAAGTAGTGTCCTAGTGAAATAATACTTTTCATAAAAATCTCTTAAATACAACAAATTATTTTCCAAATTTAAAGAGAAACTGAAATAAAAATTAACTATTAGGCCAATGGCATTTATCACTCCAATGGTAGAACTGGGTAAAGAATCTAGAACCTGGTTCTAACTCACATCAAATTCTGTTCTGTTCCTTTCCATTCCATCCCCTTCTTTTCAGGAACATTAGTAAATATTTACTATACACTTGCTTATAAAATATTAATTTTATTATTTTTGTTGGTACAGAAGTAATATGTCTTTAGTAATAAAAAGAAAACAAAAAGCATAGTACCATTCAGAGATAACCACCACAAACATTTTTATGTGTATCCTTTTAGCCTTTTTTGTACACACATGTAGTTTATTACAAATGGAAATAGGACTATACAACTATGTATGGTTTTGTAACTTGGTTCTTTTTCTTAACGATATATCATGAACATAAAACATTAGTTTGTCTATAAAAGTTTTTTATGTTACAGAGTAGTACAAGATACTTTAGATGTAATCTCCTTCATATAACAGTTAATTGTTAGGTATTTTTAATACCTCTGATGTTTTGCAAACAGTTTACAATTCCTTCAGGGCAAAGAGCTAGAGAGGCTTATTCTTCAGAAATCCTTCCTATGTAACTACCTATATAATTAATTCACCTCCCTATTTGTTTTTGAAAAGCATCAGACCATGAGATAAAATACCTATATTTTAAAAATTCATTTTTTTTTTTTTGGTGGTACGCGGGCCTCTCACTGTTGTGGCCTCTCCCGTTGCGGAGCACAGGCTCTGGACGTGCAGGCTCAGCAGCCATGGCTCACGGGCCCAGCCACTCTGCGGCATGTGGGATCTTCCCAGACCGGGGCACGAACCCGTGTCCCCTGCATTGGCAGGCGGACTCTCAACCACTGTGCCACCAGGGAAGCCCAAAAAATCAATTTTTGATAGGTATAAGTATTTTTTTGTGTTTTTGTTTTTTATTTATTTATTTTTTTAAAACATTTTTATTTGAGTATAACTGTTTTACAATAGTGTGTTAGTTTCTCCTTTACAACAAAGTGAATCAGTTATACATATACATATGTTCCCATAACTCTTCCCTCTTGTGTCACCCTCCCTCCCACCCTCCCTATCCCACCCCTCTAGGTGGTCACACAGCACAGAGGTGAACTCCCTGTGCTATGCTGCAGCTTCCCACTAGCTATCTATTTTACATTTGGTAGTGTGTATATGTCCCTGCCACTCACTCACATTGTCACAGCTTACCCTTCCCCCTCCCCATATCCTCAAGTCCATGCTCTAGTAAGTCTGTGTTTTATTCCCATCCTACCACTAATCTCTTCGTGACATATATATATATATATATATATATATATATTTTAGATTCCATATATATGTGTTAGCATACGGTATTTGTTTTTCTCTTTCTGACTTGCTTCACTCTGTATGACAGATTCCAGGTCTATCCACCTCATTACAAATAACTCAGTTTCATTTCTTTTTATGGCTGAGTAATATTCCATTGTATATATGTGCCACATCTTCCATATCCATTCATCTGTTGATGGACACTTAGGTTGCTTCCATGTCCTGGCTATCGTAAATAGAGCTGCAATAAACATTTTGGTACATGACTCTTTTTGAATTATGGTTTTCTCAGGGTATATGCCCAGTAGTGGGATTGCTGGGTCATATGGTAGTTCTATTTGTAGTTTTTTAAGGAACCTCCATACTGTTCTCCATAGTGGCTGTATCATTTTACATTCCCACCAACAGTGCAAGAGGGTTCCCTTTTCTCCACACCCTGTCCAGCATTTATTGTTTCTAGAGTTTTTGATGATGGCCAATCTGACCGGTGTGAGATGATATCTCATTGTAGTTTTGATTTGCATTTCTCTAATGATTAATGATGTTGAGCATTCTTTCATGTGTTTGTTAGCAATCTGTATATCTTCTTTGGAGAAATGTCTATTTAGTTCTTCTGCCCATTTTTGGATTGGGTTGTTTGTTTCTTTATTATTGAGCTGCATGAGTTGCTTATAAAATTTGTATATTAATCCTTTGTCAGTTGCTTCATTTGCAAATATTTTCTCCCATTCTGAGGGTTGTCTTTTGGTCTTTTTTATGGTATCCTTTGCTGTGCAAAAGCTTTTAAATTTCATTAGATCCCATTTGTTTATATTTGTTTTTATTTCCATTTCTGTAGGAGATGGGTCAAAAAGGATCTTGCTGTGATTGATGTCATAGAGTGTTCTGCTTATGTTTTCCTCTAAGAGTTTGATAGTGTCTGGCCTTACATTTAGGTCTTTAACCCATTTTGAGTTTATTTTTGTGTATGGTGTTAGGGAGTGTTCTAATTTCATACTTCTACAGGTAGCTGTCCAGTTTTCCCAGCACCACTTATTGAAGAGGCTGTCTTTTCTCCACTGTGTTTCCTTCCCTCCTTTATCAAAGATAAGGTAACCATATGTGTGTGGGTTTATCTCTGGGCTTTCTATCCTGTTCCATTGACCTATATATCTGTTTTTGTGCCAGTACCATACTGTCTTGATTACTGTGGCCTTGTAGTATAGTCTGAAGTCAGGGAGCCTGATACCTCCAGCTCCATTTTTCGTTCTCAAGATTGCTTTGGCTATTCGGGGTCTTTTGTGTTTCCATACAAATTGTGAAATTCTTTGTTCCAGTTCTGTAAAAAATGCCAGTGGTAATTTGATAGGGATTGCATTGAATCTGTAGATTGCTTTGGGTAATAGAGTCATTTTCACTATGTTGATTCTTCCAATCCATGAACATGGTATATTTCTCCACTTATTTGTATCATCTTTAATTTCTTACATCAGTGTCTTATAGTTTTCTGCATACAAGTCTTTTGTCTCCTTAGGTAGGTTTATTCCTAGGTATTTTATTCTTTTTGTTGCAATGGTAAATGGGAGTGTTTTCTTAATTTCATTCTCAGATTTTTCATCATTAGTGTATAAGAATGCCAGAGATTTCTGTGCATTAATTTTGTATCCTGCTACTTTACCAAATTCATTGATTAGTTCTAGTAGTTTTCTGGTAGCATCCTTAGTATTCTCTATGTATAGTATCATGTCATCTGCAAACAGTGACAGCTTTACTTCTTCTTTTCCTATTTAGATTCCTTTTATTTCTTTATTTTCTCTAATTGCTGTGGCTAGAACTTCCAAAACTAGGTTGAAAAAGAGTGGTGAGAGTGGGCAACCTTGTCTTGTTCCTGATCTTAGTGGAAATGGTTTCAGTTTTTCACCATTGAGAACAATGCTGGCTGTGGGTTTGTCATATATTGCCTTTATTATATTGAGGAAAGTTCCCTCTATGCCTACTTTCTGCAGGGTTTTAATCATAAATGGGTGTTGAGTTTTGTCAGAAGCTTTCTCTGCATCTATTGAGATGATCATATGGTTTTTCTCCTTCCATTTGTTAATATGGTGTATCATGTTGATTGATTTGCGTATATTGAAGAATCCTTGCATTCCTGGAATAAACCCCACTTGATCATGGTGTATGATCCTTTAATGTGCTGTTGGATTCTGTTTGCTAGTATTTTGTTGAGGATTTCTGCATCTATGTTCATCAGTGATACTGGTCTGTAGTTTTCTTTCTTTGTGACGTCTTTGTCTGGTTTTGGTATCAGGGTGATGGTGGCCTCATAGAATGAGTTTGGGAGTGTTCCTCCCTCTGCTATCTTTTGGAAGAGTTTGAGAAGGATAGGTGTAAGCTCTTCTCTAAATGTTTGATAGAATTCACCTGTGAAGCCATCTGGTCCTGGGCTTTTGTTTGTTGGAAGATTTTGAATCACAGTTTCAATTTCAGTGCTTGTGATTGGTCTGTTTATATTTTCTATTTCTTCCTGGTTCAGTTTCGGCAGGTTGTGCATTTCTAGGAATTTGTTCATTTCTTCCAGGTTGTCCATTTTATTGGCATAGAGTTGCTTGTAGTAATCTCTATTTTGTATTTCTGCAGAGTCAGTTGTTACATCTCCTTTTTCATTTCTAATTCTATTGATTTGAGTCTTCTCCCTTTTTTTCTTGATGAGTCTGGCTAATGGTTTATCAATTTTATTTATCTTCTCAAAGAACCAGTTTTTACTTTTATTGATCTTTGCTATTGTTTCCTTCATTTCTTTTTCATTTATTTCTGATCTGATCTTTATGATTTCTTTCCTTCTGCTAAATTTGGGGTTTTTTTGTTCTTCCTTCTCTAATTGCTTTAGGTGGAAAGTTAAGTTGTTTATTCGAGATGCTTCCTGTTTCTTAAGGTATTATTGTATTGCTATAAACTTCCCTCTTAGAACTGCATAGGTTTTGGGTCGTCGTGTCTCCATTGTCATTTGTTTCTAAGTACTTTTTGATTTCCTCTTTGATTTCTTCAGTGATCACTTCGTTATCAAGTAGTATATTGCTTAGCCTCCATGTGTTTGTATTTTTTACAGATCTTTTCCTGTAATTGATATCTAGTCTCATAGCGTTGTGGTCGGAAAAGATACTTGAAACGATTTCAATTTTCTTAAATTTGCCAAGGCTAGATTTGTGACCCAAGATATGATCTATCCTGGAGAATGTTCCATGGGCACTTGAGAAAAATGTGTATTCTGTTGTTTTTGGATGGAATGTCCTATAAATATCAAGCAAATCCATCTTGTATAATGTATCATTTAAAGCTTGTGTTTCCTTATTTATTTTCATTTTGGATGATCTGTCCATTGGTGACAGTGGGGTGTTAAAGTCCCCTACTATGATTGTGTTACTGTCGATTTCCCCTTTTATGGCTGTTAGTATTTGCCTTATGTATTGAGGTACGCCTATGTTGGGTGCATAAATATTTACAATTGTTATCTCTTCTTCATGGATCGATCCCTTGATCATTATGTAGTGTCCTTCTTTGTCTCTTGTAATAGTTTTTATTTTAAAGTCTATTTTGTCTGATATGAGAATTGCTACTCCAGCTTTCTTCTGATTTCCATTTGCATGGAATATCTTTTTCCATCCCCTCACTTTCAGCCTGTAAGTGTCCCTAGGTCTGAAGTGGGTCTCTTGTAGACAGCATATATATGGGTCCTGTTTTTGTATCCATTCAGCCAGTCTGTGTCTTTTGGTGGGAGCATTTAATCCATTTACATTCAAGGTAATTATTGATATGTGCGTTCCTATTACCATTTACTTAATTATTTCGGGTTGTTCTTGTGGGTCTTTTCCTTCTCTTATGTTTCTTGCTTAGAGAAGTTCCTTTAGCATTTGTTGTAAAGCTGGTTTGGTGGTGCTGAACTCTCTCAGCTTTTGCTTGTCTGTAAAGGTTTTAATTTCTCCATCAAATCTGAATGAGATCCTTGCTGGGTAGAGTAATCTTGGTTGTAGGTTTTTTTCCTTCATCACTTTAAATATGTCCTGCCACTCCCTTCTGGCTTGTAGAGTTTCTGCTGAAAGATCAGATGTTAGCCTTATGGGGATTCCCTTGTGTGTTATTTGTTGTTTTTCCCTTGCTGCTTTTAATATGTTTTCTTTGTATTTAATTTTTGACAGTTTGATTATTATGTGTCTTGGCGTGTTTATCCTTGGGTTTATCCTGTATGGGACTCTCTGTGCTTCCTGGACTTGGTTGACTATTTCCTTTCCTATATTAGGGAAGTTTTCAACTATAATCTCTTCAAATATTTTCTCAGTCCCTTTCTTATTCTCTTCTTCTTCTGGGACCCCTATGATTCGAATGTTGGTGCGTTTAATGTTGTCCCAGAGATCTCTGAGACTATCCTCAGTTCTTTTCATTCTTTTTCCTTTCTTCTGCTTTGCAGTAGTTATTTCCACTATTTTATCTTCCAGTTCACTTATCCGTCCTTCTGCCTCAGTTATTCTGCTACTGATCCCGTCTAGAGTATTTTTCATTTCATTTATTGTGTTGCTCATCGTTACTTGCTTCCTCTTTATTTCTTCTAGGTCCTTGTTAACTGTTTCTTGCAATTTGTCTATTCTATTTCCAAGATTTTGCATCATCTTCACCATCATTATTCTAAATTCTCTTTCAGGTAGATTGGCTATTACCTCTTCATTTGTTAGGTCTGGTGTGTTTTTATCTTGTTCCTTCATCTGCTGTGTGTTCTTCTGTCTTCTCATTTTGCTTATCTTACTGTGTTTGGGGTCTCCCTTTTGCAGGCTGCAGGTTTGTAGTTCTATCTATTTTTGGTGGCTGTCCCCAGTGGCTGAGGTTGGTTGAGTGGGTTGAGCAGGTTTCCTGGTTGGGGGGACCAGTGCCCCTGTTCTGGTGGATGAGGTTGGATCCCGTCTCCCTGGTGGGCAGGTCCACGTCTGGGGGCATGTATGGGGATGTCGGTAGCCTTACTGTGATTCTAGGCAGCCTCTCTGCTAATGGATGGGGCTGTAGACCTGTCTCGCTCTTTGTTGGGTATAGGGTGTCCAGCACTGTTCGTTGCTGATCCTTGAGTGAATCTGGGTCTTGGTGTTGAGATGGAGATCTCTGGGAGATTTTCGCCGTTTGATATTACGTGGAGCTGAGAGGTCTCTTGTGGACCAGTGTCCTGAGGTTAGTTCTCCCACCTCAGAGACACAGCCTTGACACCTGGCTGGAGTGCCAAGAGCCTTTAATCCACACGGCTTTTGGGAGGTCTGAGGTCTTCTGCCAGCGTTCGGTGGGTGTTCTATAGGAGAAGTTCCACGTGTAGATGTATTTCTGATGTATCTGTGAGGAGGAAGGTGATCCCCGCGTCTTACTCTTACGCCATCTTCTCGTTCCCTCAGGTATAAGTATTATGAATTGTATTATAAATTTAAAAAAATTTAAAGATACAACTTTATGAATTTTTATGTATCCTTTCCAGATATTAATAGAATTTCAAATAAAGAATTTCTGTGTTTATAAGGCAATAACAAGAAGGTTACATTTAAAAAATAGCTTTACTGTTTCTGTAAAACTTTACTGCAAAAGAATAAATATTTCAGATAGGTACAAAGTAGAAAATTTAAAAATCACCTGAAACCTTACCACTCAGAGCTATTTTTAATATTTTGATTAACATTTTTCCAGATAGCCCTCTTTGCATATATGTGTACACCTAGGAATGCATGTATAATTTTAGGTGACTCTGTTAAAGTCTTTCCATATTTTTTCTTTATTATTTTGCTTACTGCTGTCACACAACATTTCCTTTTCTGTTTGGAAAACTCAATTTAATTCTTTTGTGACTTGACAACAAATAGCGCTGCTGCCATACAGAAAATAACCAGTAACAGTCAAAGGAATATACTGTGGCTTGAAGGCTCTTAGCTAAGGCAAACGTGTATCTTGGCTCCCTATGCAACTCAATCTGCTTTATTTTTCTGGCTTTGTTGTTAAATGTGTCAAAAAAATGTGATACCTGTCAAATGCAGCATGTTGGGCAAATAAGCAGCAGAAAATGAAACTGCCTGACCCCTACTTTATCAATACATGATTTCCTCAATATATGACCCCTACTCCCCACCGCTCCCCCCCTCAATACATGCAGTGATAACCTTTTCTAGGTTAAAATCTTTGATTTTCTAAGAAGAGAGTTTCTTACCTCAGCCTTCTTGGAAACTCTCTCTTTATGCAAAGCCTGTAGCTTTCTGAAGTAAGTGGAATCTAGCTGTCGAGTCTCCTCCACCAGCTCCACCTATAATAACACAATAATAAAGTTTGTAACATCAAAAGAATGTGTATTATGAAAAAGTGGGGAAAGAATGCACAATTTGCCAATAACAGTGGGCTAAAAAACAAATACACTTGTCAATAAAGTAAGTTAGTTTGGAGGCAGAAGCAGGAAGACCCACATAGTGAAAAACATTAGCTACAATTGCTTTAAGTGCAAGGTTAGGTTGTTTTTTTGAGATGTTCCCTGTTTCTTAAGGTAGGACTGTATTGCTATAAACCTCCCTCTTAGAACTGCTTTTGCTGCATCCCATAGGTTTTGGGTTGTCATGTTTTCCTTGTCATTTGTTTCTAGGTACTTTTTGATTTCCTCTTAGATTTCTTCAGTGATCTCTTAGTTATGAAGTAGTATACTGTTTAGACTCCATGTGTTTGTATTTTTTACAGATCTTTTCCTGTAATTGATATCTAGTCTCATAGCATTGTGGTCAGAAAAGATACTTTATATGATTTCAAATTTCTTAAATTTACCAAGGCTTGATTTGTGACCCAAGATATGATTTATCCTGGATAATGGATAAAAGAGCACTTGAGAAAAATGTGTATTCTGTTGTTTGTGGATGGAATGCCCTATAAATATCAATTAAGTCCATCTTGTTTAATGTATCATTTAAAGCTTGTGTTTATTTATTTTCATTTTGGATGATCTGTCCATTGGTGAAAGTGGGGTGTTAAAGTCCCCTACTATGATTGTGTTACTGTCAATTTCGTCCCCTTTTATGGCTGTTAGTATTTGCCTTATGTATTGAGGTGCTCCTACGTTGGGTGCATAAATATTTACAAATGTTATATCTTCTTTTTGGATCGATCTCTTCATGATTCTGTAGTGTCCTTCTTTGTCTCTTGTAATTGTCTTTATTTTAAAGTCTATTTTGTCTGATATCAGAATTGCTACTCCAGCTTTCTTTTGATTACCATTTGCATGGAATATCTTTTTCCAGCCCCTCACTTTCAGTCTGTATGTGTCCCTAGGTCTGAAGTGGGTCTCTTGTAGACAGCATATATACGGGTCTTGTTTTTGTATCCATTCAGCCAGTCTGTGTCTTGTGGTGGGAGCATTTATTCCATTTACATTTAACATAATTATCAATATGTATGTTCCTATTCCCATGTCCTTAACTGTATTGGGTTTGTTATTGTAGGTCTTTTCCTTCTCTTGTGTTTCTGGCCTAGAGAAGTACCTTTAGCATTTGATGTAAAGCTGATTTGGTGGTGTTGAGCAGAAAGGAAAGAGATCATAAAGATCAGATCAGAAATAAATGAAAAAGAAATGAAGGAAATGATAGCGAATATCAATAAAATTAAAAGCTGGTTCTTTGAAAAGATAAACAAAATTGATAAAACATTAGCCAGACTCATCAAGAAAAAATGGGAGAAGACTCAAATCAATAGAATTGGAAATGAAAACGGAGAAGTAACAACTGACACTGCAGAAATACAAAAGATCATGAGAGATTACTACAAGTAACTCTACGCCAATAAAATGGACAACCTGGAAGAAATGGACAAATTCTTAGAAATGCACAACCTGCCGAGACTGAACCAGGAAGAAATAGAAAATATGAACAGACCAATCACAAGCACTGAAATTGAAACTGTGATTCAAAATCTTCCAACAAACAAAAGCCCAGGACCAGATGGCTTCACAGGCAAATTATATCAAACATTTAGAGAAGAGCTAACACCTATCCTTCTCAAACTCTTCCAAAAGATAGCAGAGGGAGGAACACTCCCAAACTCATTCTATGAGGCCACCATCACCCTGATACCAAAACCAGACAAAGATGTCACAAAGAAAGAAAACTACAGGCCAATATTACTGATGAACATAGATGCAAAAATCCTCAACAAAATACTAGCAAACAGAATCCAACAGCACATTAAAGGATCATACACCATGATCAAGTGGGGTTTATTCCAGGAATGCAAGGATTCTTCAATATACGCAAATCAATCAACGTGATACACCATATTAACAAATGGAAGGAGAAAAACCATATGATCATCTCAATAGATGCAGAGAAAGCTTCTGACAAAACTCAACACCCATTTATGATTAAAACCCTGCAGAAAGTAGGCATAGAGGGAACTTTCCTCAACATAATAAAGGCCATATATGACAAACCCACAGCCAACATCATCCTCAATGGTGAAAAACTGAAACCATTTCCTCTAAGACCAGGAACAAGACAAGGTTGCCCACTCTCATCACTCTTATTCAACATAGTTCTGGAGGTTTTAGTCACAGCAATCAGAGAAGAAAAAGAAATAAAAGGAATCCAAATAGGAAAAGAAGAAGTAAAGCTGTCACTGTTTGCAGATGACATGATATTATACACAGAGAATCCTAAAGATGCTACCAGAAAACTACTAGAGCTAATCAATGAATTTGGTAAAGTAGCAGGATACAGAATTAACGCACAGAAATCTCTGGCATTCCAAAACACTAATGATGAAAAATCTGAAACTGAAATTAAGAAAACACTCCTATTTACCACTGCAACAAAAAGAATAAAATACCTAGGAATAAACCTACCTAAGGAGACAAAAGACCTGTATGCAGAAAACTATAAGACACTGATGAAAGAAATGAAAGATGATACAAATAGATGGAGTGACATACAATGTTCTTGGACTGGAAGAATCAACATTGTGAAAATGACTCTACTACCCAAAGCAATCTACAGATTCAATGCAATCCCTATCAAACTACCACTATCAATTTTTTTTTTTACAGAACTAGAACAAAAAATTTCACAATTTGTATGGAAACACAAAAGACCCCAAATAGCCAAAGCAATCTTGAGAATGAAAAATGGAGCTGGAGGAATCAGGCTCCCTGACTTCAGACTATACTACAAAGCTATAGTAATCAAGACAGTATGCTACTGGCACAAAAAAAGAAACATAGATCAATGGAACAGGATAGAAAGCCCAGAGATAAACCCACACACATATGGTCACCTTATCTTTGATAAAGGAGGGAAGGAAACACAGTGGAGAAAAGACAGCCTCTTCAATAAGTGGTGCTGGGAAAACTGGACAGCTACCTGTAAAAGTATGAAATTAGAACACTCCCTAACACCATACACAAAAATAAACTCAAAATGGGTTAAAGACCTACATGTAAGGCCAGACACTATCAAACTCTTAGAGGAAAACATAGGCAGAACACTCTATGACATAAATCACAGCAAGATCCTCTTTGACCCGCCTCCTAGAGAAATGGAAATAAAAACAAAAATAAACAAATGGAACCTAATGAAACTTAAAAGCTTTTGCACAGCAAAGGAAACCACAAATGAGACCAAAAGACAACCCTCAGAATGGGAGAAAATATTTGCAAATGAAGCAACTGACAAAGGATTAATCTCCAAAATTTACAAGCAGCTCAAGCAGCTCAACAACAAAAAAACAAACAACCCAATCCAAAAATGGGCAGAAGACCTAAACAGACATTTCTCCAAAGAAGATATACAGACTGCCAACAAACACATGAAAGAATGCTCAACATCATTAACCACTAGAGAAATGCAAATCAAGACTACAATGAGATATCATCTCACACCAATCAGAATGGCCGTCATCAAAAAATCTAGAAACAATAAATGCTGGAGAGGGTGTGGAGAAAAGGGAACACTCTTGCAGTGCTGGTGGGAATGTAAACTGATACAGCCACTATGGAGAACACTATGGAGGTTCCTTAAAAAACTACAAATAGAACTACCATACGACCCAGCAATCCCACTACTGGGCAAATACCCTGAGAAAACCATAATTCAAAGAGTCATGTACCAAAATGTTCATTACAGCTCTATTTACAATAGCCAGTTCATGGAAACAACCTAAGTGTCCATCAATAGATGAATGGATAAAGAAGATGTGGCACATATATACAATGGAATATTACTCATCCATAAAAAGAAATGAAACTGAGTTATTTGTAATGAGGTGGATAGACCTGGAGTCTGTCATACAGAGCAAGTAAGTCAGAAGGAGAAAAACAAATACCGTATGCTAACACATACATATGGATTCTCAGAAAAAAAAATGTCATGAAGAGACTAGGGGTATGATGGGGATAAAACACAGACCTACTAGAGCATGGACTTGAGGATATGGGGAGGGGGAAGGGTAAGCTGTGACGAAGTGAGAGAGTGGCATGGAAATATATACACTACCAAACGTAGGGTGGTAGCTAGTGGGAAGCAGCCGCATGGCACAGGGAGATGAGCTCGGTGGTTTGTGACCACCTAGAGGGGTGAGATAGCGAGGGTGGGACGGAGGGAGACGCAAGAGGGAAGAGATATGGGAACATATATATGTATAACTGATTCACTTTGTTGTAAAGCAGAAACTAACACATCACTGTAAAACAGTTATACTCCAATAAAGATGTTTAAAAAATCTAGGAACAATAAATGCTGTAGAGGGTGTGGAGAAAAGGTAACACTCTTGCACTGTTGGTGGGAATGTAAATTGATACAGCCACTATGGAGAACACTATGGAGGTTCCTTAAAAAACTACAAATAGAACTACCATATGACTCAGCAATCCCACTACTGGGCATATACCCTGAGAAAAGCATAATTCAAAGACAGTCATGTACGAAAATGTTCATTACAGCACTATTTACAATAGCCAGGTCATGGAAGCGACCTAAGTGTCCATCATCAGATGAATGGATAAAGAAGATGTGGCACATATATACAACAGAATATTACTCAGCCATAAAAAGAAACGAAATTAAGATATTTGTAGTGAGATGGATGGATCTATAGTCTGTCATACAGAGTGAAGCAAGTCAGAAAGAGAAAAACAAATACCATATGCTAACACATATATATGGAATCTAAAAAAAAAAATGTCATGAAGAGATTAGTGGTAGGATGGGAATAAAACACAGACCTACTAGAGCATGGACTTGAGGATATGGGGAGGGGGAAGGGTAAGTTGTGACGATGTGAGAGAGTGGCAGGGACATATACACACTACCAAATGTAAATTAGATAGCTAGTGGGAAGCTGCAGCATAGCACAGGGAGTTCACCTCTGTGCTGTGTGACCACCTAGAGGGGTGGGATAGGGAGGGTGGGAGGGAGGGTGACACAAGAGGGAAGAGTTATGGGAACATATGTATATGTATAACTGATTCACTTTGTTGTACAGGAGAAACTAACACACTATTGTAAAACAGTTATACTCAAATAAAGATGTTAAAAAAAAAAAGAAAGAAAAAAGGTCATGAAGAACCTAGGGGTAAGACGAGAATAAAGACACACACCTACTAGAGAATGGACTTGAGGATATGGGGAGGGGGAAGGGTAAGCTGTGGCAAAGTGAGAGAGTGGCATGGATATATATACACTACCAAATGTAAAACAGATAGCTAGTGGGAAGCAGCCGCATAGCACAGGGAGATCATCTCGGTGCTTTGTGACCACCTAGAGGGGTGGGTTAGGGAGGGTGGGAGACAGGGAGACGGAAGAGGGAAGAGATATGGGAACATATGTATATGTATAACTGATTCACTTTGTTGTAAAGCAGAAACTAACACACCATTGTAAAGCAATTATACTCCCATAAATATGTTAAAAACAAAACATTAGCTATAGCAAAGTCAGGCTTCAAATGATAAAAAATGTATACATTTTTATGTAATGATATAATGCCACCAAAGATCATTCCTCCTTTCTGGACACCGCATGTGAACTAGCAGACAGTGCAAACACGTTGGGTGGATCACTTTTCCATCCTCCATTCTTTATAACAGGATAATAGTCATGAAGATAGGCACTGTTAGCTTTAGGGACCAAATAATCCACAGTAGAACAAAAAAATGACTAGACTCTATTGTTATCAGTCTGTGAGCAAATGTTTTATTGCTATAGCAAGAGACGGGAGAGTCAATCATCAAATTAAACCTCACAGTAGGACTTAGCTTTCAGAGTGTGTATTGCACTGCTTCATACGGTCAGGATAACAAGATCATTTTCCATTTCTCTATTGAGAAAAATCAGTTTAGCTGACTGAGAACTCCTGTATTTAATAATTAATTTTGGTTAAATCTTCTTGTTTATCCTTTTTGGGAAAGAGTCTACATAATCCAGTCAGTTGGACTTTTAGAGAAGTCCTCTAGGCCGAACTTAATAAGTTTATAGAATTAAGAGAATTTTATTTTTCCTCTTATTAAAAAGAGTGTATAATTTATCCCAGGCATTTCATAAGAATCACTGCTAATGCTAAAACTTCTTGGTTTAGGGAAGTTAGTTATAATTCTGAATCTGTTTTGTCATCTTAGGACCATATCTTATATCCATTTTCCTCTATACCATATACTGTATTTAAAATCATGACTGGGGACTTCCCTGGCTGTCCAGTGCTTAGGACTCTGCGCTTTCACTGAGGAGGGCATGGATTCCATCCCTGGTTGGGTAACTAAGATCCCGCAAGCTGCGAGGCGTGGCCAAAGAAAAATTTAATTAGTTTAAAAAATAGGGCTTCCCTGGTGGCGCAGTGGTTGAGAGTCCGCCTGCCGATGCAGGGGTCACGGGTTCGTGCCCTGGTCCGGGAAGATCCCACATGCCGTGGAGCGACTGGGCCCGTGAGCCATGGCCGCTGGGCCTGCGCGTCCGGAGCCTGTGCTCCGCAACGGGAGAGGCCACAGCAGTGAGAGGCCCGCATACCACAAAAAAAAAAAAAAAAAAAAAAAAAAAAAAAATAATAATAATAATAATAATAAAATCAGGACTGGAGAGAATTTTTCTTTTCTTAAAAAAAATATTTATTTATTTATTTATTTGGCTGCGTCAGGTCTTAGTTGCGGCATGCAGGATCTCTGCTGCCACATGCGGGATCTTCGTTGAGGTGTGTGGGATCTTCATTGCGGCATGCAGGATCCAGTTCCCTGACGGGATCGAACCTGGGCCCCCTGCATTGGGAGCACGGTGTCTTAACCACTGGACCACCAGGGAAGTCCCTGGAGAGAATTTTTTTAAAATTTCATATAATATCCCAATTTTCCTAGTGTAAAATATGTATTTTTGTAGTAGAAAGGATGCAAATGCTAATTTTTCAGGACAAAAAGAAATCAGGACGGAAAAATTCATTAGTTTAGTCAATGAATTTAGTAAGCTGTAGGGCTGTGTTGGTCACTATCCAATAAGGTGACTCTATCCGAGGTGCTTGGTATTAATTTCATCTTAATTACCTCACCCATCCTTTCTGGGAGAAGACATGACCAAGAAGTTGTTCAGGAGATCTGAATGAAGAAGAGCAATACAGAGACAGCAGGTATCTGCCTGAAATGACCTCATGTACAGGGTACATGCATTAACTTAATATTAAAAATACCCACAAATGGTTTTAATTTGTGATTCAAAATAAACATTTAAAGAAATTTCCTCCACCCATCAATAAGAATAGTGAAAATATTCAAGCCCTGAGACTTAAAATGACCTCTTTTGGAATGAAAATAGATGTGTTGACACTTTTATCAAATCAAGCAGTCTGACCTGATGAACATCTGAGGGTGCTTTAAGTCAGAGAATGTGCTTTCCACAGTATATATGAAACGTTTATATTTTCCATGGGTGTAATATTTACTGTAATTCATCCAGAATAAAAATAAACAGCCTCCTTCCATTAATCAAAATTAAAGCCACTGCTGAGAAATGGCAAAGAAGTGACAAAGCGAGTATATTATCATGGCATACTTTATTGGTTCACAGGAAACCAAAACTCAGATTTTTCTCTGCTGATATATTTGTAGACAGACTTAAAAATGACATCAATTTTAGCCTTTTGTTAGGACACTACAGGGAAACTGGCAAAAACTAAGTTAATAAATACTTCCCCTGCCTCAATTTTGTGTCTGCCCAAATCTTAACTCTGAGTCCCTGGCCCACATGAAATCCTTTCCAGCTTTTCTCTCTTGCAAGTTAACAATGTTGCCCATCATCAGGTTTTGGAGTAAACCTGAATCGTTCACACACAATTCATCAGTGCCACAATACCTTTCTGTAAGCAACTTGGTCTGATTTTACCATCTTTGTCCAAGGCTCAAGAAGGAGGAGAAGAATATATTCTTCTGCTGTGTCGAAAAGGTCTTCAAATGGCGGCTGTATTTTCATATAAATTTCTTTTTTCTTTTCCTGTTGGAGTCCAATGTCAAGAGTGGCTGAAGGAGCAATGTATGTGGCAAAAAGATACTAAGGGAGAAGGGGGAGAAAGGAGAGGATATTAGAAGAAACCATAATGGTTAGTAGATTCCTCAGCAAAGCCATTTTTTAAAAGTTAAGAGAAGGCAAACAAGCTCAAGTGATGTTTTTTCTTGAAAAGATGTGTGAAACTACTTAAGACAAAGCAATGTGTTTATTCAAAACCTTTGCTTTTCATTTTCTTTTCCTATTTCTTCGTTGGTTATTACTCAACTAGTCACTGGATCTTGTATAAGTGTATGTGATTTGGGTATTCTATTTTTTGTCAGATTACTACTATGTATTATTATGATTGATTCCAGGTTATATGTCTCCTTTCCTAATGTTCATGACATTTCTAACACATTTGTGTTACTTTCCAAAGTGGTTTGAAATGCCTTTTTGGGAAAAAGAGGCAAGAATTCACCAGGGCTGAAAACTGACTATCAGTGTAGCGACCCAACAGACTACCTCTCCTACCCAACTGAGTTCCAGAGTTCTTAAATGTCTCCAACTGGTGTCCAATGCTGTGGAAGAGATACAAGAAGGAAAGAAGAGTGAATAGAAGGATGTACATGGAACTTCTAGCTTCCTAGACAAAGCTGCATAAATGTCTATTCCATTCTACTCATTTGTCTTATCTCTCAATAACAGCTATTTAAATCTGAGAAGCAATTTAATAACATTTAATTTTTAAAATGTTACATACTGGATATGTCATGCCCTGCACATCACATTTAACTGAAGTTTTTGTTATTGTTTCATACTTAAAATTAATGAATTTTATGGCATGTAAATTAAACCTCAATAAAGCTGTTAAAAATAAAAATAAGAAAGACTATTGGTGATTTCTCCCCAAAGCGACACACTCCTCCGTTTTAAAGGTTATCTGATCTCTATCATAATTTTTTCTTCATTCTGTTCTATTTACATCACTATATCAAAATAGTTATCTTAAAAAAAAAAGAATCTCTAATTAATTGCATTTTATTTCAATTTTATTTTTATACTTAGACTTTGGAACTGATAATGTCTAGATTCAACCTAGGCGATAAGATAGATAGGTAGACAGATAGGTAGATACTTGTACCAAATACCAAATAGTAGTCTTATGTAAAATAATCTTTTAAAAGTTTTAAAGGGTTCACATTAATAACATAAGCATTTACCATGTATCCACTACAGCTTAGACACTTGGATAGGTGCTATGTATGTAAAGATTAATGAATGCCTGCCCTGAAGGAGCCATTTGGTGTGACAAAGAGATGAAAACCAGTGGTTACAACACAGTATGATAAGAACTACAATAAAGATATGCATTGAAAATAAGATCTTCAATAATTGCCTTTCTTTTTAAGCTCACCTCCATTAATCAACTTTTAAACTTTACACTCAGATACACACTTTTCTGTAATTCCCTAAACCTTGATGTCTTGCCATTCTATATCATTGCACACATTGTTCCTTCAATCTTGTATATAAGCCCTACCCCATGCACCTTGTCTGCCTGATAAACTCTGATTTATTCTTAAAAACTGATATGGATGTCTCCTCTTCTAGGAGCCCTTCACTCATACCCTCCTCCCAAGATCATGCTTTTTACTACTACACTTATCACACTATCATGCAATCATGTATTTTATGTGTCTTCTCTTCTAGAACAAGGATCTTGAGGGCAAATACTGCAGCTTAGTCCTCTCTGATTCTCCAACTCCTAAAAACTGTTTTGGTAGAGAGTAGATGTTATAAATGTTTATTGATTTGTACTGAATCCACAGAAAAGACTCATTTTTGTCTTGGAATGGGGAAGGAAAAGGTTCAGAAACTCTTCCAAGAGAAAGATAAGCTTCTTCCTTAGTCTTTAATCTGAATCTTTAAAGATGAGTTGGAGTAAGTCAGACAAGAGAGAGGAGTTGATGAGAAGGACAGTCCAAGAAGGAAAACATGGCCCAAGGCATGGAGGCCTAAGGGGGTTTTATAACCTATAGAGAGAATCTAGGCTCCAAGTAGAGAACACTGGCTAAAGGAAAGAGGTAGAATAAGAGAGGAGGATATAAAGGGAGGAAGGCTCCAGAGCATGGATATGATCTGTTTTCCTTCGGTAAGGAATTTGAATTTTTACCTAAAGATATAAAATGGGGAATCTCTGAGGAGTGACATCATTAGATATGAATTTTAGAAATAAATCACTGTGGCATCATATGGGAGAAACGGTTTGAGTAGACCAAGATTTGAGGCAGTTTGGAAGTTATTTTAATAGTCAGACAAAAAATTACAGGCCACCCACATCTCTTGTTTGCTTTTTTGCAATAGCCTCCTAACTGGTCTTCTCAGGTTCTTCTTTGCCTCTTCATGGTCTTTTTTTTTTTTAAAACCACAAAAAACAGAGAAATTCTTTTGTGTATCACTCCTCCATTCAAACTCTCCAGTGACTTCCCATCTCACACAGAATAACAGCCAAAGTCCTTATAATTACCTATAATTGGAGTATTTGGACGTTTCTTAGCACTGAGAGGATAAGGATTATAGTTCAGGACCTGCCAATAGGGAAGCCCCTATAAACATCCCAGGCTCTCAAGACACTCTAAGAGCAGGGGTGGACCTGATACAGACTCTTGCCTTGAGTCTTTAATGGGCCAAAAGAAAATAACTGCTAACCTATAATTCTACACCTGGTAAAAAAAAAATACCCTTCTAAAGTAAAAAGGAAATAAAGATGTCATAAGTCAATAAACAAAACCAGAATTCATCACCAGCAGACCTACACTAAATTAATTAATTAATTAAAGGGAGGCCCTGGACAAAAGCAGGATGGAATATAGAACAATATAAAGCAAAAATATATAGGGAAATAGCAATACATATTGATTATAAAATATAATAATAATGAATAAGGTCAGAGGAAATTGTAAAAGAGCCTAAGAAAAAGAAGTCAGAACTGAAAGTTCAGATTTAAAGTGCAGTTGAAATGACCAACCATGAGGCCCATTATAGGTAGAAAAGCACACGAGGTTAGAGTCAGGGTAGTAATACAATAACAAGCAGGGCAGAGTATCAAAGAACTAGAAGTGAAGATAAAGGAGAAGCCCAGGTAGCATAGTTAAAAGGGAGGACTATAAAGTTCAGTGTATAATAGGCACTCAATAAATATATGCTAAATAAATGAATGGAAGATAGTGGTCTAATCTGAAATTACAATCTGAAAGGGAAATTTCAGAGTTCAAAAATTTTAAGCTGGAGTAGTTCCAAATTATGATGAATTCTGGTATATGGCCATCCCTATAGTTAACTTAGGAGCAATGGAGATAAAAGACATTGGAATTGGGTAAATTAAGAAACACTCTAGCACATATGTTATAAGGATTATTAGTTTGGGTACTGAAAAGTTTCAAGGCGATAAAAAAGAAAAAGTAGGGAGAAATTTCATGAGTCATGTATTGAAATTTTCTAGGAAGATAAAGAGAACTGAAAAGGTCTTTAGATAACATTAATGAGGTTAAGGAGGGGGGAAATGAGCAGATGGAGACAACTCCAAAATTTTTGAAGCTATTAAAAGATGAGTCCTGGGGCTTCCCTGGTGGCACATTGGTTGAGAGTCCGCCTGCCAATGCAGGGGACATGGGTTCGTGCCCTGGTCCGGGAGGATCCCACATGCCGCCGAGCGGCTGGGCCCGTGAGCCACGGCCGCTGAGCCTGCGCGTCCGGAGCCTGTGCTCTGCAGCGGGAGAGGCCACAACAGTGAGAGGCCCACATACCACACACACACACACACACACACACACACACACACACACACACACACACACACAAAAAAAAAAAGATGAGTCCTGAAGAGCAGCAAAGAACATCTCTTTCTTCCTAAGGGTTGTGAGATATGGGAGAAGGGGCATATTTAAAAGCCATTCTAGATGTTTTATTTAATTAGATAATCTGCAGTCTGGAAACTCCCTTCCCTAAAATATAGGTACATAGCCTGCTGGATTTAAAAGTCCAAAGTGAACCATACTCTTACCAAATGATTCTAAAGTATTTTAAATGAAATTTGCTTCAGACACACATGGCAATTTTTCCTAACCTTGTAAGTTATTTAGAAGAATGACCTAAATCTAACCTGTTTAACAAGCTAAGATTGTATCAGATTAAAATCTACTCTTAAACATTTTCTAAACTGGAAGTTTTAAAAAATACACTAATTAAAATAATGTCTATACTAAGGTAAATTAAGAAACTAAAAACGAACATGATCAAATTAACAACATTGAAAAATGTCTCTAGAATTTGTTTCAGTAATTTCAAATTTACCCCAAAGGAAAGTAAATTTGACCCCCCAAATCACTTAAGTTAAAATCAGTTCCTATTTAGCAAAAAAAAAAAGAAAGAAAGAAAGAAAGAAAAAAAATCAGTAGTCAGGTTTTATTGGGGCAGGAATATCCTCTAATGGCCAAATAAAGCAACTGTTTTATCACTGAGTCAGCTACATTCAAAACTGTAGTTTAAGAAGACTTGGTGTACCACATACCAAACTCTTTGTATAGACATCAAGGTGATTCCTTTGATTTAAAAGCATAACAGTGAAGAAGGTAAAGTACAAAAGAAGCTGAAATGGTGACTAGAATAACAGTGACAGAAGTGACTGTCAGCTTCTGGTGGACACCCAAATCTACTCCTTTCCTTTCCACTCCCAGTCTTGCCTTCACTCCTCATGTCTTTTAAAAACTACTGCTACCCACAGTCCTATGAGACCCTAGATGCCATTTATATACTCTATCATACCTTCTGGAATTTTGCTTTATTATTTTCTTCAGAATGACCCTCACTTCACTTTACCATTTACTATACTAATAGCACAGCTTTCTTGCTCTGACCATTACTCTTCATCTTTTTGTACCTCTCACCAAGCTTTGCTTTACTTTCAGCACAATCTACGGTTTCTTCCTGTCCTCTAAATAAATCATGCACCACCTACTTTGTCTTACTTTCTTACACAATTTGGACTGAAAACTGCCCATCATTTCAACTACACTCTTAAAACATCCTTAATTCCTCCCACCTCGATCTTCTGCCTTGTTGAGGCCAAATTCTGGGTCACCTTAATCATTCGTTCATTTTTCCAATTCTATACTCAAGCTCCCAATAAAGGTTATAATAGTTGGTTCAATTATAAATACTCTTCAAAATACAAACAGCAATGACAAACAAACAAACCAAAAAACCCCACCTCAGCTGTGATCACAAAACTTGGCAAGATTTTGCTGATTTCTGAACTTTGCCATGCTCCTTAGAGCTCCCAACTGTACCCTTATGCTTCTCCACATTTAGTGGACTTTATCTTCCACTCAACTGGGAGAAACCACTGGTATGGATGCCCTCAATTGTCGCCTCAAGAGCTTTCTTCTAAATCTTTCTCTTATGTTTCAAAATTCTCCTTCCCAAGGCTAAATGATTCATGCGTGCTGTTGACTCCATTTTCCCAGCACCATGCAACACCAATTACACCCTTAATCTACCTTTCCTTTGATTTCATCTCCTTTCTAATGCCTCAAAGGTGTTCTAACAAAGCATCTCTCCTATTCTAATTGTCACCATTTTGTCCACAAACTATCACCCTTTCTCTCTTTCCCTTCCCAACAAATCTTCATACACTTTTCTATCATTCCTCAATCTATTGCAATCTGGTTCTCATGCCAAAGAAGCAGATGTCTCAGATTACTAAGAACCACGTAATTGCCAATTCAATGGTTTCTCTCCTTAACCTTCATCCTACTTGATTCCTTATGCAGCTTTTTTTGCTTTGTTTTGTTTTTAATTCTTGGCTGCATTGGGTCTTCGTTGCTGCGCACAGGCCTTCTCTAGTTATGGTGAACAGGGGCTACTCTTTGCTGAGGTGCACGGGCTTCTCATTGCGGTGGCTTCTCTTGTTGCGGAGCATGGTCTCTAAGCATGGGGCTTCAGCAGTTGCAGTACATGGGCTCAGTAGTTGTGGCAAACGGGCCCCTAGAGCATGTGGGCTTCAGTAGTTGTGGCGCGTGGGCTCTAGAGTGCAGGCTCGGTAGTTGTGGCACACAGGCTTAGTTGCTCCATGGCATGTGGGATATTCCCGGACCAGGGCTCGAACCCGTGTCCCCTGCAATGGCAGGTGGATTCTTAACCACTGCGCCACCAGGGAAGTCCCCTTATGCAGCTTTAACATTGTTGACTCTCTCCTCTGCCTTCAACACTTTCTCCTGATTTGCTGCCTATTTCCATTCTTAGGCTCCTTTGTTGATTCCTCTTCCTCCATATCCGCCCCCTTAAAGGAAGGCATTCATTAAAGTTCTATGTTCAACTATATTTTCTTCCTAATTCACACTCTTTTGGTTTCTCACACATGCCAGGCACTCTCTCACAGGACTTTCACAGTATGTGCTCTATGCCCTCTCTATACTCCTCCCTCCTCCTCTTTTCCCCTTTGCTGGGCTTCTATTCATCCTAAAGGACTGAGTCTTCCTTGACTCCTGAAGTCTGGCTTAGGTATCATTCTTATGTGTGCCCATAGGACCCTGTATTTGTATGTTTCTCCCACTGGACTATAAACTCTATGAAGACAGATTTGGTCTACTTTGTTTATTACTGTATCCCTAGCATCTAGCATAATGATAAATTTAGAATGAATAAATGGATGAATGAATGAATTAAAGACTTCATCCATTCTCAGAGACTTAACAATCAACTATATGTGGAAGAAACACAAATATATACAGCTTTAGACCTGATTTCCTTCCTGAGCTGAAAACCTTTGCTTCTAGCTGCCTACTTATTATAGCTACGTGGATAGCCTATGGACCCTCCAACTCAATGACTCAGTAATATAACACATTATCTTTTCCTTTTCCAGTTTTCATACGATTCACAGCACAGTCTTTGACTCTTCCCCACTTTCCTCTCCTTTTTCCTCAAATGCAAGTCCTATGAATTTAATTTTCTACAATAAAACAAGGAAAAACTGACAAATATAAAAATATGAAGAGGAAGTAAGGGGCAGCAGTTCCATCCCAACAAAAACCATACTAAAACACAATCTTCTGTCCAAGCTAGTTAAGACCCTTTCCAGGCTACTGCCTACTTCCTGACCTCACACTCTTACTGTGCTCTATAAAGCCAGAAGGCTCCATGTACACTTTTTGTTGTTGTTCAACTATTTTGTTCCAGTTTTATTGAGATATAATTGACATATAGCACTGTAAAAGTTTAAGGTGTACAGCATAATGATTTGACTTACATACATCATGAAATAATTACAATAAGTTAACATCCGTCATCTCATATAGAAACAAAAAGAAAAGACAACAAATTTTTTCCTTGTGATGAGAACTATTAGGATCTACTCTCAACTTTCATATATACCATCCAGCAATGCTAACTATAGTCATCACGGTGTACATTACAGCCCTTGTACTTATTTATCTCATAACTGGAAGTTTGTACCTTTTGACCACCTTCATCCAATTTTCCCTCCCCACACCACCCACCTCTGGTGACCACAGATCTGATCTCTTTTTCTCCGAGTCTGTTTTTTTCCACAAATGATTTAACTGCATATCCCATAACCTCAAGGAGCTACAATTAGGGTAGCCATGTGACTTCATTCTGGTTTAAGCCTACTATCCTGGCATAATTATTAAAATTTCCCCTTTTATTTTTGAAACAATCCTGGTTTAGATGATAAATTATATGGTCTCTCTATATTTAACTGCCACCAGTTAGTCAAAATGAAAGTTCCTCTAAAACAAGACTCCTGGAAGTGCTCGACACATATTTAAAGCTAAAAATAAAGGAAAGAAAGGCAGAGGAAACTCCTTTCTAAGGACCACACATTTGTCTAATTTGAAATCATATGAATTGAATAGCTGATATCAAAAGCCAAAAATCCCAAAGCAGGAATATTTTACTTAGAACTTGGGTTGAAGTTTCACAGACTTCCCTGTTAAGAAAAGACAACCCTCAGAATGGGAGAAAATATTTGCAAATGAAGCAACTGACAAAGGATTAATCTCCAAAATTTACAAGCAGCTCATGCAGCTCAATAACAAAAAAACAAACAACCCAATCCAAAAATGGGCAGAAGACCTAAACAGACATTTCTCCAAAGAAGATATACAGACTGCCAACAAACACGTGAAAGAATGCTCAACATCATTAATCATTAGAGAAATGCAAATCAAAACTACAATGAGATATCATCTCATACCGGTCAGAATGGCCATCATTAAAAACTCTAGAAACAATAAATGCTGGAGAGGGTGTGGAGAAAAAGGAACACTCTTGCACTGCTGGTGAGAATGTAAATTGATACAGCCACTATGGAGAACACTATGGAGGTTCCTTAAAAAACTACAAACAGAACTACCATATGACCCAGCAATCCCACTACTGGGCAAATACCCTGAGAAAACCATAATTCAAAAAGAGTCATGTACCAAAATATTCATTGCAGCTCTATTTACAATAGCCAGGACATGGAAGCAACCTAAGTGTCCATCAACAGATGAATGGATAAAGATGTGGCACATATATACAATGGAATATTACTCAAACATAAAAAGACATGAAATTGAGTTATTTGTAGTGAGGTAGATGGACCTAGAGTCTGTCATACAGAGTGAAGCAAGTCAGAAAGAGAAAAACAAATACCGTATGCTAACACATATATATGGAATCTAAGGAAAAAAAAAAAAAAAAAGGTCATGAAGAACCTAGGGGTAACACAGGAATAAAGATACAGACCTACCAGAGAATGGACTTGAAGATATGGGGAGGGGGAAGGGTAAGCTGGAACAAAGTGAGAGAGTGGCATGGACATATATACACTACCAAATGTAAAATAGATAGCTAGCAGGAAGCTGCCACATAGCACAGGGAGATCAGCTCAGTGCTTTGTGACCACCTAGAGCTGTGGGATAGGGAGGGTGGGAGGGAGGGAGATGCAAGAGGGAAGAGATATGGGAACATATGTATAACTGATTCACTTTGTTGTAAAGCAGAAACTAACACATCATTGTAAAGCAATTATACTCCAATAAAGATGTTAAAAAAAGAATAAATGCTCTAAATCAAAATCTTAAAAGAAATTTTAAAATATTTCCTCTCTCTCATTGTACCTAAATGTAGGTATTTGTTTGTTCTCCCACTATTTTTTTTTCTTTTTTTTTTTGCTTTCTCAAAGCCAGTTTATCAGAACATTGTTCGTTATCACCTAAGTAACTTCTCTTTGTTCAAGTATCAACCCCCGCTATGATAACTAGCATAATCCTTAAGAGTAATAAACTCCCCTTGCCTTCTTGACTCTTTACCAGTTTTATTATAAAATCACAGAACTGTAAGCATTAGAAAGGGTCTTGAAAGTCCACATTGTGCGCGTTTATTGGCTTCCTTTGAGGCTTGGTCTCAGGTCTCTCCCTCTTCCTCACCTCCCGAGAAGGGTGGGGACAAAAGTAGTTATAGGGGTAAGGAGGAGAAAACTGATTTATCAATCCTTAATTAGGCCACACAGTAAAATTATAGTATATTCAACTTAATTTTGCCATTACATCTGAGAATGTCTTTCTAATATGTGTTTCTAATAATCCAGAGATAATCTTTAAGTGGATAACTGACCAGCTGACTATATATATAACAAACAAACATATAACAAACAAACATATAACAAACATAAGGGATATAATCATATATATGAAACAAAATTAAAAAGCTAAACAACATATTTAAGATCTATATAAAGATGGTGAAAATCATTTTTAAGTTGATATTAATGGACTTTATAATGAAATATAAAGATTATGCTTTGTTATAGGTAAGTAATATAGTCTAATCACAGGTTAGAAACATCCTTTAAGTATCCTGCATCATTTGCTTTCTTATTGGCCACCCAGTTCTTCCTTTTCAGTCAGTGACTAAATAACAATGTAGCTACTATTGGAGGGGACAATGCTCCCTTCATATCCTAGTCAGCTACTCAGATTCACATTGAAGTGGAGATTCACTCACAAACAGCTGTGGCTGACATGATTCCAGTTTAAACATTAACCTATGATTCTTTAACAACCCAGCAGGGAAGTTTCTGAAAAGGGATACAAGCCTGTCTGTGATCAGACTGCCTGGCACTGCACTCAGCATGGCTCTCTCTAAACCCCATCTCTCCTGGAGACACTCAAAGGTTATGTAAGCAGGAAATGCACAATGGGCGGCTTGCTCCGCCCTGCTCTATACCTGTGCCTGTGACTCACTTTCTTGGCATCTGTATCAGATATGCAAAAAAAAGCCATGCCTCCCCCTGAAACATCTCTTACAGTCTTGAAATGCTGGGAGTTAATTTTCTTGTTTAGCAATAAACTCTCAAGACTATGAAGAAAATAAGGTGTAGGATAGATACCTTGGAGACAGGAGGAAGAACGGAACTGGAAAGTGGAATGGAGAAACAAATTGGGAGAAACGAAGACAGAGAAAGAGAGAGATTTTGATACACATTTGCCTTCTAAAGGATAGTAAGATGACAATATTTAATTTAAATTATTTTTAATACACATGACCTTGTTGGAATTATAGGAAAAAATACAAAAATTTTCTGCTTGCCTTTCAAGGAAATCTCAGATGCTTCGTTACTTAGAGCTAATATCCTGAACACCACAACTGTATTGCACTACATAGGAGACGGCTCAAAATAAAATATGGTATTTCCCATTGCAATTTATATTTTTTCCAATGCTAAGATATTTTCCATGCAAGGTTTCAGCATTGCCACTTAATAGCTTTCAAAATCATTTTGAAAGTGTATGTGATGAGCATATTCTTGGATGAAAGTGGATCCCAATCTCCTTTCAAATATATCATAATGCATTCCAGGCTTGGCTTTCTGACATTTTATTGATTTTCATAGACCCTGAAATGTATTGATGTTTTCTTACTGCATCATAAAGTCTAGATGAACATACCTGAGGAAGGAGAATTTGGGGTTTATTGAGTTTATTCTTGTTTTTAACAGTGTAAAAAGCAAAAAATTAATGAAATAGCTTCCAAAACTTTCTGTGCTATTTGGGTTTCTCTTTGTACCAAAGACTAAATGATGCCAGCTATGGGGTTAGATTCCAATTATCATGCTGTAGAAGCACCCAACGAAGTACTTTCACTGTGCCAAAGGTGAGCACAGTCTTTGGGAAAGCATCTTTTCCATAAGTAGGGGCCATTTGATGAGCTGCAGCTTGATACTCATCTGTGTTCCAACGAAAATAAGAACAACTTCTGTGTAGCCTTAAAAGGCAAAGTCAAGAATAACACCAAATGCTGCAGCACATGTGTTGATCTGCTATGTTACATTTCAGCTGTTAGTTATGTTAATGGAACAGTTTCACATAATTTGTCTTGATGTATTTATTTTAATGATCATGTATAAGTATCTTTCTATGATTGCCTGGTAACACTGATTGCATGATGTTCTGCTGTCACCTCCAGGCCAACTGCAGAACTGTAAGACGTAAAATGAGTCCCTCAGTAAACTAGGTGCAAGATGTGTAAAAACCTATATGTTGTGAGATCTTAATACCGGATTATAGGACAACTTAGCAGAGCATATCACCAGGTTAATAAAAGTGGGGACATTTAAAAAGAAGATTTTCAAAGTAACTTATTAAAGTATTCCAGAGATTAGGAGAAAACATTCATGCTTCAGCATTTGGTGTCTTTAGCAAATCCTTTTTTTCTTAGACCCATTACTCCACTGCAAGGGTAAAAGAAGTACCTCTAATCATGTAAGGCTACACAAAGATATGTATCTTTCACCATCTTCTAGTAACTGTCCAACATGCCCACCAAGAGAGTAGAGGAAATATAAAGCTGTCTGCTGTTGCTATTTCCTTCTACTTATTGGGAGGTAGCATTAGGGCCCTGCCAGATGGACTGACAGGGTAGTATCAACAAAGACCTCGCTGGCCCCTGAGAAGAAGAAATATCCCATAAAACCCATGACACTATTTCATACACTCGAAAGATAAAAGATGAAAACAACTTTTGCTACTGAAATATACAAAGATTTTTCTTAAACTCCTTTTATTTTCAGTTTATACTAAACAAACTGTGCAGGCTCTGGAGATTCTGGAGCAAAGATGCTATGCTTTCTTTGGTAGGTACAAGCGAGGAGTTCACTGGCAGTCTCTAAAGGGCAGAGGAAAAATTTGAAGGTGGAGGGTCAGGCTCTCCAGCGATTAGAGAAATATAAGATTGAGAGGATCAGAGTGACCCTTTACCCTTGTCATTATCTCTTCCTCCATTGTAAACTGAAGCCAGCTTACAAGAGCTAATTCATGAATTTTCAGGAACTTGGTGAGTGGGTTGTTAAATTCAGTCACTATCAAAAATTATATAAACTTACAATTAAGCAAATTATATTAAAAACAAAGATAATGAATACTCAAAACCGATTACTTCCCAATGATTTTACTGTTTTATGATTGTCCATGCTCTTGAGGTTGTTTACCTCTTTCTATCTGTCTGGTGGAAATGCTGTATAATGGTGGGCTGCTGCTCCTCTCCTCCCAACTCTGTGCTCAGGAACGCCATGTTGGCAGCTTGTAATCGTCCACGGTGAGAGTATTTACACCCAGAGATCAGCAAAAGCTACAAATCAGGGCTGTTTATCCACCGCCCAGAGAGGTGGTTATTAAACATTTATCATCATACTACTGAGTATAAGGCAAAGATAATTCTCTTTTCCTATCATGATTACCAAAGAAAGAGAAATAAAGTAGGAAAAAAGCAAATGACACCAACTAATTCAAATACTCACTGGAGGCAAAGCCACATACCAGAATAAACTAATTCGGGCCAGAATATGCCAGTTTATAACACAGTTTACTTCAATACTGTTTAACTGGCATCCATTAAAAAAAATATGGCTACAGTAAAGTTCTTTTTAATAGTTAAAGTCAAACTACAGGAGCAGGGCAAGTAAGTTTTTCTTTAAAATTGTTTGTTTACATCCTGAATAGTCTTTATTTGGAAAAGGGCAAAGTTAAACTTCAAATGTTATATTTAACTTCAGTCAGATTAGGAAACCAAAAGAGGTAAGAGTTTAGTTGGGAAAAGCTTGTTAACTTGTCCTCATGAAAAAGTATAAGGAGAAGCTACGAAGGAGAAACATTAAAGTATTATAAGAAATAAAACTAACTGATATTAATGGATCTTGATGCAGTGTCTGAACCCCAAAGAGAACAAAATCACTTCACAGATAATCTTGAACACAGCAGAACAGATGTCCACTACGCAGTAACAACAACAACAAAAACATATTACTGTACTTGAAAGCAAATAGCAAGTAACGTGGGATCTTCTCAGCTGAGCTCAATAATTCTATCCTTGGAGTTCATGTAAAAAAATGGAATGAAACTGTGCTCCAAAAAGCTAAGGCAAAGAGTCCCTAGAGGAGTTTACAAAAGGAATGTAAATGTCCTGATATGGGACACTTTCAGAAATCACAAAATATTTTCTTCAGCAAAAAGAGAAGCCTGTTTTCATAACTTCACAGTTCTAGCAGACATAGAACATCATTATCTGAGTTCATATGAGGAAGAAGAAAAATAACGAGTAAGTTCAAGTAATCCAATGTTGTTGTTGTTTTTCTGCAAAAGGAGGAAAAAATGATGATTTTTAACGACCTCTCATACCCCACAAGGAACTCAAAAACATTACTGAGGAGCTATGCGGAGAGGGAATAAATTACAGATGGAGCTTTCCACAAATGGATTTTCATGTGAAGGACCTTGGGATTTTTCAATTAGGAATCTTAAAGATGGGATCTAGAGATTGAAACATCTTGATACTGAGAGGCAAACAATTGCAGAGATCAACACAAGATGGAGTTGCACAAAAAAGATAATGTGATGACAATCAAATAGAGAATTTCTGGCAATTAGTCAGACTCTACTAAGCAGAATTCAGTGCAAAAGAGAACCCAAGAAAATGCCAATAGGATAAAAGAGTAAAACAAACTTGAATCATTTTGGACAGAATGAAAAATCAAAAGGGAAAACAACATGTTAACTAAAGCCAAAAACAAACCACAAACTCAAGGGACAAAACAGACTAGGCTTAAGACTGACTTGGGCCATTGTTTAAGGTATTTTAAGCAAAATCGACTCAGTATATGATGGAATAAAATTCAAAAAAAAGAGTTATTATTAAGCAGTTTAGGCAACCTAAGCAACAAACAAGGATTTTATTTTTCTAATTTTTGGATTCAATTTAAAAAACATTTTAACAGACAAAAGCAAAATACATATTTAAACTAATGGAATTATTTAACCTCTAATAAAAATAATTCCTTGAAAATCAGTGAACAAAGAATAATTCAGTAAGAAAAGCATGACTATATTAACATTTTGGACCTAAAAAACCTGCCTCACAGGGAAGCTAACCCAGGCCAACAAAGCACAAGAAACTGATACTAAAACCAGGGCACTGAGGAATTACTTTACAATGAGAAAATCAACCACCAAACAGATGGGATATTTATGTTCACCAGCATGGCACCTTGGAAAACAAGCTCAAATGTAGCAGGTTGCTTGGAGTCAAAATAAGGGAAGTTAACTATGATCCTATGAATGTTCTTTCCTTCCGGATCTATCAGGCTGACCAGCTGCTCACAGGAGCAGCTGGCTGAGGATAGTGCTTCAAGGGCGTGGTCAAGGACTGCCTCTGTAACATCTCTTTCTGGATGCTGCTGCTGATCAATGCCTCTTCTTGCCTGGAACACTCTTATTTTTTTAGATGTACTGGAATGTTCATTAGAAGTCTTGAGGCCTGTGAAGCCATTCTGTCTCTAGACAACTGCTCATATCCATTCTGAATTATTACACACTGATTTATAGTTTAAGTTTCAGAAAGCAACCTTATTTTTAAGTTCCTTGAGTGAGGTGGGAGGAGACAGGGAGATTTCACTGTTGCTCCAGTGAAGCTTGTAAAGGGCTCCTTACTAAGAGCAATCTTGGACTACAAACACAGTATGTCTGGAAAGACAGAATTTTGATCATTGTTGAAGCTGGGTGACGGTATATGGGGCCTCATGAAACTATTTTATTCAAAATTTTTTTAACAACTAAAAGCAACCGGCTGGCAGTCATTTATAAATAATCAATTATTATCTATAATTAGGCTTACAGTATGTTGCTAAGAATATAAGCATGCCAATGAGTTCATTCAGTCATTCAAAAAATATTACAGCATCTTTGATATGCCAGCTCCAGTTCTGAATATATAAGGTAAACAAAGCAGACTGTCTTCTTGGAACTTACAGTCCAGTGGGGGAAACTATTAAGGGTGAAATTTGACATTCAACATTCATAAAGATATTTTAAGATACCAAAGTGAAAAATTAAACAAGGTGATAAACAGATACTCCTTTTTTTCTAGAGACAATTAATCAGAAAGCAATGACTTAGAAGTTAAGAGTACAGAGTCTGCAGTCAGAATACTTGGCTCTAATTCCAAGCTCGCTAATTGCTAAATGGAAAGTATTGCCTTAGGTAATTACTCAACTTCTCTAAGTCTCAGTTTCCTAATCTGTAAAATGGAGAGAACACCAATATCTACCTCTTAGAATTGTCAAGAATTAAAAAAAATTATCCATGTAAAGTGATTTCCATAGAACCTGACAGACAGTAAACATTAAATAAAGGTCAGGTATAATGATAATTATGGTTTAGAGAAGTTCAGGTGTTGATTTTTCAAGAAACAAAAGGATTAAAAAAGGATCTCTTTTGGTCCATAATCCTGTAATATTCAAAATCTGAGGACTGAACATGGGTAGCTGGTATGAACATCAGAACAGGGGAAATGAATGAATAACTGTAAGCCAGAGAGCTGGCTGCTACATGTGTTCTTCCTGAGTCCAATTCACCAGCAAGTGCCACAAAATGGGATGCAGGACAAGAACCCTGTGGATTCCGTGCTCAGTGATTCACAGTGCTCAACAGTCGAAGCTCGACTGGTACTTGAGACACCATCTCTCTGGTAACAAAAACAATAATGTAACAAAGCCTGAATAATAGCAGGCCTGATACTCAGAAACAACCTAATTATGAAGATTCTGAAATTTACCATTAAGCTATAAAGAGGTACATGATTTTCCACATTTAATCATCACCCCAACCTGACCCCTCACCCATGCCCATTTATCTTTTAAGAAACACAGCTTGATTCTTAATACTACTGCTGTATGAAGAAATAATGATCTCTGTTAGTGCACCTGAAAATACACCATCAGCCTAGAGAAGGAGCATTTAGCTCATACCACTTTAATGAAAATGTCAGGACCACCCTGAAGTATTTAAGTCCTGTAAATGCCAAGTAAAGTGAGGAGCTAAACAATTAAGGTATTGGATGATGGCAAGCAAAGAAAAAACTAAGCTGATTATCAAAAAAATCTTCAACACTGCCCCTCTTATGCCATAAAATTTTTTCAAAGGAATTTGTGGTTAACACCCAAGGTTTTGGTTACCTAAAATTAGCTCAGACTTCATTGGAAAACATTGTCAGGACAATGCAAATTTCATAGAGAAAGACCTACATGGTCTCTTCTTTCTCAATCTTTCTAGCACTATCTGGAAAAGTAGGCCAAAAAAAAGAGCATATTCTTGAACTTTGATAGTATTTGGGTGATAGCACCTGTATGTGTTTTGTTCCTCAAAATGCTCCCAGCATGGATCAGAGCCTCATGTATACTAGATGTTTGATAAATATTTGTGGAAATATCTGCAACATTTTTAGGCAAGGGCAAATGTGCTTGTAACTGCTGGTCTAAGTGCTACCCAGTTTGTTTATTTCCTGTTTCTACAGTAATAGAAAATGGAGCAGGAGCAAAGGGGCCAAATACATGGACATTACTGTAGTACCCTGAGGTAGGGCACAACCTGGAGTCTACTTCATTTGGATCCACACTGTGCCTAAGATCACCTAATGGAAAATTTAAATGATTTGGGGCCAGAGAGGTTGAGAAAGACAGCAATAAAACATTGTTGAATGAATACATTAATGAATTCTGCATTATTATTATATCACAACTTACAGCTTCCTAAAAACACAAAGAGATGGTATAGGCCTGATGACATTAATTAACTTAGTTTTTTAGTTTCCTTTTTCTCTTGTGAAATTTTGCAAATGTAAGAGTAAATGCTATCAAGCCACAGTAAATTTAAGAAAACTGAAATCATATCAAGCATCTTTTCCGAACAGAACTCTATGAGATTAGAAATACATTACAGGTAAAAAAACATAAAAAACACAATCAAATGGAGCCTAAACAATACGTTACTAAATAACCAAGAGATCACTGAAGAAATCAAAGAGGAAATAAAGAAATACCTAGAGACAAATGACAACAAAAAAACACCGATCCAAACCTATGGGATGCAGCAAAAGCAGATCTAAGAGGGAAGTTTATAGCAATACAATCCTACCTCAACAAACAAGAAAAATCTCAAATAAACAGTCTAACCTTACACCTAAAGGAACTAGAGAAAGAACAAACAAAACCCAAAGTCAGTAGAAGGAAAGAAATCATAAAGATCAGAGCAGAAATAAATGAAATAGAAACAAAACAATAGCAAAGCAATAAAACTAAAAGCTTCTTCTTTGAGAAGATAAACAAAATTGATAAACCTTTAGCCAGACTAATCAAGAAAAAGGAGAGGACTCAAATCAATAATATTAGAAATGAAAAAGGAGAAGTTACAACAGACACTGAAGAAATACAAAGCATCCAAAGAGACTATTACAAGCAACTCTATGCCAATAAAATGGACAACCTGGAAGAAATGGACAGATTCTTAGAAAAGTATAACCTTCCAAGACTGAACCAGGAAGAAATAGAAAACATGAACAGACCAATCACAAGTAATGAAATTGAAACTGTGATTAAAAATCTCCAAGAAACAAAATTCCAGGACCAGATGGCTTCACAGGTGAATTCTATCAAACATTTAGAGAAGACCTAACACCCATCCTTCTCAAAGTCTTCCAAAAGATAGCAGACAGAGGAACACTCCCAAACTCATTCTATGAGGCCACCATCACCCTGATACCAAAACCAGAGAAAGATAATACAAAGAAAGAAAATTACAGACCAATATCACTGATGAATATAGATGCAAAAATCCTCAACAAAATACTAGCAAACAGGGCTTCCCTGGTGGCGCTGTGGTTGAGAATCTGCCTGCTAATGCAGGGGACACAGGTTTGAGCCCTGGTCTGGGAAGATCCCACATGCTGCAGAGCAACTGGGCCCATGAGCCACAATTACTGAGCCTGTGCATCTGGAGCCTGTGCTCCGCAACAAGAGAGGCCGCGACAGTGAGAGGCCTGTGCACCGTGATGAAGAGTGGCCCCTGCATGCCACAACTAGAGAAGGCCCTCGCACAGAAACGAAGACCCAACACAGCCATAAATAAATAAATAAATAAATAAATAAATAAATTTAAAAATTTACAACATATGTCAATATTAAAAAAAAAAATACTAGCAAACAGAATCCAGCAACACATTAAAAGGATCATACACCATGATCAAGTGGGTTTTATCCTAGGAATTCAAGGATTCTTCAATATATACAAAGCATCATATTAACAAACTGAAGAATAAAAACCATATGATCATCTCAGTAGAAGAAGAAAAAGCTTTTGACAAAATTCAACACCCATTTATGATAAAAACTCTCCAGAAAGTGGGTATAGAGGGAACCTACCTCAACATAATAAAGGCCATATACAACAAACCCATTGCAAACACCATTCTCAGTGGTGAAAAACTGAAAGCATTTCCTCTAAGATCAGGAGCAAGACAAGGATGTGGAAGTCCTAGCCACAGCAATCTGAGAGGAAAAAGAAATAAAAGGAATACAAATTGGAAAAGTAGAAGTAAAACTCACTGTTTGCAGATGACATGATACAATACATAGAGAATCCTAAATATGCCACCAGAAAACTACTAGAGCTAATTGATGAATTTGGTAAAGTTGCAGGATACAAAATTAATGCACAGAAATCTCTTGCATTCATATACACTAACAACGAAAGATGAGAAAGAGAAATTATGGAAACAATCCCATTCACCATTGCAACAAAAAGAATAAAATACCTAGTAATAAGCCTAACTAAGGAGGTAAAAGACTCAGAAGACTACAAGACACTGGTGAAAGAAATCAAAGATGACACAAACAGATGGAGAGATATACCATGTTCTTGGATTGGAAGAATCAGTGTTGTGAAAATGACTATACTACCCAAAGCAATCTACATATTCAATGCAATTCCTATAAAATTATCAATGGCATGTTTTATAGAACTCGAACAAAAAATCTTAAAATTTGTATGGAGATACAAATGACCCTGAAGAGCCAAAGCAATCTTGAGGGAGAAAAATGGAGCTGGAGGACTCAGACTCCCTGACTTCAGACTATACTACAAAGTTACAGTAATCAAGACAGTATGGTACTGGCACAAAAACAGATATATAAATCAATGGAACAGGATAGAAAGCCCAGAGATAAACTCACGCACCTATGGTCAACTAATCTATGACAAAGGAGGCAAGAATATACAAGGGAGAAAAGACAGTCTCTTCAATAAGTGGTCCTGGGAAAACTGGACAGCTACATGTAAAAGAATAAAATTAGAACACTCCCTAACACCGTACACAAAAATAAACTCAAAGTGGATTAAAGACCTAAATTTAATAAGACCAGACACTATCAAACTCTTAGAGGAAAACATAGGAAGAACACTCTTGGACATAAATCACAGCAAGATCTTTTTTGACCCACCTCCCAGAGTAATGGAAATAAAAACAAAAATAAACAAACGGGACCTAATGAAACTTAAAAGCTTTTGCACAGCAAAGGAAACTCTAAACAAGACAAAAAGACAACCCTCAGAATGGGAGAAAATAATTCCAAACGAATCAACAGACAAAGGATTAATGCCCAATATATACAAACAGCTCATGCTGCTCAATATTAAATAAACAAACAACACAGTCAAAAAATGGGCAGAAGACCTCAATAGTCATCTCTCCAAAGAAGACATACAGATGACCATGAGGCACATGAAAAGCTGCTCAACAACACTAATTATTAGAGAAACGCAAATGAAAACTACAATGAGGCATCACCTCACACCAGTTAGAATGGGCATCATCAGAAAATCTACAAACAAGTGCTGCAGAGGGTATGGAGAAAAGGGACCCCTCTTGCACTGTTGGTGGGAATGTAATACAATACATCATAGTGATACAGCCACTATGGAGAACAGTATGGAGGTTCCTTAAAAAACTAAAAATAGAATTACCATATGACCCAGCAACCCCACTACTGGACATATACCCAGAGAAAATCATAACTCAAAAAGACACATGTACCACAATGTTCACTGCAGCACTATTTACAATAGCCAGGTCATGGAAGCAACCTAAATACCCATCGAAAGATGAATGGATAAAGAAGATATGGTATATATACAATGGAACATCACTCAGCCATAAAAAAGAATGAAATTGGGTCATTTATAGAGACATGGATGGACACAGAGACTGTCATACAGAGTGAAGTAAGTCTGAAAGAGAAAAACAAATATCGTATATTAACACATATATGTGGAATCTAGAAAAATCGTACAGATGAACCGGTTTGCAAGGCAGAAATAGAGACACAGATGTAGAGAACAAACGTATGGGACACCAAGGGGGGAAAGTGGGGTGGGGGGGGCATTGATGGTGGGATGAACTGGGGGATTGGGATTGATGTATATATACTAATATGCATAAAATACATAAGTAATAAGAATCTGCTGTATAGAAAAATAAAATAAAATAAAATTCCAAAAAAAATAAAGTAGAATAAACCCTTAGAGATCCTGGGCAAATAGGGGTAATCACTTAGACGGACTTATTTGCCATGGGACCCATCAACTGATTTCTTTGTAGGGATATAGAGGCACAAGCATTGCTCACTAGAGCATTAGGTCAGAATATTTACAAGCTGTCAAATTACTGGGTGGAGATGTCAGGAATGGGACTTCCAAATGTCAAGATTTCATCTAGTTAAGATTAAAGACCTAAATCTCAAATGTAAAAGATTTGAGATTTAGTCTAAAGTTGTTGAGATGAATAAAACAGGACAGTATAATATTTTTGTTTGAAGAGTTGTCACCCAAAAGACAGATTTATTTTGTATTGCTTCACAGAGCAGGAATAAGACCAAAGGATAAAAGTGTTTGGCTCAAAAAATGGGAAAAAAAAAAAAAAAAGGAAATAGTTCTCTCCCTTCTACAGGTATCTGAAAAGATTTTGATTTTTAAAAAAAGAACAATATGGGTTTCCCTGGTGGCGCAGTGGTTGAGAGCCCACCTGCCGACACAGGGGACACAGGTTTGTGACCCGGTGCGGGAAGATCCCACATGCCGTGGAGTGGCTAGGCCTGTGAGCCATGGCCGCTGAGCCTGCGTGTCCGGAGCCTGTGCTCTGCAACGAGAGAGGCCACAACAGTGAGAGGCCCATGTACCGAAAAAAAAAAAAAAAAAAGATAACCAACTTTTATCTGCCAATAAAGGCAGAACTTATTTAATTTCCAGTTAAGATGCTATTATCTGGTTTTATTTTAAATGTGACTGAAGTACCTTCATAATTCTCTCTCTCCCCCACTAGAGAGTGAGCTCTTTAAGCCAAGAATTTTGTCCTAATTATCTTTGCATTCACAGAACATTACTTGGCACATACCAGGCTCTCTGTGAATGTTAATTAAGAAGTAACAGAATATTATAAAATATAGCTTTAAAGGTTGTAATTATATGAAGCATATTTTGATTTAAGTGGTATTTTTAATCTCAGAATAAGTTATAGTATTGGTTGAATGAACAGCTGTTGGTTTAGGAGCTGCTGTTCTTCTATCCTATTTTCTTCAAATTCCTATCTTTGTTCTCCATTAAGCAGGCAACTGATAGAACCTTAAGTATTGACTCTAATAATAATAATACCTACTTATTTCATAGAGTGCCCTACATTAAACTACAAAATATTTCCACCTACATTATCTTATGCAGACCTTACAAAGTCCTCTGAGGTAGATGTGATGAACTTTTATACATAGAGCAGAGAAGGCAAAGTACAGCACTGAAGTAGGTTTTGCACCTCAAGTTTGAGCTTAAGTTTGTTCCCAGCTATGAAACCTTGGCAAAGTCAACATTTCAGAGATATAGATTCTTTTTTATCTATAAAAAATAGGATAAAAATACCTCCCATTCTTACTATGGGTATTAAATTAGAAAATATATGACTGCTTCTTGCAGAGACTCCCTTTTTTGGTATGTTGGCAGTCTAGATTACTTGAACCTTTTTCTCTATAAACTGCCTAGAAGTACTGGATAAAGTATAACTAATATCCTTTTAAATGCATAGCTGCAGTAGTAAGGAAAATTACCATGGGTCAAAATTAAGGAGTGTACTGAAAACCAGGGTGCTAAGCATGAGCTGATGATGAGACTACCATGGGGTGAATCAAGGATGTGGGTTATAAGAGCCACAAGGTACAGGAGATAGGGCCTTGGACCCTCACAAAGTGAAAATATAACACTGAGACCCATACGTACACCATGGTCCTTGAAGGGGTACACACAAAGTGGAACATAGAATGGAAAAAAATGTACATATATACACCTACCAAACCTAGGAAACAAAAAAGAAGCTTGTTTGTCTTGGCTTATACTCTATGTAAAAGAAAAATATCTCCTTAGGATGCACTATCATGAGTTTACCATCATTTGGGTGTGGTTTTCAAGATTACACTTGGCAAATGAGGAAACCCCAAGATGACAAATTAGCATTAAAAATGTGCCTAGCAGAAGCACCACAGATAAAAACTTTACTATAAGAGCTCATAATTCAAAATTACAAAACACACAAGGAAAGAATCCACCATGTCAGCAGAAATAATAAATAGCAGAATTAGTTCTCCCAAGAACTACAAATCATGGAATTACTGGATATTGTAGCAGCCAGACTCTAGGGTGGCACCCATGAACAGTGTCTCCTAGTGTTCATTCCCTTTCATAACCCTCTCCTCGTAAGTGTGGGCATTACGTATGGCTTGCTTCTAACCAACAGAATACAGCAACAGTGATGAGATTTATGTGATTACGTGTACATGATTATGTTACATAAGACAGTAATGCCAGTCTTACTAAGAAACTCCCTCCCTTGCTGGTTTTGGAGAACCAAGCTACCATGTTGTGAGCTACCATGTGGAGAGGGCCACATGGCACAGAGCTGAAGTGGCTGCTAGCTGACAACTAACAAAAAATGAGTTCTTACTTTGGTGGCCTGCAAGGAACTGAATGCTGCTAACAACCAGGTGAGCACTGAAGCAGACTGTTCCCCAGGTGAGCCCCAGATGAGAAACCAGCCCTGGTCAATATCCTGATTTACAGCCTTGTGGAGGACCCAGCAAAGCTGTGCCCAGACTCCTTATCCATATAAACTGTAAGGTAATAAAGGTGTGTTGTTTAAACCACAAAGTTATGATAATACCCTTATGTAGGAATAGATACCTAACACAACTACAGAATATAAAATGTTTAAAATGCTTAGAGACATAAAAGGAGAACTAAAAACATGAAGAAAAATAAGACAAAAAGATAAATCACCAGGAAGATTTAGAAAACACAAGTAGTATGCCTAATAATAAAAAAAGTAATTCCTTAAATGATTTAACTCAATGGATGGGTTAAACAGCAGACTGAAATCTGCTGAAGAAATAAAATATGAACTAGAAAACAGATCAAAGAAAATTGATCTTGTTTAGTTTTAAAACATGTAACACAGATATTACAAGATGGAGAAACTTGAGAGAGTAAGAGAGATATGGGATAGACTGAAAAGCACCAACATTGACCAGAGAATCCAGAAGAGAGAAGTAGAAAGACTGAAAGAAATAATGGCTGAGAATTTTCCAGAATTGATGAAAGACAAGATTCCTCAGATTCTAGAAGCAACTTAAACCCAAGAAAGATAATTGTAGTAAACACACTGAGGTGACATACAGAACCCCAAAGTCAAAGGGAAGATTATAAAAGGAATGAGAAAAAACATCCTCCCTCAAGGGAGCAAAAGCAGACTCTTCAACAATAGCAATAGAAACCAGAAGACAGTAGAATAATACCTGCAAAGTGCTGAGAGAAAATTGTCCACCCAGAATTCTATATACAACTGAATGATCAATGAGAGAAGAAAATACACATTTTCAGACAAAAAAAATCTGATTTTTACCACTAGTAAATCTTAATGAAAAACCTATTAAAAGCTATTCTTCAGAAATCAAACCCAAAGGAAGGAATGTAATGCAAAAACAAATGGTAAGCAAGAACTTTGTGTGTGATATGTATAGCTGATTCACTTTGTTATAAAGCAGAAACTAACACACCATTGTAAAGCAGCTATACTCCAATAAAGATGTTAAATAAATCTACACAGCATTGATGGTAATAAAAAAATAGTTAAGACTACTTACTGGATATAAAACAAAATTAATATTTATATATTCTGAATCACATTGCTGTATGCCCAAAACATTGTAAATAAATGATACTTCAATTAAAAAATGTGTTACCCTGATGTTCAATTCAATAAGGCAAAAATCTCACATTGCTGCAAGAACATCTTTATATTAAATAGCACTCTGTGGTAAAAGTACCACGGATTTACCTAGCAATCCTCTTATTCCTCACTTCCATTTCATTCTTATCTACCCTCTCTACTCATTAATTCCTACATTCTCCACATAATTTTGCTCCTAGGCTCTAATTTTTACTCTTTTTTTCTCTCTTCCTCCTTTCCACTGATTTTTTATTTTGAACATGTTTGTGTGTATGTAGTATAATACTTATGCATGTATAATACATTTACTAATTTTTTTAAAATCACAATGTATATGCTTTGGAGAGTGGTAAATTCTAAATGTGTAGTTTTGTTGGGATACAGTTTGAAAGATTTCTACAAAGATGGAAGAACTTACAAAAGACTGTGGTACCCAGATCCACTTCATTCTATTGTAATGGTCTATCACTGAAGCAAGTATGTAATGTTAAAAAAACAGTAGGACTATTGGCAGAAATTTTGGTTCCAAATCTTGGCAGTGATAGATGGTCCATTGGCAAGTTGTTGCTAGGATCCAAGACTGTATCTCTGCACTCTGATGGTGTTTCTCTTCCTCCTTGCCAAGACCATTTCCTTTGGTTTCTAACTGAATGATTCTATCTGGAAGCTGTGCAATGAAACCTTCAGGATGTGCCCAAGACTGTCGTTCAAACTCCTGGACCACAGTTAGTCATGCTAAGTCACTATCACTGACCTCCCATCTAGTCTGCCTACAGATATTTCTGCAATACTTCTTGAGGTAATAAAACTTCAAGGTATGTAATGTATCGATCAGCATACAGAAAAGCATGTAAGTCTTTTGTAATGAACTCTTGGTCTCTTACCACGCAGCTCATCAGATGTATAATGACAATATAAAAATCAAGTTAATGGCAACTTTAACACAGTGCCAGCTGATTATATTCTGCCATTGGCTTGATCAATCCAAAGATCTGTATTGTACATGTACCCTTGAAGGAAGTTATATACAGCATTTCTATTATAAAGAAACCAATGGTATTTCATATTGTAAAACAAATCTATAGGATCATGGTATTAGAAGCAATTCTTATATCTGGAGGCAGAAATCTTGGATAATTAAAACCTAAACCAGGGCTTCCCTGGTGGTGCAGTGGTTGAGAGTCCGCCTGCCGATGCAGGGAACACAGGTTCGTGCCTCGGTCTGGGAGGATCCTACATGCTGCGGAGCGGCTGGGCCCGTGAGCCATGGCCGCTGAGCCTGTGCTTCCGGAGCCTGTGCTCCTCAATGGGAGAGGCCAATAGAATGAGAGGCCCACGTACCACAAAAAAACCCACAAAACCTAAACCAATTTAGACAATTGCTCCACTAACCAAAAAATAAAATAACCACGATGCAAAAAGCAAGCAAGTCAAAAAGATTACATGATTTGCTCCTTTTATTTCCCCCAGTTAAACTGAAACCAATGTCTCCATCACTCCCCTCCCCCCATACTGTTTTGACTCTTCAAAAGAGAAGCTAGGGAAGGATAAAAAGTTTATGGGCCTCGATAATCCCAAAACAGAATATCTCAGAATAACCAAAATGTGAGTGTATCCTGTTTCACAATCACTTATAGCTGGTTGAATACCATTACAAAGAATTAACGTCTACCAAGCTCAAACAGAATTTTCACTTTTACAAGTATATGGAAATATTGTGGTTACAACAGCAACAAAAAAACCTACTTAGCTGAGTGAGCTGCTGAAGATTTTTAGAGGAATAAGCCTTGTAGTGGTGAAAACATAATAAAAATGGTGGCACTTTAGCAGTCAGAGGCAAGAGGTTAGGGAAAGAAGGATAAGTAGAGAATTACAGGTAAAGGATTAACAAGCAGAAGAGCCAACTGCGTGGTCTCAGAACATAGTACTGGCAAATTAGAGATACAGTTTCATGATTTCATGGAGCCAGATCTGGGCTCTGTAGGAACCGAAGCCCTAATTCTCATGATAAAACGTACAAAGCTCTGTCAGCTGATTTATAAAACACAGTTATTAATGCCAAAGTCAGGATAGTGGAGGTAACAGCAAACACCCAGCAGTACTCTCTGATGTCCTGAATAAGATTATAATACTATAAGGTCCCCTGGAATGGGGTTATTTCAGATTATAAGAACCACTTAAGTAGTCAACAGATATAGAAGTGATTAGCAGTTTTCTAGGCTTGATGACCTCTCTCCATAAAAGATTAGGAGAGCCTAAGAATAAAAACTGAAAAGATAAGTTAGCTTGAGTAATAATTCTATTCCCTTTCTTTCTCCCCTCAAAAAATGGCTACTCTCTCTTTCTCTTTGCAGAGAATCCTCTGTTCTTCATCCTCTGTTTTGCTTTGGAGAGGTCTTAAGATGTTCTTTCCTCCAACTCTGAGTATCTGTCTTACATAGTATGTAGCACAGAAGGCCAGGTGATGACACAGGGCCTATGCCACACAGAATCCGTCAATATTCTTTCCCCATCTTTAGATGGGCCAATAGCCTAAGTATCTCCAACAGCTGATTGCTGAAGGAAGCTCAGAGACCATTTCTGGTCAATGCCTCTGCTCCCAATCACTTCAACGATTCATTGTCCTCTCTCGGGGGTCTCTTTTAAATTACTCACAACCAAACCAAAAAGGCATAAATTAGAAAAAATGATAAGATGTCCTTTGTTGGAAGAACAATTAATTGGCAGCAAAGAGAAAATAAGGCATACCAAATAAAATAGATAAAACTGAGAACCCACAAATCAGATTATAAAACAATATTCTGCTGACATTTCAATAAAGCAATTCAATGGCAACAAGTTAACTGCTGCCTTTTTGCCCACACTCCCAGATTTCTCTTGTTTGAGGCTGGACACACTTTTCATTTCTGTGTATTTAGTGCTTCACATTGAACCAACATTATTTACTACTTACTTGAGCTTGCTTGCATACTTTAAAAGGGTGAATTGTTTCTTGATAGAAAAGCTGATGATAAGCTTGTAGGTCAAACCAAAAGTACACACTGTTCTTCCACAACTGCAGATGGAAAAAGTACATAAATTACTACCACCCAATTATTAAAGCTCTATCTACAAAGCTCTAATTTCAAATAAAAATAATTGTTTAGCTCCTCGGTGTTACTATAAATCAGGTTCAATTTAAGGTGGTTTTATCTTGTATCACAAACTGGCAACATACAAATTATTTATTGGTATTGTCACTGGATCATTATATTTTTGCATATATGTTTCTCACATAATTGGTCATTAAAATAGTAAGTGTTCTAGTAATAATTAAAAAGTAATCATGTTATCTCTGGTATGAAACCAAAATCTGAAGGTATTTTGATATATGTGGGCAAATATATATTATACCAGAAGCAAACACTACTCTAATAATTGGCTAGTGAAATACTTTTCATTTGAGCAAAATAAAGACTGTGACAACTAAAAAACAAGCAAACAAAAAACCTAGAAATAAGTTTGTTACTATTCATTGCAACTGTCATTGTTAGACTTATTAAAAATAAAAAGTAAAGGATTGATAGAAATCAGCACTGAAGTTAATATACATTACACTGAAACAAAGTTATATGAAAGTAATCTATTATTAATAATGCAAGTCAATTCTTGTCTATCTGTATTTCACTTTTCTTTGTAATTTTAGTAGGAAAATGAACCAAAGAGAATTATAATTAAGGTATTTAAAACTTTACTAAATATTTAGCATGAGATTTCTTACCAGAGGAGATGGGAATTTTAACAACACATATAACTATCTGAGCATTAAATTATTTCAATCTCTCATTTTAAATGAAATAAAAGTATAAAATTAGATTTAAAATAATTATCTTCTACCTTGTTCCCTGAGTTCTCACAGAATTTAGTAAAAAAGAATCCAGCTCTATTTTCTACATACAAAGATTGCAACAAATTTTCCATGTGAAATCCTCCCAAGGCACCATCTGCCATGGTTTTAATCTAGATAACAAAACAGAAGTACATTATCCACCCAGAAACATTGTTATTTTTTTATGGCATTGTACAACAACAGAGTTTCATAAATTCTACCAAGCTGTCATTTCCCCACTGGACTATTTTATTTTATTTTTGTACCATATATGTAATTAATGCAGTATGTTTGCATCTGCCTGTCGCACAAGATTCGTTTATGGAGCCAACTATAGCAGCGGAGTTCATTCTATTATAAACCAATCTGATTTCAAACTTAATATTAAACTGACTTCCCAACCTCAACTATTTTCACATTTCAGGCACCGTGACACCATTTTAGGAGTCTTCCAAATCTCTGTTGGTGGCCTCTTTCCTATGTATTTACTGTTATTTTAGCCTTGAACTGCTGCTATAAGAGCTACAAGAGAGTTATAAAAAGAAATATCTTCAAGGCCTCTCAATGATGCTCATTAACTGTCCTTATGGGGTCCCTCTTTGGACAGTCTCACTCCATACAGATCACGGCCTTCAGAGTGTAAATGGCAGTATAAGTTCTCATAAAACTTTGCTATTTATGGGCTTCTCTGCCAACAGTGCTGGCAAGCCTAACACCGTTCTTGAAACACAGAAAGCTGGCTATTTCTCCAAGCACAAGAGTAACTCTAGAATAAGAAAGGGCGCCCACTACTCACATGAGCTCTTTGCTATTTATTGTGTGGAACTCAGACTTCTTCTTTGTAATCTTAACTGTGGAATGGACGATTTAGGGTTTAAGTCAGGTTCTTGCTCTCTCTGTTATAGTGTCTCTGCCTCTCCCTTTATCCCCCTACTGAACAAATTCTGAGGTGAAAATTTAATGGTTTTATGATGTTTAACCATTAGCATTCCAAAGCTAAAAAATCATTATTTGGGTAGGAAATAATACTAAATAGAAGAAAAGGAGAACAGTTTGCTTAGAATAAAATAAATAGTCCAAAATTATATGTAAATGTTCAGCCCATACTAGGACTATGAAGGTTTCTAGCTAAAGTATAACTGCTAAAGAATGTGAAATTTTCATTTAGAACTGGTGTATTAAATCTACATTATCAAGGTAACCACACACTGGAAATACTCTGCTTTATAAAAGCTCTAAACATACTTCCAAAACATAACATAGAATATTACTTTTTATAAAATGTTAAAAATTTAATAAAAATCCTAGAGGGTTTTGTGTCTGAGGTGTGATCATACCAAAACGAGAACATAGCTGTTTTTGAAAACAGTAATCAACAGAGTATACAGCAACATGGTAGTACAAAAGGAAATAGAAAGTTTTTGCATAAAAATCCTTTTGCAAGGAAAAAATAATTTTTTTGTTCAGTAAAGAAAAAAGTCATTATGGTAAATCAATAAAAATTCTCTAAAATCAGGGGACATTGAATAAGTTAAATGAGGAATCAAATTACTCAGTTCTCAAAATACTTACCACAGGTTCTTCTGTATAAGTATATCTTCTACCCAGCTGGGGCTTCAGACATTCAGAAATGTCAGTAAAAGATGTTAAACAAATAACTTTGCTGCTTTCTGACATGTGTCTTGACCTAAATTATAGGGATGAGAACTAATTGATCAACAAATATTTTGAGCACCTTTGGTATACATTCACTGAATCTTGGGCGTGCTCCTAAGCACTGTGAGAGAATTAGAAAAAAAAGTATCAGCATCAAGTCCAGCCCTCAAGAGGCAGTTGAGAAAATGAGGTACAGTCATACATAAAGACAACTCTCAATAAAATAACTGCTGGTTGAATGAATTTGTGAACATATCACAGATGCCAAATGTCTGGGACGGATAATAAAACTATAGGCGTGTAAGAATGAGAAGTCCCTTGGAGCTATAGTAGTAATTAAAGAAATGAGCTTCTTCCTGAATAATGGATGGAAGATAAATTCTGTGGGTATGTGTGTGGGGGAGTGTGTTTAGAGGGGTTCTTCAGATGGGGAGAAGAGTAAACAATGTATGAAGGTAAGTAGGCAAAGTCTTGTTTAAAATGCAGCAAGTTAACAAATTTTCTTAGGGCAAGAGAACATTAACAGCTAAACTACATACCAAATATTGTGCCAAATATAATTCATATCATATTTAATCCTCACAACAGGTGGGATTCATAAGGGTTTATATGTGGTAGTTTGAGATGAGATGATGGAAGACTCTGGAGTTAGACTAATGACTTTCGACATTATCTTTTTATATTTTCTCATCCAGCTCCCTCTCCCATAGCCCACTGCAACTATTCCAAACCTCATTTTCCAGCTCCATAACACACGCCTGTTTCAACTCACCAGCCTTCCTCCACTCCAATCCACCAGCAAATTACTCTGCAGTTTCTTCTCGGACAAAATGTAGGTACAACGTGCTTCAGTTTCCCCTGCGCCATGTAGCAGACACTATTAATTGACTGGCTAACTCAACACCCATTTCTGACAACATGATTCTATCACCAGCATCACTAAAATACTAAAAAAGCTGAATATTCACTTATCAAGACTCCAGGTAGGGAGGGGTTGTCATGTAACACAGTTATGACTGAGATATAAAATGATGTCTGCTGGCGAGCTTCTATGAAAGCCTGCTTTCCTGACTACAGGGAGAGAATTAATGGATATTGCCTCTCCTCCTTCTTTATGATTTGAAAGCCTGATGTCAGGAGCTGTAACACCACTGACTATAAAGGAATGGCCAAAAGCATTACAAAGACTTAGGCCTCAATACTCCTGATCTGGTGAACCAATACTGGCAGTTGCCTACACTCAGATTTCTTGTTCTGTGAAAAAAATAATTCCATTTGTCTAGGCCATTGTTAGTCAACTTTTCTGTTATTTGCAGCTGAAAGCATTTCAAATTTATCTATCAACAAATACATTTACCTACACCCATCCCTACTTCCTTCCATCCTGTCTCAGGAAGAAGTGTCCTATTTCCTGTCCAAGGTAGCCCCATTGCCTTGGTTACTGAACTCTTCCCTCTCTTCTTTGAAGGGAAAGGTACAGAGAGTAGATGAGTGGTTACCGGGGGTTGAGGGAGGGAAGAGTGAGGAGTGATTGTTAATGAGATGGAGCTTCTTTTTTGGGTGATGAGTTGTTTTGGAATTATACAGTGGTGATGGTTTAACAACATTGTGGATATACTAAAAGTCACTGAATTGTATACCTGAACATGATTAAAATAGTGAATTTTATGATAGCTAAATTTTATCTCAATAAGGAATAAAAGTGAAGTAATAAATCCTTAAACAAATAATTATCCACCGGCAGACTATACACCAAAGTTAACACCAAAGCGTATTTCTTCAGGCTGAAGGAAAATAACTCCATTTGAAATAAAGAACAATGAAAAGGGTAAATAGGTGGGCAAATCTAAGTGAATTTTAAAAATATACTGTATTAAATAAGTACAATATTATTGAGGGTATTTTGAGTTCTCAAGCTTGAGAAATATTACTGAGCAGGGAAAAGAAAGAATTGAAGGGCAATCTTCTCAGAGATGTCTTTTGACTGTACAGCTCATGAGAAGCTAGAGATCATAACTACCACCTCTTTAAAATTACCAAACTTGGGCTTCCCTGGTGGTGCAGTGGTTGAGTCCGCCTGCCGATGCAGGGGACGCAGGTTCGTGCCCCGGTCCAGGAGGATCCCACATGCTGCAGAGTGGCTGGGCCTGTGAGCCATGGCCACTGAGCCTGCGCGCCCGGAGCCTGTACTCCGCAATGGGAGAGGCCACAACAGTAAGAGGCCTGTGTACCGCAAAAAAAAAAAAAAAAAAAAAAAAAAAAAAAAAAAAAAAAAAAAAAAAAAAAGAAAAAAAAGAAAAAAAAGAAAAAAAATTACCAATCTTAGGCATTCTACGATTAATTAGAGTATGCATGGGAAATACAACCCTCTAATATCTATCCCTGAAATATAAGAACTCATGTAAAAAAAGTATTAGTTTTCAATTTCTATTTAATTTCTAAATTCTTCAAAAATCTTACCATTGCAGAAAAGCACTTGGGACACAAAAAGCTGCACCTACCCTTTCTTAATCACATCATCCTTAGAAGAAACTGGATTCAAAGACTCACTCTTCCAAGGTTTTTGAATTGCTGTTTTTACTCTAGGTGGTTTTTTGGGAGATTTAGAAAGTTGTAATAAACTGGATTCTTCTTTCTAAAAAGTAGTAAGATAATGAACAAAGTGAAAAATGGGCAAAATGGGAAAAAAAGGACAGAGAATAAAGCATAGCTCTCCAAAAATACCTCAAAATTGTTTTGATCATTAGAGGATTTCTTTCCTCACTCTACCACTTACTATGCTATGTTTGAGAAGAATATTTTTTATTCTTCTTCTCAAACTCTTACTTTCATGCAACCAGCAGGCTGAAATTCCTATACCTATTTAGAGTATTATAAAAACAAGGCCAAAGGCTTTACATCATTGTGAAAAAAGACTCTTTCCTGGAGGAAGAACTTTGTAAAAACTTTTCTTTATTCTGTAACTGAGTAAGTTTTAGTGCTCTGTGTGTGTATGTGTATGTGTGTGTGGTGGGGTAGGGAATGCAGGCAGCAGGGCAGGAAAAGATGTGTGGACACCATTGGTCCATAAGAGACTTATATCTTAACAGAACTATTTCCTTCCATTTTTGGACATTTTATTTTCATGGGTATTCTTCTCATCCTTAAATGTTCTTTATGGTAAAAGTTAATTATTTAAATCTAGAACATGAGATGCTACATACATGAATCAAAAAAATACAAACACCTAAATGTCCAAAGAGAGGAGAAACAATTATATATACTTATACATGTATTTATTATATATTATATATAAATGTAACATTATATAATACTTAAAAGTAAGGATTATGAAAATTATGGAAAAATACTGATGAAGGTGTTAAAGGAAATTACCAGAATTGAAAAATATAAGTATATTACAATTAAAAATTCACAAAAAGCCTAAGAGAAAATACGTTAATAGTTGTCTAGAAGTAGGTGAGATCAGAGTGATTTGTCTCTTCAGTTTCCAAATTTACAGTAGTTTTATTATTTTTATAATTTGAAAAAGAAACAAACTTTCCTTCTATTTCAACTTCAATTAGAATGTAATATGTGCTGCTAGAGAGCAAGAAATTTATTTGTGATGCTTTATTATCCAGAACAAACAATAAAATCTTATATACACTCCAGGTGCCTAACAGCTCCTAATATTGTTTTAAGTATTCTATAAACAAAATTAATTACTTAAGTATGTTTTACTTATAACATTCTAGGTATCAGGGCTCACATCTGTTTTAGTAATTCGGAACAAAGCATGACATTAACCAATACTCACTAAATGAGTGGGACCACAGGGGACTGGGCTTATGAAAAGAAAGGGCAATCTTCTTATGAAAAGAAGGGCAATCACTTCGGAAGCGGCAAATTCATACACACAAAGTAAAATAGTGGTTACCAGGGGACGCAGGAGGGGTTGGTTAATGGGTACATAGTTTCAAATTTGCAAGATAAAATAGTTCTGAAGATCTGTTTCACAGCAATGCAAATATACTTACTACCTCAGTGTACACTTGAAAATGGTTAAGACAGTAAATTTTGTTATGTGCTTTTTACCACAATAAAAAAGTTTCCTTAATATAAAAAAATTTTTTAAGTGTATTATACTTAAAATGAGAGGATGGCCTAAATTAGAATTTTTGAGCTTTCTGGCTTGGGAGAAAGCAAGAAAAATAGGCAAAAAGAAACTGATAGAGAAAAAACTGACAAAAGGGCACAGTAGAATTGGGGCGTGGGTTAAGGAGCTGCTCTATATCATGACTGTGATGGTAGCTACACAATGTATATATTTGTCAAAAATTACAGAACAGTACATTAAAAAGGGTGACTTTTACTCTACATAAATGATATCTCAACTTTTAAAACAGGAAAAATAAAGAAAATAGAATCGAGTCCCATTCCTTACACTGTTTTCTGCGGGGGAAACAGAATGAGATCAGAATTAGTTATCCAACTAGAAAACACCGATGACAACATATGGTGATGGTGCTCGGAAAGCCAAATGTTATCAGACGATGTGCTCCCTACACCACTCCTCTAAGATTTGTATTAACTTGGTGACTGGGTCACAAAGTCACATGGGCTAACAAGGAAGCTCAGATTTATCAGTAGAGTGGCATACAAAAAGGCCACAAGTCAGAAAAATGTCTAAACAATGGATAAGAAACCACTAGCTCACTACAGTGACACTAACTCAAAGTGTGGTCCCCAGACCAGCAGCAAATACATCACGTGGGAGGAAGCTTGTCAGATATGCAAATCCTCGGGCCCCATCCCAGACCTACTGAATATCGATCTTTAGGTGCAGCCCTGAAGTCTCTATTCTGACTCAGGTGACTCACGCATGCTGAAGCTTGAGAACCACCAGCCTGTAGCAATGCTTTGCCTACGCATCACCAAGGAATCTTATTAAAAATGTAGGTTCTAAAATGTGATTCTAATGTTCAGGCAGGATGAGAACTTCAATTCTAAGCCAACCTCCTGATTTTACAGTGACTCTCACCCAGTCTATATCAATTAAATCAGACTCTCTGAAGGCACCAGTATGTTTAAAAGCTCTCTATGTGATTCTAGTATGTATACAGGATTAAGAAAACACTAATAGAAAAATTGTAAGGTATTTCCAGCTCTAAAGCACTACTTGTAGAAGCAGAATTTTAAAAACTGTAATTATACATCTTCCTGACTTTTAAAAATAAGATATCCTGATCATAAAGTAATCTCTTTTTTGACGGGTTTGTGTGTGACTATGGCTAGTAACACTTAACATTCTGTGACACCTCTAAAGCTAGAAAGATTAATAAGGCTCCTTACTCCTGAAATGCAGGTGTTAGCTACATTTAGTATATCTCTATGCCAAAGCATATAGGATTATTTACTTCTCTGTAAAGTTGGTTAACTTTTCTTCTCTTTGTGGACTTTTCCCCCCTATTTTTTGTACTATCTTATTCTTCCCCATTGTGAAAAAATGCTCACTATTTCTAATTTTGCTGTTGCTACTTTTCACTCATTTGTTCAGTTTATATTTATTAAGCGCCTGGCACTGTTCTAGGCACTGAGGAAAAGCAGTTAACAAAGAAAAATCCCTTATATTCTAGTAGGAGCTGAAAGACAATAAACATAAATCACGTGGTCTTAAGTACAATAAAGCAAAATAAAGCAGAGCAGAGGGCTCCGACAGTGAGGGGGGGTATCTGTGCTGTCCTACACAAGTGTGCTTACGTGGAAGAGTCAAGGATAGCCTCTCTGATTAAGGGATATCTGAGCAGACACCAAAGTGAGTGAGGGGTAACATATCCGGAGGAAGGGTACTGCAAGTGAAGGGAACAGCAGGTGCAGCCCTCCCAGGTTTTTGCTTGGTATGTTCTGAGAACAGCAAAGAGGCCCAGTGTGGAGTGGTGTAAGCTAGAGAAGAATGCTAGGAAATAAGGTCAGGAAGTTAGCAGGGGTGTGAACAGCTGTGTAAAGACTTTGGCTTGTATTCTGAGTGAGAGAGGAGGCCACTAGAGAGTTTTGAGCAAGTGAGTACATGATCATGCATTTTTAAAAGATCACATTGGCTGATTGGTGGAGAACACACCACATGTTTTCTTATTTCCTAATTGTTGCAGCATGTACATTAACAAGAACCAACAACAACAACAAAAGGTTTATGATGAAACTTAAGTACTAGTGTACAAAACCCAAGCATGGATATTTTCTTACAAACTTAGGAGATCAAAGTATCAATGTACATCCTACCTGCATCTCAGGTATCTGTGGAATGCAAGATTTAGGTCTTAATGGCAAGAGGGTTGCCATTTGTGGAAAAGGGTCAACATCCTTCCTTGGTTTCTCTTGACGAAGGTGCCAGAATTTCAGTTCAGCACTAGCATGTTTTGTTGAGGATGAATGAGTAACACAGAATCTTGGTGCCCTAGTTGGAGGAAAAACAAATTTAAGATTAAACTAGACAATAAGCCTCAAAAATCAAAAGGCTACCAAATGTATAATATCTGTGCTCACAATTATCAGTCTTGCCACATCCCTTTTCTAATAATTTCTTCTTTTTCTGCTGCCTAGCCCCTCCCTCCAGTGTTAGTCTATGATATATCAACTGCCTGAAATCACATTCACTTATACAATATAAAGAGGCAATATACATGAAGAAAAAATAATTAATAAAATTACATTCAAATTATTATCTTCTTGATAAGAAAAAGAAACCTATATGTCTATTCGATGAAGGAATTTTTAAAAATAATTTACAGTTTCTAGTAAAACAAAAATAAAATGCACCTGTGATCTGTTTTAAAGCAGTTCACAATTTATCTATAATACCAAATAAAAACTAGTGGATTAAATTGACATTTAAAAATATATAAACATTTTTATAATGCTTAAGTATACTACTAAAGTGGATTATGAATCATATGATCTATTTTCAAGCCTTAAATTTAAAGGTAAGAATTTTATAACAATTTAGATAATAAATGAAAGACCTACACTACTGCCAGAAATTTAGGAAAAAGAATGTTTGGCACAATATCAAGGCCCCACTTAACTGGATGGATATTCCCATACTCAGTCTGTGGGCTAACTCTATATTGCCTATGGGGTTAACTCCAGCTGTCAGGGCCTGTTGTTAATTACTTCTTGGACTAGGTTTTCCCCCTGGTGCCACGGCCCAAAGACTAATTTCACTTCATATTTCAGGTCCTGGTAGAAAATTGCCTCCCTTTAAAAACAGGAAGATGGTAGATACTTCCCTCATGTAAACACAGGTTAGGAGTGGAAGAGAACCCAATGTCCATAACTAGTTTAGAATCAGAAAGCACCCTGTAAAGATCTGGGTGGTCATTTTACACCATATTTCAAAACCTTTACTTGCAGACTTGGAAATATCTAAAATTACCTCTTATTTTCATGCCAATTAGTAAGTGGGCATATTTACAAGACCCTGATCAAATAAATCATACATGTGCTGGACAGGAAATCTGGGTATATCAATTTTCTAATTCTCATTATTACAGTATATTCACATGACCCCATTTTAATCTTGCATTCTTATTTAATTCATTGCATTAATTTTTTATTAGCCACTACGTGAATTCATCAAATATTGTGGACTACATTTCACAGTCAATCCTAAACAGGTATTGTATTCTTTTTCACACTTCCATCATACAGGTTCTCATGTACATTGATTGTACACCTCTTAAACTGAAGCTCTAGAGAGCGGGAGAAGGTATTTGCCACGTAAATCACTAAAGGAACTGTATCCAATATATGTGTGTGTAAACACATATATATATATGTACACACATGTATGTGTATGCAAATGTGTGTATATCTATTTATCTATCCATATATCTATGTATCTCGCAATAGAAAAATGGGGAAGGAAGATAAACAGACAATTCATGAAAGTTGAAATCCAAATGACTACTCAATATTGAAAAGGTTATCAACCTCACCAATAATCAGGGAAATGCAAGTGAAAAAGCACAAAACACCAATGACATACCAAATACATAGGCAAAAATTTAAGAATCTGACAATTAAATGTTACCAAGGATTTGTAGCAATGGATACTCTCATATTCTGGTTGGTGGGAATGCAAATTGGTACAACTACTTTGGAAAAATGGATATGTGTACAGCATTGCTTCCAATTGTGAAAAGAGAAAATGACACAAATTTTTTAAAACAATAAATAAATTATGATATATTCATGCACTGGAATACCATATACAACAGTGAAAATTAATAAAACTCTTAAAAACAGTTACAGTCAAATCTTACAAATATATTGTTGATAGAAGATGCAAAGAAGGCATACAACATGATTCCATTTTTATAGAGTTGTAGAACAGGCAGATAAAAATACATGCTTAGGGATTTATTTGCATACATGGTTGGTAAAACTACAAAGAAAAGCAAGGCAATAATCACAAAAGTCAAGATACTGGTTACTCTCAAGTGGGAGTAAGGATGGTGTGATCAGGACGGCAACTTCAGGGGTCTCGGTAATGCTTTATTTCCCAAGCAACATGGTGGAGACATGAATGTTTTTGTGTGTTTAGGTTTGAATTTTAAAGAATATACAGGATTTAGCTAGATCAAGAAAAAAGGTTAAGAAAGAATTCTGGGAAAATGGCAAAGTCAGCAATACTGTTTTTCTACCTCTCAGAATCCCTTCATAAAAACAGACAGCACAGCTAGATGGCAAAACCAAAAACTCACGGACGACATTTAGAACAAAATGTTAATGTGACACGGTATTCCCACAAACCCCAATATACAAGCAGGTGGGTACAAAAGATCAGCCATAAGGCCTGCAAGATATTGGTGTGTAAGTGAGAAGAAGGAAGTGTGTGATGGACCTGAGAATGGAAGAGCACCAAAAGAGCCAGAAAAGCACAGCAGGCCTGTTTGAGGTTAGCAATTGAGCCTGGAAGGGCTTTTATCCTCTCCAACACTGAGTACACACAAATTCAATCACATTTCTACTTACCAACAAAGAACAACTGGAAAGCCCAAATAACAAAATGTATGAACTATGGTACATGTAACAATTGGGATGCATTATGCTTCAGCGGCATTATGCTGACCAACAGAAGTTAATACTGTATAATTATATGACATTCTAAAAAGACAAAACTATAGTGACAAAGAACAGATCAGTGGCTGCCAGGGGTTGGGAGTGGAGGAAGAGTCTAATGACAAAAGGGTGGTGTGAGAGTTTCTTAAGATGATAGAATTGTTTGTACACGGATTGTCATGGTGGTTATGTGAATCTATACAGTTTGCTTTCACTGTATGTTAATGGAAAACATAGAAAAGAAGGAAAGAGGAAAAACAGCCTTTTCAATAAATGAGAATGAGCAACTGGATATCCATAAGCAAGAAAAAAAACAAACCAAAACTGAACCTTGACCTAAACCTCACACCATATGTAAAACATAATTCAAAATGGGCCATGGACTTAAATGTAAAACATAAAATTATAAGGTTTTTAGGAAAAACATAGGAGAAAATCTGCAGAATATAGCAAAGAGTTCTCAGGTTTGACACCACAGGCATAATCCATAAAAGGAAGACCTCATCAGAATTCAAAAATTTTACTCTATAAAAGACTCACTTTTTTTGGTTTTTCAGATACAGTTATATTTATTCTTAATAGTAGGTGTATTTGACATAGGAAAGTTTGCATTAGTTGAATAAACTTGGCTCAAGAGGATAAATGCCTCTACTCTAATGAAACATTTGTAGTAAAAATTATGTGGAACCCTTCATTTAGAGAGTCCTCCAATATATTCCCCTCCCCCTCCCAGGGAAAATCCCACACATGTTTAATTTCAGATTTTTCTCTTGCAAGTTGTTTTCTTTCTTGTCTGCATGGTCTTCTGTTGTTTGATTTGTCCTGTTTTTTTCAGTGAATTAGTCTTCATAATTAGTATGGTAACATGAGTTTGTGAAAGCTGCATTTTCCATTTGCACCTCTAATTCCAGTTTATCACCACAGGATTCACTCTGTTCTCTTCTGTAGTTGTAACTCTCTTCCACATTGATGAGAATTCTGGTTCCCATTATCCACAATATTTTTACTTGTTTGCTTAATCTAGATGACTGGTTTACTATAAAAGGATATAACTCAGAAATAGCCAGATGGAAAAGAAGCATAGGCCAAGGAGTGTGGGTGCACCTCTACATGTTCACCCATCCAGAAGATATGAAAGATCCTTCTAAGAAGACTTCAGAAATCTTGTCTTTAAGAAGACAAGCTAAAGACTGGAAGAAAATATTTGCAAACTATATATCAGACTAATGGCTAGCATCTAGAATATAAAAATAACTCTAAAACTCAATAATAAGAAAGAACACAATCTGAAAATGTACAAAACACACAGATATGTCACTGAAGTGTAATGCAAATGACAAATAAGCACATAAAAGACATTCAGCATCATTAACAACTGGAGAGTTTCAAAGTAAAACTATAATATCACTACACACTTATAAAAATAAGTAAATAAGTATTTACTGGCTAAAATAGAAAACTGTGACATCAAACAATTGCAAGGATTCAGAAAAACTGGATCATTCATACACTGCTGGTGGGAATGTAAAAGGGTACATCAACCCTGGAAAATAGTTTGGCAGTTTCTATTGAAACTAAAAACAGACTGTATGACCCACTAATCTCACTCTAGGACATTTATCCCAGAGAAAGGAAGACTTATGTTCATGCAGAAATCTGTACATCAATGTTCATAGCAGCTTTATTAGTAATATCAAGACTGGAAACAACCCTAATGTCCTTCAATGAGTGAATGAATGTATAACATCCGTACAACAGAATACTACTCAGCAATGAAAAAGAACAAAACAACTTGGATGGATATCAAAGGAATTATGCTGAATGAAAAAACCAATCCCCGAAGATTACATATTGTATTATTTCATTTATATAATAGATTAGTAGTTTCCAGGAATTATGAGAAAGGGGGAAGGAAAGAGGTAGGTATGGTTATAAGAGAGCAGTACAAAGGGAGGCATGTGGTAATATAACTGCTCTGTATCTTGACTGTAACAGCAAATGCATGTGATAAAACTATATAGAACTAACTATACACAGAGAAATAAATGCTTGTAAAGCTGGCAAAATATGAAAAAAGATTGGAGAGTTGTATCAATGTCAATTTCCTCATTGCAATACTGCACTGCAGTTATGCGAGATGTTACCATTGGAAGAAACTGGGTGAAAGGTATACAGAATCTCTGTATTATTTCTTACAGCTGCATATGGATCTACAATTATCTCAAAACAAAAAGTTAAATTTAAAACAGGAAAGCTTCTAATGTATTAGTAATGATTTTTTAAGTTGGGTGGTGTGTATACAGGTGCCTATTACAGTATAATGTATACCATTTTGCATTTCTTAAATAGTTAAGAATAGAAGTTTATAGAGAAAGAGAAAAACAACATTCTCTCTATATTTGGAAAAATAAAAAGTTTACAAGTAATCTGGAGTACCTAGATGGGAGATAATGTCAGAGACATTAGCAGGGACAAATCATGATAATCTCAGGGTATATGCCCAGTAGTGGGATTGCTGGGTCGTATAGTAGTTCTATTTTTAGTTTTTTAAGGAACCTCATACTGTTCTCCATAGTGACTGTATCAATTTACATTCCCACCAACAGTGCAAGAGGGTTCCCTTTTCTCCACACCCTCCAGCATTTATTGTTTGTAGATTTTTTGATGATGTCCATTCTGACCGGTGTGAGATGATATCTCATTGTAGCTTTGCTTTGCATTTCTCTAATGATTAATGATGTTGAGCATTCTTTCATGTGTTTGTTGGCAATCTGTATATCTTCTTTGGAGAAATGTCTATTTAGGTCTTCTGCCCATTTTTGGATTGGGTTGTTTGGTTTTTTTTGATATTGAGCTGCATGAGCTGCTTGTAAATTTTGGAGATTAATTCTTTGTCAGTTGCTTCATCTGCAAATATTTTCTCCCATTCTGAGGGTTGCCTTTTCATCTTGTTTATGGTTTCCTTTGCTGTGCAAAAGCTTTTACGTTTCATTAGGTCCCATTTGTTTATTTTTGTTTTTATTTCCATTTCTCTAGGAGGTGGGTCAAAAAGGATCTTGCTGTGATTTATGTCATAGAGTGTTCTGCCTATGTTTTCCTCTAAGAGTTTGATAGTGTCTGGCCTTACATTTAGGTCTTTAACCCATTTTGAGTTTATTTTTGTGTATGGTGTTAGGGAGTGTTCTAATTTCATTCTTTTACACGTAGCTGTCCAGTTTTCCCAGCACCACTTATTGAAGAGGCTGTCTTTTCTCCATTGTATATTCTTGCCTCCTTTATCAAAGATAAGGTGACCATATGTGTGTGGGTTTATCTCTGGGCTTTCTATCCTGTTCCATTGATTTATATTTCTGTTTTTGTGCCAATACCATACTGTCTTGATTACTGTAGCTGTGTAGTATAGTCTGAAGTCAGGGAGCCTGATTCCTCCAGCTCCGTTTTTCTTTCTCAAGATTGCTTTGGCTATTTGGGGTCTTTTGTGTTTCCATAAAAATTATGAAATTTTTTGTTCCAGTTCTGTGAAAAATGCCATTGGTAGTTTGATAGGGATTGCACTGAATCTGTAGATTGCTTTGGGTAGTATAGTCATTTTCACAGTGTTGATTCTTCCAATCCAAGAACATGGTATATGTCTCCATCTATTTGTATCATCTTTAATTTCTTTCATCAGTGTCTTATATTTTCTGCATACAGGTCTTTTGTCTCCTTAGGTAGGTTTATTCCTTCAAAACGAGTCATGTACCACAATGTTCACTGCAGCTCTATTTACAATAGCCAGGACTTGGAAGCAACCTAAGTGTCCATTGACAGATGAATGGATAAAGAAGATGTGGCACATATATACAATGGAATATTACTCAGCCATAAAAAGAAATGAAATTGAGTTATTTGTAGTGAGGTGGATGGACCTAGAGTCTGTCATACAGAGTGAAGTAAGTCAGAAAGAGAAAAACAAATACCGTATGCTAACACATATATATGGAACCTAAAAAAAAAAAAAAAAAAAAGGTCATGAAGAACCTAAGGGCAAGACAGGAATAAAGACACAGGTCCTACTAGAGAATGGACTTGAGGACACGAGGAGGGGGAAGGGTAAGCTGGGACAAAGTGAGAGAGCGGCATGGACATATATACACTACCAAATGTGAAACCGATAGCTGGTGGGAAGCAGCCGCATAGCACAGAGAGGTCAGCTCGGTGCTTTGTGACCACCTGGAGGGGTGGGAGGGAGGGAGACGCAAGAAGGAAGAGATATGGGGATATAAGTATATGTATAACTGATTCACTTTGTTATAAAGCAGAAACTAACATACCATTGTGTAGCAATTATACTCCAATAAAGATGTTTAAAAAAAAAGGGGGATGTGATTGAGCTAATTAAATAAACACATATCATTTTAAAAAATCATGATAATCTTATTTGTTAACTTAAGGAATTTGAACCTTACACTGAAAGCTTTGGGGTAACTAGTTAAAGACTTAAATCAGAGAAGTAACATGATCAGATCCATCACAGTCACACTGGACAGCTCACTGATCCTCAGAAGGCACACATTTTCTCCACTAGGTCCATTCTCTTTCTCTTGTTTAGAGTCCCTCGAGTCCCAGGTGAAATATTACCTCTTCTCTGTATCCTGTGCATTCACTATACTTTCTTTTATTACACTCATTTTATATGTATGTTCCTCCCACTAGACTAGGATCACTAGACTTGACTGTGTTTTACCCTTGTATCCTTAGCACAACACTTGACCCATAGAAAGTGCTCATGGAATGTTTATTGAGACAAATCTAACTCAAGCTACATGTACACACGTGCACACATGCACGCACGCACACACACACACACAGAGACACACACACACACACACACACACATCAATTTGATGAGGTCCTGAGCATAAAAAGGTCAGGGGTAGAAGGATATGCTCACAAAGTTCAAACGGAGCTTAAGTACTGTCTAGTCTTATTATGGATTTAAAGTCCCTCAAATATCAAAATTACATAAAGGATAGGTACTTTAGAGAAGGCCAAAGATATAATAATCTTGTCATTTAAAATTTCCATAAATGTTACAGCCTTAAGACAAAAAAGTATAACTTGTAACTAGCTTAAGAAAAGTGAAAGCAAATAACTTTGATTCATATTATTTTTTTCTTACCAATAAAGAAGTAAGGGTTTTACAACCTCAGTCTGAATATTTTTTAAGTGTTCTTCATTCCACTGAGTTCCAACTAGCAGTTTAAATTTTGATAAGATTTCTGCAGAAAGGTAGCAGTCTCCACTGCTCACTAGATAGCATTTTTTCATCTTCTCAATATGTCTGAAATAAAACACATACACAAACATACACACACATTGACACAATATTCAACTAGCCAAATATTTTCACTTCCAAAATGTTTCAGGCAAGTAATGAACTATCTTAAAATTAAAAGTGAGTTACAGGGAGATAAAAATATTTCTCACAGATATGGGAATGGGAAGGGTATTTTTGGTAGGCCGAACAATGGCCTTACAAAGATGTCCATAGCCTAATCTCCAGAACCTAAGAATGTTACCTTACATGACAGAAGGAACTCTGCAGATGTGATTAGGATTTTGAGGAGATCATCCTGGCTTATCTAGTTGGTGCTAATGTAATCTTAACAGTCCTTCTAAGATGGAGGCAGGAGGGTAACAGTCATAGAGAAAAGAAGTAGGGATAGAAGCAGCAATCAGAGAGGAGAAAAGATGTCATGCTGCTGGCTTTGGAGATGGAGGAAGGGGGCATAAGCCCAGGGAAGTAGGTGGCCTCAGAAGCTGGAAAAAGGCAAGGAAATGGATTTTCCCCTAGAGTGTTCAGAAGGAATGCAGCCCTCCATACCCATTTTAGACTTCTAACCTTTTAACTGTAAGAGAATTAATTCGTGTTGATTTAAGCTACTTAGTTTGTCGTAATTTATTACAGCAACAATAGGAACTAATACAGTATTAATTCTGAAGAATCTATGTAGGTTGCTTGCATATCCCTTCCCTAACATGTCTTGGCAAGTGGTAGTGGCCTTCTAATCAGGTCATGCTTCATAATCAACCATTTGGTAATCCCTGCTCTTATAACTGTGTACAGCAATGACATTATGATCATTATGATCAACAACAGTGGCATTATGATCTGAATGCCACTGGGATAACTGGAATAATCCAGTCACTAGCACTTACTCAGTCAAACCTTTAATGGGAACTGCAGTCTACTATAGTTGATCTGCTTCAGAGTTCAGAGCAGATCAGGAAAACACAAGATAAGGACTTTCCTAAAGCAGGGTCCTCTTAAGGTTCTTAAGACTTATAGTGACCTAAAACATATGGAGCAGCCAAAGGCCTGTGCCCCATCAGACTTTTAAGAGGCTCTCTAGAGGATATCCAGCATCATATCTAGCAGCTATCACATTCAGATATGAATGTCTAAGTGGCATCTGACTAAAGACCATAGAATTTGTTAACTGAGCAGGCTGCTAGGAACAGCCAGCCCCTTACACTGGCATAAGGTATCTTTTACGTAAATCAATATTATTATAATAAAATAAATCTTATTACTATTCATTCCTCTAAAAGTATAAATTACATTTAAATATTTATTTCAGGCTTTCTGCTGGTGCTTAGATGACCCAAACTAATATTCTAAAATTTGGTTTTAAAACTATTGAAAAATAAAAAAGTAGAAATACCTTTGATGTCTTCCAGGATCCTTAAGAACTTTTAACCTCTCAATATCCATCCAGAGCAACCAGTATCTCTCCCCTAATGTACCTTTTATAAATTTCTTAAATCTTTCGAACTCCTTTCTATTGCCAATGTCATAAGTTTTGTGAGAAATACACCAATTAGCCCGGCTTTCTAGTCCAACACTCTCAGTTTTTGAAACTGCTTGTGCTAACATGTCTTCCAACTTTTCCTTTCGCGTTTCACTCAGCAAAACATTCTTGCCAGAGGTAGTCCCCAAACACTCATCAAATACCACTTCTGTTACATTTCTGAAATTTATATAATCTGGGCTTTCTCTAAGTGGTGCTCCAAGAATTTGATGAATTGCCACTCTCAAAATAAAGTTTATATAAGATCTTAAAAATTCTTCACATGTTGAAAAATGCAATGTCAGGCTTTCATCAACATCCTGTTGCTTTTCAAGGTATGTCCTCAGAAGAGCTTGAGAACGAGTGTCTTGTAGAGATACAGGCACATCTTCTTCAAATTCGGAAATTAACCTAGTGGTTATAGATGGGCTATTTTTCGTACTGGGGTGAACTCCATCATCAAAGATAAAACTCTCTGTATTAAATCATAAAAGGCTATTAGATCAGATATAAATGTAAAAGTTTTCTTTTAATTATTAACTAGTTGTTATAGAGCTAGGATGGCAAATGGGTTTATCATCAGTAGTGACTGCAGGGACCAGTGTCACAAGGAGTCTAAGGCTACATTTGGGATCAGTAGAGAAAAAAACTGCCAACAGTGATTAGCCATGTCTTCCCTGGACATGAAAGGGGATATTGGTGGCAGATGAATTAAATATTTTATATCCTTAATAAAGAGGATCTTCAAAGAGACATTATACACTTTTAAAATGTAATATTCCAGGCTGAAAATGTCAACACACAAAGGCCAAATCTATTAAAGAATTAGAATGTGTACATAAAACTGTATGTACTTTAATATTTCATGTTGTATGGTAAAATAAAATTAGCTGCCATAGGTGATGAGATGATAGATGAACAGACCAGAACTGGCGTCATACTAGCAATTTTTAAAATTCACTATTTTATCAGAAAGATTCAATTACTATTATACTTACAACCTATCATTAAAATTACAAAATTGCATAAGGCCCTTGTGAAGACTTACAAATATAAATGGATTGCTTTTACACTTTTTCTAAAGATATAGTCTAGCCCCTATTCTTCTGTCTTTCAGAAATCAGTGAAATATCTGATATCAGTGCTTTATTTCACATGGCAAATCTACCCCTTGCAAAGCCGTGGATCAGGAAAACCCTGATCCATGTGTCCCATTCTCAGTTTTCTCAGTAATAGATTTCAAGTTTCAATGAACTGGAAATGTTTCATTACAATTTTAATTGAAAATAAATATACTAAACTTCCCCAAAATTGAGATTAGACTTTTGTAAACCTGTGAAATGATACTGGGTACACACTCAACGCCACACACTTGGAGGTAAAGTATAAGCCTGGCACTTCTGCTCACTGCCTTCCTGCTATCCTTTCTCTTCCTGCTTACTAATGTCACTCTCCAATTTTTTACTTTACTATTTGGGGAAAATAGTAAGAAATCTATAAATTCAGCAATTTCGAATTAGGAAGATGATTTCCCCCTTTACCTAGATTTGGGTTCAATCCTAGAGAATCCAGACTTATCACCTCCAGAGGTTGCTTATACTTTTCAAAGGAATTATGTAAGAATTGTTAGTGAATTGCTGAGTTCCCCTCCTGAATCACACTGCAAGATTTTTTTTTCCCTCTAGCAATATCACATTTGATTACTCCCATTTCTGGGAGGTTCCCTTTATTTACAAAAAGTTTGTATCACCCACAAAAGTTCCCCACAGTAGAAATTTATCTGCTTTTCAAGGTGAGAAACAGTCTGAACTTAAAAACAGAAGGAAAACTCAAGTTCCATAAATCACTATTTACTTTGGGGAGAAGAGAAAGGTTGCACCCACTTCATTTCAAAGGCTTAAATAATAATAAGAATTTGTAAACTGTGACAGGAAATAATGACAAGACAAATATTTATTGACTGTCCATTAAGTACGAAGCACTAAGCATTTTCTATACATTCAGTATGTATGCATCATTACTGTAATCTTACAGATGACAAAAGCAAAGCTCTCAGAAGTGGAATAATCTGCAGAAGTCACAAACTAGTAAGTATCAGAGTTGGGTTCTAAACCCATCCTCTTTTCACTATATCAGGTTGTCTCTTGAAAAACAGTAGAAAGTGGTGTTGCAGGGCAGATAATTTTTTCTCCCCACCCACTAAGTGTTGTACTGTAAGATTAGAATAACAACAGAAGATGTAAAAAGGAGTTCTGAGGTCATTCTTGTCCTTTTCTGCTTACCAGAAACAGATGAAATAACTGGTGATCCAATTTTGTTGTGGAATACACAAGAAGGTAATGAAAAGGTTGATATTGTTTGCTGACTTTGTTTTGCTAATGCAAACCAATCTTTTGTTTGAGTATAGGAGGCCTAGGAAGAAAGGAGCACATTTGTTTAACATAAGATTAGCAGTATTCTTCCAGTCATGAATCTGGACAAGTCATTATGATAATATTCATTTGTATAGTGCAATATGTAAAGGAAAAATTATGCCGTGAAAGAAAAGAATGTTGTACACAGAAAAACTCATTAGCTGAGAATAATGGTAAGGAAATTTCAATTCAGATTATTTTCATATTAGATGATCAAAGGAAAGAAATGAGCTCACTACCCATCAAATTCTTCACTCTTTCACCAGAAGCATGCAATCCTACTTCCTGGAATCACTACAAATTCACACCATCTAACTTTAACTTGGCAGTCACCACGGCTCATCAGTCTTCAGATGCATCATTTGCCAGCTACTCCCATTCACAACTTTCCCAGTTATTTCATGCCCCCAATTCTGTCTGGCCTGGCTCAGTGTTTTTAACAACTCCTCCCTAATGTGACAAAAACTTAACTCTCAGTAGCACTGGAAACCTACCCATGCTCACTTCCCCTTTACCTTAGATTCAGTATTCACAACTTTGCTTGGATTGGATGCTTCCTGAAGGCTGATTCCTGACTCACCTGCCCCTGGATGGAGCCTTCAATGTTTCCTTTCTTTTGTGTACTGAGCCAGCTGACCCAATTCTCAACCTGACACACAGCTTCTAGAACCCCAGTCCTAAGAAACTCCATCTCAGATTTCCTGGGAATATTCTTCTTCCTGCTTCTCTTAGTCATGTCCTCACCTACTCTTCTAGGATAATCCAGCTTGTTCAACAGAAGCAGAAAAGGGAGTGCCCAGCATTAGTCTCATTTCTCCTTTCTCCAACCTGGTTGGCCCTTAGCCTAAGGAACACTCACAGAGGAGGCAAGGCTCAAATGGAATAGAATTGTTCCCTGACTATTATGCAGAATTAGCAGGGTAAGTCAGGCCACACAATAAGACCAAAAGCAAGAGAAGGAAATACCAGGTGCCATCAGTGTACTACTCACTGCCCCTCTTAGAAGTAAGGTTTCCTTGGTAGATAAAAGCTTTGAATCTAATTGCCTTTTGTTTCCTCTTTTCCTTCCTCTAAAACCAAGTCATTTATTACTAATTACATGTTTGTTCATTCAACATATTCATTGAATGACTACTCTATTACAAGTAGTATCCTAAGCACTGAGAGGAGACCAAAATAATTAAGGAACTTTCAAGGAATAGAGAGAGACCAACATACAAGAGTCCTTGCTATTTCAACTGCACAAAAAAGATGAGAGAGTAGAAGATAGGGGAGAAAGAAGTAGTTAGCCAGACGTAAAAGCAGTTAACTATTCTACTTTGTACTCTTAAAAGATGGGTCAATTGTATGTGTTTAGATGGTATAACTGAAGACTCAAAGAAATATTACCAATTATCATATGGATTAATCCCTATCTATAGTCGTGGTTTAGTGATTTAAGGGCCCAAAGAAAACTGAATCCTCAAAGTTTAAAGGCTATTAAAAAATATATAGTTCAAGTATTACTCAATTTGACAGAAATGAGCTTTTTCCATCACAGGAAATAGTAAAAGTAAACTAGCTTGGATTTTTATTCTCTTATATTTGATTAAATTTACCTGTAAGGGATCAGAACTTATTCCCCTAGATTGATTCTTTCCTTTGTATGTTTATTGACCCCTACTATCGGTTATTTTTTGACATCCCTAACATTATTATAACATATGGGTTAAGATTAAAAAATAAATACTTAAAAATAAATATAAGAGAAAAGAAAAATGTGCCTTCAGTACATCCCTGAGCATTATTCAGATGAAATAATAGGACTGGCATAATTTTTTAACATTTCTGCCAAATATTGCTGATAGAACTGTCAAACTACAAAATTAAATAGGAGCTTACACATGAAAAAAATGTTCAAATAAGATAGGATAAGGATATCCATTCCAACAGAGATGGCAAATAGTTTTCCTCTTGTATGACATCTTTGATCACTTGGAAGTGCCTGCCTAGAATGCTGTGTTGAAAAAGAATTTGGAGCCAAGTCCTAGCTCAGCAGGAAAATTGCCGTAATTGATTAGCGATCTCTGTCATGAATGCAAACTAGGAGAATAGCAACACATGGGTAACATATTTGCAATTCCTGGTTTTGTAAAGAACTGTGTATTAGAAATATCTTCCCAGAGAGAAGATCTGATAACTAGAGGCTAAAGAGAAGCAGAATACGTGACCCCAAAATATGCCATGGCATTGTGGATTATTGTGAGCTGAAGGAGATCACGACCCAGCAGACTCAAGAAAAATACTTACCTCTCCTTTAACTACCTAAAAGAATTTACATAGGGGGCCTGGCTCAGAGACAGCCGGCACCAGAGATAACTTTCATCTGAATGACCGAGCTATCTATATGGCAGGTAAACATCTAATTACCAAACATCTGGTCTTCTTATAGTCCTGTGAATTACCCTCCTCCACTTTGAAGCCCCAGGCCCCTACCCCATTCCTTAGCTCAGGATGGTATATATGCCTCAACTGCCCAACTCGCTCTTGGGTGTTATATTCTTACAGGGCTCCCGTACATACTAAATTACATTTGTTTTTTCCTGTTACTCTGTCATGTCACTTTTTTTTTTAATAGACCAGCCAAAGAACCTAGAAGGGTAGAAGGAAAATTTTTCCACCCTGGCAGAGGCAGAGATCAAACAACAGTATTCACTAAACTGTGATTCCCCAAAAGGACAGCTGATTCTAGGTTAGATCTCTTCAAACGTACCCATGCCACCCAACATTCTCCAATTGTGAAGGGCAAATTTATCTGATAACAGCTAAACAGTTATGCATTTTATTACTGAAGAATAATCTTGACAATAAGGAAGAGAAGGCCCAATTTATTGTTGTTTTGTACAAAAATTAGATTCCAAATAATAAAAAATGTGGAATGAACAATGAAACCCTTGCTTCCCAGGTAACATTGGGGATGTTCTTCAATTTTGCATTTTTCCTTTGTACACATGAGGATAATAATTCTAATTATATTTCAGGTGAAAGAGTGTAGGGCAAATAAGTCAGCATAAATCCAAAAGAATATTTGCTAAATCTACTTTAGAAGTATTTGACATCATTTTCCTATTCAAGTGGTACAAATGAAATTCATATCCCTAAAATGAGAAGTTTCACTGAAGTGCCAAGACACAAAGAAACACTCACACTTTTACCTCGCCAAGAGAAATGGAGAACTTTTTCATAATTATAACATCATCTTCTTCAACAGAAGGAGGTGGTGGACTGGTTGGTTTTTTCAGGACCCAGGGAGAAAAATCTGCACCTAATGTGATATTCATGCCTGATTCACTCCATTTTACTTGTGAAACCAATTTGGCTAACCTGCATTTCAGAAATCATACAAACTAGAAATAAGTTTCAAATATGGCAGAATTCAGAAAAAAAAAACTAAAATTTTGTTTTATGTATTCAAATCAATCTCCTGTCTTAACTCTGCAGGATGATTCTCTTAGGATCTGCTAAAATTAATGGCTTATTAATAGAATTATTGATTAATAATTATTCTGTTTTAATTTATTTTATTTTTATTTAAAAAATACAGTTCTAAGCAAAAGTCAAACTTTAGTAAAACTTCAGAATATTTAGGTACTTAAACTTTAGAAGTCAGGGAGCATAAAAGAAAAACATGGCCCTACACTACAACATTCTGTCTTTTTTATGACACTCATATTCATTTTTTAACACCCTGAACATAAATACCTTTACAGAAGTAGAAAAAAATTTTTAAATATAATGATCAAAGAAGCAGAATTGAAATACACTTATTAGGTACTGTTTCTACAAAATCTCTTTGCAAAAGTTAAGTGATTTTTACAAATGCTCTATCTTATACTATATAGCAAGTGGAATATAAACTCAAATGAGTTTAAAGGTATACAATTTTATTAAGAAAGTACAGAAAAATTATTTTTGGTGAAAATAATCATTTAAAAATATGTATATTGATGGGATTACAATACCTGTATTCAAAGTAGCAATCACTTTCCAGAAATGCTGGAAGTCTTTCTTTTTTGACCCAGTGAATACTTTGTTCACGATTGAGACACTATTAGAGGACAAGTGAAAATGAAAAAGTGTGTCAAAGAAATTCACCATTCAGGACAATGATGGCCTAATCACTAGAGCAATATTACCTCTAGCTCTTACAGGGAGCCCTGCCTGTACCTTCTATTTGGACGGGAGAGAGTAAGAACCCTGAGTCACAAGTACTGCTTCAATTTGCTCAACAACCCTATATCAACTATTATCTATGTTTTACAGATTAACAAGCTGAATCAGAAAACTTAAGTAACTTACTGAAAGAGAAAGAGTGACAAAAAATTCAGTCTCAGTATTTTCAGTCATAAAACAGGTGAAAAATAATCACAAACAGAAAAAGAACTAACCAGAAAACTTGGTAAGACTGCTAGACTCTCACCACTCTCACCACTTTTACTCAACATAATTTTGGAAGTCCTGGCCATGGCAGTCAGAGAAGAAAAAGAAATTAAAGGAATCCAAATTTGAAAAGAAGTAAAACCATCACTATTTGCAGATGACATGATGCTATACATAGAAAATCCTAAAGACGCTACCAGAAAACAACTAAAGCTCATCAATGAATTTGGTAAAGTTTCAGGATACAAAAATTAATGTGCAGAAATCTCTTGCATTCCTGTACACTAACAACGAAAGATCAGAAAGACAAATTAAGCAAACAATCCCATTCACCACTGCAACAAAAAGAATAAAATACCTAGGAATAAATCTACCTAAGGAGGTAAAAGACTCAGAAGACTATAAGACACTGATGAAAGAAATCAAAGATGACATAAACAGATGGAGAGATATACCATTTTCTTGGATTGGAAGAATCAATATTATCAAAATGACTATACTACCCAAAGCAATCTACAGATTCAATGCAATCCCTATCAAACTACCAATGGCATTTTTCACATAACTAGAACAAAAAATTTTTAAATTTGTATGAAAACACGAAAGACCCCAAAGAGCCAAAGCAATCTTGAGAAAGAAAAAAGGAGCTGGAGAAATCAAGCTCCCTGACTTCAGACTATACTATAAAGCTACAGTAATCAAAACAGTATGGTACTGGCACAAAAAAAGAAACATAGATCAATGGAACAGGATAGAAAGCCCAGAGATAAACCCACACACATATGGTCAACTAATCTATGACAAAGGAGGCAAGAATACACAAGGGAGAAAAGATAGTTCTTCAATAAGTAGTGCTGGGAAAACTGGACAGCCACATGTAAAAGGATGAAATTAGAACACTCCCTAACACCATACACAAAAATAAACTTAAAATGGATTAAAGATCTAAATGTAAGGCTGATATTATAAAACTCTTAGAGGAAAACATAGAACACTCTCTGACATAAATTGCAGAAATATCTTTTTGGATCCACCTCTTAGAGTAATGAAAATAAAAACAAAAATAAACAAATGGACATAATTAAACTTAAAAGCATTTGCACAGCAAAGAAAACCATAAATGAGATGAAAAGACAACCAACAGAGTGGGAGAAAATATTTGCAAACCTAAGTGACCAACATGGCATTAACCTCCAAAATATACAAACAGCTCATGCAGCTCAATAACAAAAAACAAACATCCCAGTCAAAAAATGGGGAGGACATCTAAATAGAAATTTCTCCAAAGAAGATATACAGATGGCCAAAAAGGCACATGAAAAGATGCTGAACATCACTAATTATCAGAGTAATGCAAATCAAAACTACAGTGAGGTATCACCTCACACTGGTCAGAATAGCCATCAACAAAACATCTACAAACAGTAAATGCTGGGGAGGGTGTGGAGAAAAGGGAACCCTTCTACACTGTTGGTGGGAATGCAAATTGGTACAGCCACTATGGAGAACAGTATGGAGTTTCCTTAACAAACTAAAAATAGAGCTACCATGCCATCCAGCAATCCCACTCCTGGGCATAAACCCTGAGAAGACCATAATTCAAAAAGATACATGCATCCTAATGTTCACTGCAGCATTATTTACAATATCCAGGACTGTAAGCAACCTAAATGTCCACTGACTGAAGAAGAGATAAAGAAGAGGTGGTACCTATACGCAATGGAATATTACTCAGCCATTAAAAAAGAATGAAACAATGCCATTTGCAGCCACATGTATGGACCTAGAGATTGTCATATGACAGTCAGACAGAGGACAAATATCATATGATATCACTTATCACTTATATGTGGAATCTAAAAAAATGGTACAAATGAACTTATTTACAAAACAAAAATAGAGTCATAGATGTAGAAACAGTCTTATGGTTATGGGGGGAAGGGGGAAAGGATAAACTGAGAGATTGGGATTGACATATACACACTACTATTATATATAAAATAGATAACTAATAAGGACCTACTGTATAGCACAGGGAACTCTACTCAATACTCTGTAATTACCTATATGGGAAAAGAATTTGAAAAAGAATACTTGTATATGTATAACTGAATCACTTTGCTGTACCCCTGAAACTAACATAACATTGTTAATCAACTATACTCCAATAAAAATTTAAAAAAATTATAATTGACTGGAAGCATGATTAGCTAGGTTGAAGAGGGAAGCAGGAAAGAAATAAAGATAAGTTTAGTTTAATAGATCACAGGGTGAGATTTGAGAGGTGGAGGGAGGAAGGCTGGAGAAGTAGGCAGGGCCCTGATTATGAGTAGTCTTTTAAATAACATTATGGAGTTTAGATTTTATCTTGAGGTTGTGAGGGCCACATGAATTTATGGAAGAGTTACTAAGTTGCTATTCATCCTAAGACATTATACACTATTGTTTCTATTTTGTCTTATTTTCACTTTTTCCAGAATTCTAATCAATGCCAGTAACTTGGACACTAAACAAATGCTAATAATAAGTAAAACAACCAATAAAGTACACATTTCAGTGAGGCAAATGTGTCTGCACTATGTGGCTTCCATTGACTGTCTGCTAAAGCAAAAATTTTGCTGTGATATTAACGTCAGAGTCAACGCAGACCACTGCTATCTCCTTTGAGGAAATCACAGGCTCACACAGCAGTGCTGCCACCATCTAAGAAGCTAATGTTCTTGGGGGTGCACCTGTGCTCAGCAGTGCTGACATGTGGCACCAAGTCATTAGGCTCCCCAGGACTGGAAAACTGAGCAAACAATGGTTTCCTCCTGTTTAGCCAAAAACACCCACTTGCCTTCACCAAAGACTATCTTCTGGGTACTGAAAGAATAGAAGAAACTTTGGAAACAGCCAGCACCTGAGCAGTAGCATCTTGCTGACTGTCTCACTGCTTATCAGTGAGATCTGAAGGACATTTGGATCTTGAGTAAGAGTAAGAAGGATTCCACATATGCTACACACTGACAACCAACCACATAGGAGTCTTGAATTCTCATGAGCAATGTATTCAATGCATCACAGAAAGACACCAGACCGCACATAAAAATTGACATAAACACTTAAGGAATTCTACAAGGCCATGGAACTAGTCAGTTCATGCAAAATCAGTTTGCATAATATTTATCTAATGAACAGTTCACCTACAACTCTTTCCCTTTTGTATGTTTTGCATTTATCTGATCTAAAAATTAAGTGAAAAGTATAAAAAAAATCAAAATTGAAGTCTTTAGTCAAACTGCTAAAAAATCCTTTCAAGGTGTTTTTAAGTAACTAAAGTATAAAGACCAAAAAGATACAAAACAACCCTGCCAACCATAGAAGCATAAATTAACAAATACTATAAGAAACACAAAAATAATTTACCTAAAATAAAATTATTTAATCCTTAAAACTAAAAAAAAAAATGTTAAGAAAGAGAAACAGATAACCAAAAGGTTAGGGGAAACTGGCTGTCAGTAAATCATTCTAGAACTACTTCCAATTAGCCATACACAAGCTCTTTAAACTGTCACCAGGATTAGATTAATAAAAATTATATTTAGATGTATGAACAACTAAATAAAGCATGGCTATCTGCCAATGGACTAGATTTTCTGTCTAGTCATTTATTGAGGTATAAATTACACAGAGTAAAATCCATTCTTTTTAGTACACAGTGCTACAAGTTTTGACAATTACATACAGTCATGTAACCATGACTACAATCAAGATGTAAAATAGTTCCAACAGCTTCAAACTTCCTCATGACACTCTGCAGTCAATGACTCCCTCTAACCCCAGGCCCTGGCAACCACTAACAGGTTCTCTATATAGTTTTGCCTTTCCCAGAATGTCATATAAATGGAATCAATATAGTATGTAGCCTTTGACTCTGGTTTCTTTCATTTAGCATAATGCATTTGAGATTGACCTATGTTCTTCCATGGAACACTAGTCCATTCCTCTTCATTGCTGAGTAGTACTCCACTGTACTGATGAACCACATTTTATTTATCCATTCCCAGTAAGGAAATTTGGGTTGTTTCTAGCTTTTGGTGATTATAATAAAGCAACTAGAGACATTCACAGGTTTTTATGTGAACATAACTGTATTTCTCCTGGGTTAATATATAGGAATAAGATAGATAGGTAATATGGTATGTGTTTAACTTAGGAAGAACTGCCAAACTGTTTTCCAAAATGTAATTTGCATCAACAATGTAAGAGTTCTAGATGCTCTGCATCCTGGCTAGCATTTTGTATTGTCAATATTTATTTGTTGTTTATTTGGTACATCATAATAGGTGAGTAGAAAAAGTTCATTGTGATGTGTGTATGTGCGAACACTTTTTTTTAATAACAGCTTTGAGATATAGCTTATGTTTCACGCAACTCATCCATTTAAAGTATAAGCCAATGATTTTAGTATATTCAGAAACCATCACCACAAATTTAGAACATTTTCATCACCCTCTCCAAAAAACCCATACCCATTAGCAATCACTCTCCATTCATTCCAACTCCTCCACCTCACCTCCCAATGTTGAATGCACTTTTCTTATGACTAAAGATGTTGAGCATCTTTTCATATGTGTATTGGTCATTTTTACATCTTCTTTGGAGAAACATCTATTCAGATCCTTTGTCCATTTTTAAATTGGATTGTCTTTTTATTGTTGAGTTGTAAGAGCTCTTTACAGAGTCTAGATACACAGTCCTTATCAGATATATGATTAGCAAATATTTTCTCCCATTCTGTGGGTTGTCTTTTCACTTTCTTTAGACCATAAAAGTTTAAAATTTTTATTTATCTACTTTTTTCTTTTGTTGTTTATGCTTTTGGTGTGATATCTAAAATACCAATGCCTATATGAGGTCATGAAGATTTACATTTGTGTTTTCTTCTAAAATATGCTTCATTATTATTATTTTTTGCATTGCTAGATTCAGTTGGCATTTTTTGAACTTTTTTGTGTCTATGTTCATGAGGGATATTAGTTTGTAAGCTCTTGTTTGAAATTTCTTTATCTAGTGTTGGTATAAGGATAATGCTGGCATAACAAAATGAGTTGGAATTTGATCCCTCTTCTTTTGTTTTTTTGGAAGAGTTTTCATAAATTTAATATTACTTCATCTTTAAAGGTTTGACCTTTAAAGAATTCACCAGTGAAGTCATCTGGACCTAGAGTTTTCTTAGTGGGAATCTTCTTCCCCCAAGACTTGTTTTTTGGAGCAGTTTTAGGTTTACAACAAAATTGAGAAGATAAAGATTTCCTATATATCTCCTGCATCCACACATGCATAGCCCCCCCTTTATGAACATCACTCACAGAATGGTACATTTTTTACCAAGAATGAACCTACATTGACACATCATAATCACCCAAAATCCATTGTTTACCTTAGGGTTCACTCTTGGTGTTGTACATTCTATGGGTTTGGACAAATGTATAATGACATATATACAACAGTGTACTATCATGCAGAGTATTTTCACTACCCTAAAAATCCTCTATGCTCTGTCTATTCATCTCTGGCTCCTGGAACCCCTAGTAATCACTAGGGGTGATTTTTAAAAAAAAAAATATTTTGATGTGCTTGATTTTATTCTGTATTTTTTTGAATTTTATTTTATTTTTTATACAGCAGGTTCTTATCAGTTATCCATTTTATACAAAACCACTAATCTTTTCATTGTCTGCATAGATGTGCCTTTTCCAGAATACTGTATAGTTGGAATCATACAGTATGTAGCCTTTTTCAAATTGGCTTCTTTCACTTAGAAATATGTATTTAAGGTCCCTCCATGTATTTTTTGTGGATTGAAAGCTCATTTCTTCTTACCACTCTATAATATCCCATTGTCTGGATGTACACAGTTTAGTTATCCACTCATCTAATGAAGGGCATCTTAGTTGCTTCCAAGTTTTGACAATTATGAATAAAGCTACTATAAATATCCATATGCAGGTTTCTGTGTGGGCATATATTTTCAACTCCTTTGGGTAAATAACCAGGGAGTATGATTGCTGAAATGTATGCTAAGAGTATGTTAGTTTTGTAAGAAACCATCAAAATGTCCTCCAAAGTGGCTGTACCACTTTTGCATTTCCACCAGCAATGTATGTGATTTCCTGTTGCTCCACATCTTCATTAACATTTGGTGTTGTCAGTGTTCTGGATTTTGGCCTTTCTAATAGGTGTGTACTAGTATCTAACTGTTGTTTTAATTTGCATTTTCCTGATGACATATAATGTGGACCATCTTTTATATACTTACTTGACATTTCTATATCTTCTTTGGCCCATTTTAAAATCAGGTTGTTTTCTTATTGTTAGTTTGGATAACAGTCCTCTATCAGATGTGTCTTTTGCTAATATTTTCTTCAAGTCTTTGGCTAGTCTTTTAATTCTCTCGATAATGTCTTATGCAGAGCAGAAATTTTTAAATTTAATGAAATTCAGCTTAACAATGATTTCTTTCATGGATCATGTCTCTGATATTATACCTAAAAAGTCACCTTACCAAAGGTTATCTAGGTTTTCTGCTGTATTATCATCTAGAAGTTTTATAGTTTTGTGTTTTGCATTTAGGACTATGATCTACTTTTTAGTTAATTTCTGTGAAGGGTGTCAAGTCTGTGTCTAGATTCATTTATTTAGCATTGGATGTCCAGTTGTTGCTGCACCATTTGTTGAAAAGAGTGTTTTTTGAAATAAAACTGCTTTCACTTAAAAATAAAAAGACTGTTTTGCTCCACTGTATTAACTTTGCTCCTTTTCAAAGATCAGTTGACTCTATTTAAGGGAGTCTATTTTGGGGCTCCCTATTCTGTTCCATTGATCTATTTGTGTTTTCTTTCACTGATACCACACTGTATTGGTTAGTGTAACCTTACAGTAAGTCTTGAAGTAGGGTTAGCATCAGTCTTCCAACTCTTTTGGCTCCCTACAAAAAATTTAGAATCAGTTTGTTAATATCCATTAAAAATTTTGCTGGGATTTTAATTGAGATTGCATTGAATCTATAAATTAAGTTGGGAAAAACTGATATCTTGACAATGTCAAGTCTTTCAATCCATGAACATGGAATATCTCTATTTGGTTCCTTAATTTCATTCATCAGAGTTTTATACTTTTCTTCATATAGATCTTGTACATATTTTGTTAGATTTATACCAAAGTATTTCATTTTGGGGGATGCTAACATTTTGTTTATTATTATGGTAAATTGTATTATTATGATAAATGGTATTGTGGTTTCATTTTCAAATTCCACTTGTTCATCATTAGTATATAGGAAAGCAATCGTCATTTGTATGTTAACCTTGTATCCTGCAATGTTGCTATAATTGCTTATTAGTTCCAGGAGTTTTTTTTGTTTATTCTTTCAGATTTTCTATATAGATGATCATGTCATCTGTGAACAAAGACAGTTTTATGTCTTTCTTCTCAATCTGTATAACTTGTATTTCCTTTTCTTGCCTTACTGCATTAGCAAAGACTTCCATTACAATGTTGAAAAAGGATTGGTGGGAGGAGACATCCTTGCCTTGTACCTGATCTTAATGGTGAGAAACTCAAGTTTTCTCAGTAAGTATGAAGTAGGAAGATTTTAAACTATGAATCCAATTTCTTTAATAGATTTAGAACTATTCAGATTACATATATCCTTTTGAGTTAGCACTGGTAATTTGTATCTTTCAAGGAATATGTTTATTTCATTTAATTACTGAGTTTATGGACACAAAGCTGTTTGTATTCCCTTATTTTCCTTTGAATGTCTGTAGTATCCATACTGCTGTCCCCTCTTCCATTTGTGATACTGATCAGTTATTTCTTCTCATATTTTTTCCCTCATCATTCTGGCTAAAAGTTTATTAATTTCAATGATTATTTTTAAAAGAACTAGCCTTTATTATCATTGATTTTCTCTCTTGGCTTTCTGTTTTCCATTTAACTGATTATGTCATTTATTTATTTAATTTGGGCTTAATTTTCTATTTCTAGTTTCCTAAGGTAGAAGCTTAGATCATTGATTTGTGATCTTTAGTCTTTTCTAACATAAGCACTTAATGCTATAAATTTATCTCTAAAGAATTTTTTAGTTGCATCCCACAAATTTTATGCTGCATTTTAATTTTTATTCAATTCCCCATAATTTCTAACTTTCCTTGGGACTTACTCTTTGAGCTACAGGCTATTTAAAAGTCTGTTGTTTAATTACATATTTGGGGATTTTCCAGGTGTCTTTCTGTTACTGACTTATAGTTTAATTTTGTTATGGTCAGAGAACTCATTTTGCAGTTTCAAATCTTTCACATTTGTTGAAATTTGTATTACAGCCCAGAATTGGTCTATTTTGGTAAATATTCCAAGTGTACTTGAAAAAGACTGTGTACTCTGCAGTTGTGAGGTGAATTATTCTAGAAACATCAATTAGATTGACTGGATTCCTAGTGTTGTTCAGATTTCCTATATCCTTACCGATCTTCTGTCTTTTTTTATTGGATTACTGGGAGAACAGTGTTTAAGTCTTTAACTATAACTATGGATTGTCTATTTCTATTTTCAGTGCTATCAGCTTTTATTTCATGTATTCTGAAGTTCTTTTTAAGGTGCATGATTATGGGTTGTTATGCTTTCTTTTTTTTTTTTTTTTTTTTTTTTTTTTTTGCAGTACGCAGGCCTCTCATTGTTGTGGCCTCTTCCGTTGCAGAGCACAGGCTCTGGATGCGCAGGCTCAGCGGCCATGGCTCATGGGCCCAGCCGCTCCGTGGCATGTGGGATCTTCCCGGACCGGGGCACAAACCCGTGTCCCCTGCATCGGCAGGTGGATTCTCAACGACTGCACCACCATGGAAGCCCTGTTATGCTTCCTAAGTGAATTGATCCCTTTATCACTATGTGATATCTCTTTATATCCATAGCAAGATGCCTTGTTCTGAAGTCTACTTTGATATTAATACAGTCACTCCAGCTTTCTTTAAGTTAGCAATTGTATGGTATAGCTTTTTCCATTCTTTTACTTTCAACAAAATTTTGTATTATATTTAAGGTGATGTTCTTATAGACAGAAAATAGTGGTGGGTCTTTTTTTTAACCCATCTGACTCTGACTCTTAATTGGGGTGTATAAGCCATTTAAATTTAATGTAATTATTTATGTATATTATTAAGGTGCTGCTAATTACTGATGTGGTTTGCTCAAAATCTACCATCTTGTTTTCTGCTTGTTCTGTATATCCTTTATTTCTTTTTTCTTCATTTTCTGCCTGTTTTTGGTTTGAGTACTTTCTTATTCCTTTTTGTCTCCACTATTATTATATAATTTATACCTCATTAAAATATTTTAAAATTGTTGTCCTGTTGTTTATAGTATGTATATTTAATGAATCACAGTCTACCTCAAATATATCGAGTAAGATCACCTTTTAGATCTTTCTGAGAGACTGTGTCAAAATACATAACTCAAGTTAAGAAGCTCCTTGTACACAGATATTGAATCATTATGTTGTACACCTGAAACTAATATAATGTTCTATGTCAACTGTACCTCAGCAAAAAAATAAGAAGCTCCTAATAAACAGTTTTTAACAATAAAGAAATCGGTTATAAAGACTTCCATGAAATAAAAAATTTCTGTTCACTGAAGAAAGTGAATAAACCAATACCACTGTCCCAACTAGAGAAAAAAGTTTTTAACTAAATGTTTATACAGTGCTATACTGTCCATGATAGATTTCCTTGTTTTAAATTCAAAACAATGCTGTAACATAGTTACTACTATTTTTATTTTTTTATTTATAAACAACATTTATAAATACTGTTATTATTACTAATACATTTAATTTGATGAAAGTAAACAAGAAAGACAGAAATATATCTGAATTCAGTAAAAGAAGAATTGAAGACTTTCCAGGCTGGAGAAGAGCTATGTTTTAAGTATTAGATATATGTTAGCTTAAAATGTCCATCAGACATTTTAAATCAAGAGAAAACAGTATTGTTAAACATTATTATTTTCATTTGATTCACACAACAAACTTAAGTAGTAGGTATTGAAGGCATCATCTGACAGATGAGGAAAATGAGGCTCATCAAAATGACTTGTATAAAAGCACAGTGCTAGTAAGTTGAAGAGCCAATATTAGAACCCAAGATTTTTTACATCATGCTGGGGAGACAAAATTCAGAAGTTGAGAAAATTGAACCCCAGGGAGTCAGAGCCACACAATGTAATTTCAAGATCAGAAATCTCAACCCCGTGCAGTGCAACCTGGGAATACTCAACCTGCACCCACTCCAGCTACGGTTATCTTGCCAGAGCAGCCCTGGAGAGTCACGCCTGGGGAAACCCTGGCATGGGTCTACTCCAACTCCAACCATCCTAACAAGGCAGCCCCGACGCTGTATGACCTGGGGACCACCCCCCATCCCAGTCCACATCCTCTCCAGCTCCAGCTGGGATTCCAAAGCTGCCTAGCACAACCACTTTACACAAGGAATGCTCCTACACAAGGCCACATATTCAAAATCAAGAGAGGTAGCTGTTTTCCCTAATTCACATGATCAAATACAGAAAGTCACTGAACCAAGATGGCGTAGTTGTTATATATATATATAACAGGAATTCTCCATATGATTAGCACCGTGGACTCTCCTAACAGTGTCAAATAATGAAAAGCCAAATACGATCACATCTATACTGTAAGGAGAGTCTGGAGAATCACCTATGTCTTTGTTTTCTGCTCAACACTTCTGACAAGTTCAGCAGATGTACAGCCATGACTTGTTTCCAAACATCCAGACCCCTTCACTGGCTCACCACAATTACACAACTGTTAAGTTCTAAGTATTCAAAGAAAGACTGCAGGTGTCCCTTTACTTCTCTCTGGTCCCTTTACCAAACCCCTACACCGCTTATGACATTATTTGTTAATATTCCACATTCCAAATGAAAAATGCAGGTACACAAGTTTGCTAAATTTCACTTAACCAAATAAATTTAATAATAGATAAAATATTTAAATTCCTGCAACACAAAACTTGGTTTTCACATTCATTAGAACATTTTAGAATTACTCAAACATGAGAATTGAAAATGTGTGTGCTATTTGGAAGAGAACTACTGAATTTATTCTCCAGAAGAAAAAGCAGACCTGTAGCATCACGTTACTGGAACACTTGAAACATGATGACAAGTTCCTATCTTCTAAACTTCCATGAAAGCTGCTTGCACAAACTATTTAAAGAATATCTGCCCCTATTAGACAAGACAGATATCTGATGTATTAAGGAAGTCAGAAGCTGAGCCACTTCACTTCCTTCTGTTGCCTCCAGTTGCTAGAATACTGGCAACTTGCATAAATATGTTTAAAATGTCCATGTAGATTCCCAACATTGAACTGATGGGATCATATTTTTAAACTCCATACACTGGTACTACTTCTGCATGCTTGATTACTTTCTGTGTATCATACAGGAGAAACGTGCTGAAAAGAACTAATCCACCATAAATTGCCACTGAGTACAGAGTGGCACCAGCCACAGTGGTAGGTGGAAGAAACATAGATCCTAGTGAGGACACAAAGACGACACCCAGGCCCACACCCAGGGGTGTTCCCATGTTCAGAAACTTCTCACTGGGCACACACATGGCCATGGTAGAGAGGCCTCCCTCAATGCCAGCCGTGTACCACACAGCTCTGACAAGCAGCAGCCCCCCTAATATCATCAGAAGAGCCATAACTGCACCCATCACACCAGAATGTAGTAACCAAGCAAGATGCTTTGAGCCTGGGCTCCGTACCAGCATTCCAGCTTCAATCATGCATGCAAAGGTTGCACCAGTTATCACCCAAGAGCCTCTCATCATGAAGTTCGTGAGAGCAGGAGCTCTGCTCACAGCCAGGGCAGACAAAACTGTTATGCCAGTACTTCCTGCTAAGTACATATAGATGGAATAAATTCTATCCTTCACATACTGAGGCCAAATTACAGCTTTTTCAATAGCTCCGATCTCATTAGGCATTGGCATTCCCAAGCCATAGTAGCACAAAGCTCCAAGACCAACTGCAGCACTAAACCATCTTCCCATCTGATCAATTTAAAATATTTTTTTCCAATGATTGTTCCAAAGCTGTCTCCTTGAGTTCTTAGCTATTTTTCCCATGCTGAATTCCAATTCTTGTCTTGGTGGCATATTCCCTGCTGGGTGTTAAGAGCCATTGATTCTTTGTGATGGAATTCTTCACAACAGGGGAGGCCTTGGTGAAACCTTGGTGGAAAACCCTGGAAGGTAGTGTCTGGAGACACACAATTCTTGTGGCCAGCATGGTAGTGCACCAGGTTTACCAAGCAGGTCTGAAATGCTCAGTCCCTGGTCACCTCAAGCATGCAGTTCCCCTTCTGGGCCAGTGAAACACAGCCACACACATCTCCCACATCCTCCACCCACCTCTTACTGACTGTGCATGCCTAAAACAGACTTTAAAAGAAACACTGCAACAAAAGATGAAGGCATTACATAATGATAAAAAGGTCAATCCAAGAAAAGGATATAACAATCATAAATATTTAAGCACCAACATAGGAGCATCTAAGTATATAAAGCAAATATTAACACACAAAAAAGGAGAAATAGCAACACAATAATAGTAGGGGACTTTAGTGCCCAACATACATCAACAGATAGAGCATCCAGACAGAAAATCAGTAAGAAAACATTGGCTTTAAATGACATAGTAGACCTGATACACCTAATAGACAGATACAGAACATTCCACCCCAAAATTTCATAATACACATTTTTTTCAAGTACACATGGAACATTACTCAGGATAGCTCACATGTTAGGCCACAAAACAAGTCTCAATAAATTTAACAAGACTGAAATCATATCAATCATCTTTTCTGACTACAATGGTATGAAACTAGACATCAAGTACAAAAAGAAAACTGGAAAAGACACAAACATGGAGGGACCAAATAACATGCTACTAAACCACCAGTGGATCAGTGAAGAAATCAAAGAGGAAATAAAAAATACCTTGAAACAAATGAAAATGAAAACACAACTTTCCAAAGTCTATGGGACATAGCAAAAGCAGTTCTGAGAGGGAAGTTCATGGTGATACAGGCCTTCCTCAAGAAATAAGAAAAATCTCAAATAAGCAATGTATCTTTACAGCTAAAGGAACTAGAAAAAGAAGAAAAATGAAGCCCAAAGTTAGTACAAGGAAGAAAATAATAAATATCAGAGCAGGAATATATGAAATAGAGACTTAAAAAAAAGAAAAGATCAATAAAGAGCTAGTTCTTTGAAAAGATAAACAAAATTGATAAACCTTTACCCAGACTCATCAAGAAATAAGAGAGATCCCACATAAAATCAGAAATGAAAGAGAAGTTACAAGTTACAACAAATATCACAGAAATACAAAGAATCATAAGAGACTAGTACAAACAATTATCTGTCAATAAACTGGACAACCTAGAAGAGATGGATAAATTCCTAAAAACATACAATCTTCTAAGACTCAATCATGAATAGAAAATCTTAACAGACAAATTACCAATAATGAAATTGAATTAGTAATAAAAAAAAAAAACACACCTATCAACAAACAAAAGTCAAAGACCAGAAGCCTTCACAGGGGAATTCTACCAAACATTTTTAAAAGAGTTAACACCTACCCTTCTCAAACTATTCCAAAAAACTGAAGAGGAAGGAACACTTCCAAACTCATCCAACAAGGCCAGCATTACCCTGATACAAAAATCAAAGACACTACAAAAAAAGAAAAAGAAAATTACAGGCCAATATACCTGATGAACAAAGATGCAAAAATCCCCAATAAAACACAGAGGATGAATTCAATAACACATTAAGAGAATCATAAATCAGATCAAGTGGTATTTATCCCAGGGATGCAAGGATGGTTCAATATTGACAAATCAATGGGATATACCATATTTACAAATGAATAAAAATCATATGATAAACTCAATAGATGCAGAAAAAGCATTTGACAAAATTCAACATCCATTTATGATTAAAAAAAAAAAAAAAAACTCTCAACAAAGTGGGCACAGAGGGAACATACCTTAACATAATAAAGGCCATGTGACAAACCCACAGCTAACATCATACTCAATGGTGAAAAATTTTCCTCTAAGATCAGGAACAAGACAAGGATACCCACTCTTGCCACTTTTATTCAACATAATATTGGAACTCCTAAAACTGGAAAAAAAGAAGTAAAACGGTCGCTATTTGCAGATGACATGATACTATATATAGATGACCCTAAAGACTCTGCCAAAAATTATTAGAACAGTAAAGTTGCAGGGTACAAAATTAATATACAGAAATATGTTGCATTTCTATACTCTAATAATGAACTACCAGAAAGAAAAATTAAGAAAACAGTCACATTTACAACTGCATCAAAAAGAATAAAATACATAGGAATAAATTTAACTAAGGAGGTGAAAGACCAGTACTCTGAAAACTATAAGATACTGATGAAAGAAATTAAAGATGAACAAATAAATTGAAAGATATACCATGCTTGTGGATGGGAAGAATATTGTTAACACGTAAATACTACCCAAAGCATTCTACAAATTCAAAGTAATCCCTAGCAAAACACCCATGGCATTTCCCCCAGAACTAGAATAATCCTTGTATGAAACCACAAAAGAACCCAAACAGCCAAAGCAATCTTAATAAAGAAGAACAGGGCTTCCCTGGTGGTGCAGTGGTTGAGAATCCGCCTGTCAGTGCAGGGGACACAGGTTCAATCCCTGGTCCGGGAAGATCCCACATGCCACGGAGCAACTAAACCTGTGTGCCACAGCTACTGAGCCTGCACTCTAGAGCCCACGAGCCACAACTACTGAAGGTCGCATGCCTAGAGCCCGTGCTCCACAACAAGAGAAGCCACCAGAATGAGAAGCCCGCAAACTGCAACAAAGAGTAGTCCCCACTCACTGCAACCAGAGAAAAACCCACGTGCAGCAATAAAGACCCAATGCAGCCAGAAAAAATTAATTAATTAATTAATTAATTAAATTTTTAAAAAGAAGAACAAAGCAGGAGGTATTACGTTCCCTGATTTCAAACTATACTACAAAGCTACAGTAATCAAAACAGGATGGTATTGTCACAAAAACAAACATATAGATCAATGGAACAGAATAGGTAGCCCAGAAATAAACCCACACTTATGTGGTCAATTAATCCATGACAAAGGAGGCAAGACTATTCCATGGGGAAAAGACAGTCTCTTCAAAAAATGGTGCTGAGAAAACTGGACAACTATATGCAAAAGAATGAAACTAGACCACTTTCTTACACCATATACAAAAATAAACTCAAAATGGATTAAGGACTTAAATGTAAGACCCGAAAGCATAAAACTCCTAAAAGAAAACATAGGTAATATGCTCTCTGAAACTGGTCTTAGCAATATTTTTTTTTTGGATCTGTCACCTCACACAAGGGCAGCAAAAGAAATGGGACTACATCAAACTAAAAAGTTTTGCACAGCAAAAGAAACCATCAACAAAGCAAAAAGGCAACTTACTGAATGAGAGAAGATATCTGCAAATGATACATCTGATAAGGGATTAATATCCAAATTATACGAAGAACTCATACAACTCAACAACAACAAAAATCCAATTTAAAAAATTGGCTAAGGACCTTAATAGACATTTTTCTAGAGAAGACATACAGATGTCCAACAGGCACATGAAAAGATGCTCAAGATCACTAACTGGATGGGAAATGCAAATCAAAACCACAATGAGATATCACCTCACACCTGTCAGAATGGCTATTATCAAAAAAGACAACAAATAAAGTGTTGGCGAGGGTGTGGAGAAAAAGGAACTCTCGCGCACTGTAAATTGGTACAACCACTATGGAAAACAGGATGGGGTTTCCTCAAAGAATTAAAACTAGAACTACCTTATGATCCAGCAACTCCACCTCTGGGGGTGGGGGAATGGACAAAATAGGTAAAGGGAATTAAGCCGTACAAACTTCCACTTATAAAATAAGTCTCAGGGATGCAAAGTATAGCATAAGGAACATACTTAATAACATTGTAGTAACTGTATAGTGACAGATGGTAACTAGACTTATTGTGGTTTTCATTTCACAATGTATAAAAATATCAAATCACTGTGTTGTACACCTGAAACTAATATAATAATTAAAAGACAGAAATCTCAATTCCCAAATGCTCGATAGGATAGAACTCAAATGAAATAAATTCACTGCACAGGCATAACTTGTTTTATTGTGCTTTGCTTTATTGCGCCTCACGGATACTGTGTTTTTTACAAACTGAAGGTTAGTGGCATCCCTGTGGCAGGCGAGTCTATCAGCACCATTCTTCCCACAGTATTTGCTCACTTCATGTCTCTGTGTCACATTTTGGTAATTCTTGCAATATTTCAAACATTTTCATTATTATTACATTTGTTATGGTGATCTGTGATCAGTTATCTTTGATGTTACTACTATGACTTGTTGAAGGCTCAGATGATGGTTAGTGTTTTTTAGCAGTAAAGTATTTTTTAAAGTAAGGTATGTACATTGTTTTTTAAGACACAATGCCATGGTACACTTAATAGACTACAGTGTAGTGTAAACGTAATTTTTATATGTACTGGGAAACCGAAATAATTGTATGACTTGCTTTATCATGATATTCACTTTGTTGTGGTGGTCTGGGGCCAAACGTGCAATATCTCCAAGGTATGCCTGTATACCCACACTTTCTAGAAGCATCTAAACTGTAAAGCATACATATATTTATACTGCCCCAAATTAAACTTATTTTCTAAATATTCAAAGTAAATTACATGAACCTTCTCATATTGATAATCAAATATCAACAAACTGCTAGACTAAACTGGCCACTTGATATGAATAAGATGATACAGTAACTAACAAATACTTTGTGCAAGTACAATAAAATTTAATAGATACAGTTACACTTCAGAAAGGGAAGCCCAAGGAACCTGATGTTAATCTCACTTAATGCTTTATCTACCTAGCAAGATATAAACTCAACTATAGTTTCTTACCATGATATTGTAGTTGACATTAATGGTCTCATCTTCATAAGGGGCATTCACTTGAACAGGTTTAACATCACTCTTTCCTTTTCTTACAACATCATAGATGGGATTTCGAGGTTGCTGGTTTAAGAGAATTTTTTTCAGTTGCTTTTCCAGGAGTTGTGGAGCATTGTTAACTACCTCAAAAACTCCATAGTCCACATTAAATCTAATTGCCTCTGAAAAGGTCTGCAAAATAAATTTGTGGAAATACATCTTACAATTTTAAAAACCAGAAACTCACTGTCTCCAAGAAGACTTGATACTTACATGTATGCATATATACTTACACAAAGTTTTGTACTCTTAATCATTACCTCTTTCCTTTCAGAAGCTTAGAAAGCTCTTGACTACAGGTAAGGGAACCCACTGAATCCTTCTTTTCCAAATGTACTTATGCCATGAGATAAGTGTCAGGATATATTATGGCAGAAATTCCTTTTGCATAAACCTCTTATCTCTGTGCTTCTTTGGAACTGGAAAGAAATACACACCTGGTCTCTATGAAGCAATGTTATTCTCTTAGAAGGGGGTGGATTACCAGGGAAGAATGAGTAAAGTTAGAAGAAATAACACTCCTGTTGTCTCTTTCATCCCCAGGAGCCATGAAAGCTAAGTCTCCCTTGCCCAAAAGGAGAAAATTAAGTACAATGTGTTCTTCATTTAAGACTATTTCAACACCATTCCATTCACTGAACCAAAAAAAGGAGGGAGAGTGAAAGACAATATTTCTGAGCTTTTCACAGTAATTACTAAATGCTGCCAACTTTTATTTAAAGTCAGTCAGTTAATACACAACAGTCAGGAGTCTTGAGTTTGAATACCAGCTTGCCAATAAGTAGCTCTGTGACTCTGGGTAAATCACTAACATGTTTGGGGCCTCTATCTCCATAGCAAGTATATGGTGGATTGGCTGTGTCTTTTCTCATTTTGCCCTCCAAATCCAGAATCAGGTCCCTTTTCCAGAATATTAATTTATTTTAGGATTCCTTCAGAGAACTGCATACTCATGTGGATTAATTTATATATATTTAGACAGGTAGTAGAAGACATTAAGCCCTTCCCCTTGGATCAGTAAGTGTACTAGGGAGAGCATCAATTCTTCCAAGTTTTCCTAACAGATTGCTAGATATACTATAGTTAAAATTTAATAAATGGCAGGATGTTATAAAACTGGAGTTAGAAATATATGTGTATATGTATAAATACCTATTGTGTGTTTATGTGTGTATATGTGGATATATATATATATATATACACACACACACACACACACACACACACACACATATATTTTTTAATAAAGACTCATCCTACAGTAAGATGGTGTCTTAGGAAGACCCTGAAAATGCCTCCTCCAGTGGACACACTGAATCCACAGCTACATATGGAACAATTTCCTCATAAAGAAGCCAAAAGGCTGGCTGAGTGATGATTACACACTGGGCAAACAAGATGCAAACCACATCAAACAGGTAAGAGAAGCTGGGACACAACCTTGCCATAAACCCCATGCCTGGTGCAGTGACCCTGCGAGGCAACTCAAAACCCAGAGCTCCTCTATGAGGAGCAAAGGGTTCGAACCCCACATCAGGTATCCCAACTTTAAAGACCTGCATGAGAGATGAGCCCCTGATTCGGAAAATCAACAGGGCTCACATCCCAAGACATGAACTGAGATGTGAGACAAGGGAAAGCGGTCCTACAGTCAGCACAGAAGGTGAAATCATATTTAGTCAAAACTATCCCTTGAAATACTTGAAAAGACTTAGTATCGTGTTGTTCTATCTTTCAAGAAGTTTATCACAGTCAATTTTTCCTCTGACATTGAAATATGTCACTACTTCTTCATTTAGGGACCAGATAAAGTGGTGGCCTTGTGTTTAAAGCTCATGTTATACAAAACTATGTATGTTTACCATGAGAATCACCCTCAGCACGAGAAGATAACTGCACTGAGGGGCAAGAGGGATAAGAGCCACTGAGGGAGTGGCAGATTCTCGTCTTCCATCTCACACTCTCTAGGATGTTCACAGGCTGGTCTATGTGTGTTTGTGGACTGGTAAACAGTCACCCTCACTCTTTAAATCACCCTCGCTCACTCTGCAGAGCACGAATAATTCATTTTGAGTAATAACGCGTGTATAAGGCAAGTCCACTTTAACCCACGATAACTACAATAGAAGTATATACAAACCAGAGTGACAGCACAGAAGGATTTGTTAACTATCCTTAGGAAATTAAGGAAGTTGTATAGAGAAACCTGAGTCTGGAAGAATAAACAGGCAGTCTCAACAGCCAGATGAGGGAGAGAAGGGAATTCAGCAAAAGAAATAGCAAGTGTATCGAGATACACGCACCAACGACAGACAACGAGCACCAGATAACAGGGAGCTTTTGAGGACCTGCAAGCAATGTGACATTGCTGAAGCTTAATATTCGAGGGGAGAACAACATGATGGAAGCCTGGAGAGAAAGGCAGAGGACAAGTTCACCAAGGACTTTCTATTTATGCCATAACTCTCAACTTACTCTCTCAAATCAGTGATGCTCAGAGGGTGTCTCTGGACTAGCAGCATCAGCATCACCTAGGAACCTGTTAGAAATGCAGATTCTTGGGCCTCACCCCATAATCAGAAACTCTGAGGGTGGGTCCCAGTAGTCTGTGTTTAACAAGCCCTCAGGTGATTCTGATGCATGCTCAAGTTTGAGAATCATTGCTTTAGAATGATGGGGAGCCACTGCAGAGTTTTTAACTGGGGGGAGACAGAATCCAGGTTAAGCAAACTTCAAAGCCCACATTCTGTTTCCTACTTCATGCTGACTTTCATGCGTGTTCACATACATGGAAGGGCTGGCCAACTATGGTCTATACCATCTATGGTCTATAGGAGAAAGAACCCTGGGCTTTATTCTCCGAAGTCCGGTTGTCTGCTTAAGACGAATCTCTCTCACATATCATGTCCTCTTCTTTTTACCGTTTCTAAGCTTATCTACAAAATTCCTCAAATTAGTTTAGTATGTGACAATAAAAGACACGTAAAGTGGGGGAGCTACAAATGAACGATGGAGGAAGACTTTCCCTCAGAAAGCTGAGTAGGCTGATTTAGAGAACAATCAGCTTTTAATCATATGATAGGAAAAATCTTCAGTTTGAGCCTCAAACCCAATCCTCTGCAAGCTGTTACAGACTGCTCTTTCCCTTACTTAATTTTCTTATTTCAAGGGTATCATTTTCCAAATGTTCTAAAACGAATTGACCTGAAGGTGGTGAAAGCTAACTTTGTAGTACCAGTCATCCATGTGCGAAAAATATTTTCACAGAAAAAGCAAGTGCATGAAAATATTTTTACCAAAATAAATTGCTGGTTCCACATTTCTTTGAAAAGAGGAGGAAAAAAAAAACCTGTGAATAATTAGTGATGTGCTTTAACTGCCAGCGCAGCACCACTGAAACTTACCGGGTGCCAAATTATTTAGCTGAACAGTATTTAAATTAAAAACTAATGACTAGGTTAATTTAATACATGTTCATCTCTGCTCCAACTCTGTCTCTACTAATTGAGCTCCAAAGCTATATTTTAAACATGCATCTTAGTCAGTGAATGAGAAACATCTGACAACTTGAATATAACAAGTCAGTTACCAATAACAACTTCTTTTAATCTAAGTTTTATTGTCATTTTAGATGCTTAACCATAAACTATTTACTGGACATATTCACCAGTGGGATGGAAGGAATAATGTGCCACATAAAATGCATAGAAAATATCCTTAGTTAATAAAATGAGTCACATTAGGTAATTTTAGTGCTTTATGTTCGAGCTACAAGGCTTATCAAAACACCAATAGGAACAAATGCTGAACTAAGCAGTACTACCTAGGGCTCCAACAACACCTTTAAAAATTAGTCTCTGAGTATTTAAATCTTGGCAGGGGAAGACCCAAGTCCTTCATCCCCACTTCATTCCACCCGTTCCCCAAATCCATACTCTCTCTCTCTCTCTCGCTCTCCCCTTACCCAACAATCTAACATATAACTCCTTCATAAAGCTGCAAGAAATTATAATAGTTTACAGATTTTAAAAAAGTGTGGAGAATCATTCCAAAAAGAGAAGTTATGGTAAAATTCCAAAGGCACATAGCTAAGCATGGTCTGGCAAACACATGACATACCTATCCTTGCAAGGAGGGTAGAGAATAGGCCACCCCTTCAGCTTCTGCAAACCATAAATGTCACAAACATTCTAAACCACCCACAGAGGACCAACCTAAATATGTATGTGGGCTCATCTACTCAATCCCACAACAGTCACCGAGCATAAAACACACAAAGCAAAACCAAAAGGAAAAAAAAAGTGTTTTCACACTATAGCATAGAAGAAAATTTAATAAGCAAACACTTGTCCATAAAGAGTTGACAGCAAAAAAAAAAAAAAAAAAAAAAAAACCTCCCAGACACCAAATGAAAACAATATCTGAAAGTGAACCTGGCACCAGAACAAACGGAATGAAGTTATGAAAGCTAGGATTTGGAAAGTGCCATAATCATTTATAATAGCAGCAACTGTCCTGGATTCCCCTCATCAAAAAATAACATGGAGGCAGGCTACCAGCCACCAATTTTTGGATCTTACAATGTGTCCCAAGGGTGTAATGGTGTAATGGAAAGAAACGGTGTAGGAGACAGAAAGCCTGATTCCTAGGCCCATTTGTGCCACAATCCAGTTATGGGACCTTCGGCATTGCACTACAGGTGTGAAGGAAATCTCAGAAATCTAGACGACTTAAGAGCTCTTTTAGAGAGAGAATGTTATAACATGTGTCTACACTCTCGGGCTTAGGTGTTGGGCCTTTTTTTTTTGGAGGGTGCAGGTGGTAGAGAAGCGGAGGCAGATTAGAAGGTTTATTTATTTATTTCAAGGATCTTACATGGAAGACATAAAAATAAAAAGAAAATCGTCCTCAAGAAGTTTAGGGAGATACAGAAGAAAGGGACCTATCCTGGCCCCAGGAAATTTACTGTGTAACTCCTGAGATTAAGAAATACACGCTTAGAGGAGAAGAAATTAATCAAATTTTCTTTGGCTGAAAAAGTCTAATCTCCCACCCAGTACATATACCCCTATAAAATACTGCCCCAAATGATTACCTATACCTGAATATCTTCAATCACAGGGAGTTTGGTCCTGCACAAGCCAGCCCATTCTATTGTTAGAAAACAATCGTTAAACATTTTTCTTCTAGTGAGTGAAAATCGATTTCCTCATAAATGCTGGCCCTGGTTCTGCCCTCTAGCTTCACAGAATATGTTAACCCTTCTTCCTCAATCAGAGCTTCAAATACTTGGAAAGAGCTCTTCATTACAACACTTCTACCCATTCCCAAGCCAGGTTCAACACCCACTCGTCTTTCAACCCTCACTCATCTGACATGGTTTCCAGAGCATCCATTAACTGAGTCTTACTGAGTCTGGTTTGGCAGAGCAACCCTTAACATACCGCACCAAGAATGCAACACAATATTCCAAATGAGGTCTGACAATTCAATCCAATTCAAAAAACCATTTACTGAGCGCCTGCTATGCTCCAGACTAATATTTTTCTTGATCTTAACTACATTTCTATTAATGCACCCTAAAAACACATTAGCTTTGTTTGTTTTAGTCCATTTCAGACTACCATGACAAAAATGAGACCAGATTCTGTTATCCAAACTATTAGTTTATCCCTCTGCTGCCATTTCTATAGTCACTACAGTGCAGTAAGACAAGTTTTTGAGCCATGTGGGCCTGAGTGGACCCTGTCACTTACTAGCTGAGTGACCTTAAGCTGGAAAAACACTGGTTCACTTTCAATGTTTCATCCAAGTCTCCGATAAAAAATAATTTTTAAACGTCAAAGCCAATGACAGATTTGCATGGGACAGACTATTCTCTAGAATGACAATGATCCATCAATCCAGTTAAAGAGTGACCACGCCTCATGTTTCAGGAATGGATGACAAGATGGGCTAGTTAGTGAGGGAAAGGAAAGAGAAGCACTAATTCTGTGCCAGGCACTTAATTTATGTTACCTCGTTTCATAACAATCTTGTAAGATAGTTGTATTGTTTTGATAGAGAAAGGAATCGAAGAAATAGATAATTAAGGAACGTGTCTAAGATCACACGAGTAATGAGTAGAGGGGCTGAGCTCAAACAGTTCTGCCTGCCCCCCCTTCCTAGCCACTACACTGGGAGATGAGCACAGGAAGAGCACATGTGGTTAAGGTGAGGGAGGGTGATTGGGGGAAGCAGGAAAGAGCGCACAGGGTGACATAAGAAGTACAAAGCTAGAGACAAAGCTAGAAAGGCTCTACTGAGGCCATGTTACAAAGAGTCCATATTAAGGAATTTGGATTTCAATCTGTCATCTGTTAAGAGTCAACCCCGTCTAGCGGTGATTAGTGAACTTTTTCAAATATGTGAGAACGAATTTCACAGATCATGATAGGGCTTTGCAGACAAATACAGCAGCATAAGTGGAGAATGTGTTTGGTGTATTGTTTCAGACAAGGTTGGGAGGGAAGGCTTCCTGAATAGAAGTGATATAAATCAGAGAGAAAGTGATACAGATATCTCAGGGAAGAGCCCTCCAGGCTGAAAGGCCCTGAGTACCTTTGGCATATTCATGTTTGAGAAACATAAAGAAGGCCAAGTTTTCCAGTTAGGCTGGAAAAGAATTAACAAGGGGAAGAGGCATAGGAAATAAAGACCAAGAGATGGCAAGAGCCAGGTCATGGAGGATTTTGGATTTTATTCTTAGTGTAATGAGAAGCTGCTAGACAAAGCTCTGAGCAGGAAGTAACATGGTTCAATTTATTATCATTATTATTTACTGAAATCCTAATACATTAAATTTATTGTTCCCTAAAGTGCCAGTTCATAACTATCCAAAAACAAGAGAGAGATTAGTTTGGCTCACTAATTCTCAGTAAACCCATGCTGGCTTCGAATTCTTAGCTAAGTGCTCATAAACCAAACATTACTAATCTGTTCTAGAATCTTGCTGGGAACTTGGTTTGAGAATCCATTACTCCTTCTCCTCCCTGACCCCAAATTCTTCTTGAAAACGTGTGACACTTCCCCTCCTCCCATCTTATGGCATGAAGTATGGGTAGTTAATAAGTAGATTGTGTGCTACCAAATGTAAATGCAAAGGAACGAGAGAGGAAGAGAGACAGAGCAAGACAGAAAGAGAGAGAGACAGAGAATATAAAAGCAGAATTTGGAGAGACAGAAAGGAGAGAGAAGTGACCCAAGTGGGCTGCATGGGACATATGAAGGGGCAAAACTGCTGGGGAGGGATGAAAAACATTATTGCAGAGACAGAGTTCAAGAGAAACCACATTCAGTCAATTAATCTAAAGCCTTGAAGCAAATGTACAAAAAAAGGTCACGTCTATTCTAACTGGATGGCAGGACTTCAGCCGAGTTTTTCTTACGTTTGAAGTTAATTTTCTGTACTATTGTTATATTTCTTCTAGAATTTAAACATATTTTTAAAAAGAAAGTTAGGCAAGGGAATTTATTTTCTAAAGCAAGTAAAAGTCAAGATAATCAAATCTTGAGACAATGAAATGTAAATCTTGAGAAACTGAAATTAGACCCAATATAAAGATTTTTCTTTTTAGAACTTCACAAAAATGTACTTTTTTTGGAGGAAGAATGGAGAATGCAGAGCCTAGAGGAAAGACTACATAATCCAGAAGAGCAAAATTCCGACAACTTTGTGACTCAACTGGGTTTTTTATAATATACAATTAGACAATGAAAGTTGAAGAGTCAGACCACAAAAGAATCTCTAAGGGTGTGCTGTAATGTGGCTTAAGCCTGATGCTGGAAGGGGAGAGCGTGGCTTGGTGTCTCAACCTGACCCCCATAATGGTCCCAAACACCTAGCATGCCAGGTGGAGGAGAAATCGCAAATTCTTTTTGGAAAAAAGGAAACAAAACAAACATGCATGCATAGATACATACATACACACAAAAGCTAATCTAGGCAAAAAAATACATCTAATACGTTCCCTTCAAAAATCATTTTCAGTGGTTGGGCTTTAAGAGATTACTCATTTTAGGGTCCAGTCCCTTTAAAATGATTTGTGACTTTTTATATTTCAAATTTTGCCTAGTAACTATTTGAATGAAAAAAGTCTCCATAACAATAATAAAAACCTTTTATCTAACTTTCTTTCATCTGACATTCCTGATGAACTTTATTTCTATACAACAGTATAAGTGTTTTTAATGCATCCCCATATCACTTTTTCTAAATCCCTCAATACTTACTCTACCAGTGACTGCTGTCTAAGACCAAAAATCTCTTATTTGGCATCTACCTATGTTACACCAACAATGTCTCGAGTCTTATTTACTATCGATATAAAACGCTAGTTTCCTTAAACACAAATTCCACTTTAATATCTGTCCAAGAGGATGACAATAATTGCCTAGAGGCAAGAAATTTAGTTTCTTAAATTTTTTTATATTCTCTCCTTATCACCTCAGTTCAAAGTGTAAAATGATACCCAAATACAACTGTATCCGATTTTGTACAGAATGCTTTTGATTGTTTGAAAAATTCCAGGTATTTTTTTCTTTTCTTTATTTATTTACTTTTATTGTAGTATAACTGACCCAGCCTCTTCAATAAGAGTAATTCCTAAATATGATTCAAACCCAAATGATTAACTCCATAAAAAGGCAAAACTTTATCTAAATGCTTTAATTAGTATTTTAAAAAATATCCCTGATAAATCTGTCTCACAAGATAATCCAGTGTTTACAATATTTTGCTTTGATAATATATTCCACAGAACATAATAATACACTCACTGGAAGGCTAAGGAATTCATTAAAGTAGTCCACAAGGAAATCATCTGTTGCCAAAGAATCTTCCTGCAAAAATACAGAAACAATATTATGCTTACATTAAAATGTCTTAAAACATGCCAATATTATTCTCTAATTCTGATACCAACATATTATAATGCAGATCTTCAAATCATTTTCAATCAGTGAAGAGTGAACCCTCACTATAAATAGAACACAATGTTACAATCTCTGGAAGGAAGAAATAGAATGGAGCATCCTCTTAAAAGGCCTTGCCACTGTACTTAGCTGGAAAACAGAACACATGAGAAATATAGCACAATGCTTAAAGAAACATCAACAAGTACAAAATACTAGACACAGCAAATTTCCCATGGACTTATTAAAAATATTTATTTCTTAAATATAAAGGCAGAGTCAATAAAGACAGAACCAGTGTTTGGGGTTAAGATGAAACTCAGAATGAAGAATTTCATGAATTGCCTAAAAGAAGTGATAAACTAAGTGAAGAAAATATTCCACTTCCTCCCCCTTAGAATGCGACGGTTTTAGTAATCTGGGTCCTGTGTAACTTTTGCATGAAGAAACTTTCACAATGTATGTGTTCTAAGAATAAGGATTGTATACATTTTTTTTCCATAACTATCTCATCCACCAACATAGTCACTTTTAAAAGTGACAAAATTGGAAAGCCACTGCCAATAACAGTCTCTCTTCCAAATAAAACACCTTATTTTATTAGTAATTGTTTCTACTGTGTCAAAAGCACATAATCACATACCCTGTTGTATAGTACGTGTGTTTATTTTGTTATTCATAATTATATTTCAGTTTCACAAATCTAACATGAAAGTTGATAATACGACGGTGCTATTATTTCCATATGGCTGATTATTTTCTTCTTATATGGGCCAACTTTTAAAAATTTGTGGAAGTATAGTGGGAAAGTATAAGGAAGATATTATAGTATAAAAACACCTGCTTTGGAAAACAGATTTTCAGGGTAATTTCTTTAAGTAATTGTAGTATCAGAATAGAGTTATGAACAATCACTTAGAGGATTTCTATCAAAGAACTTAGTAAAGATCTGAACTGGTTAGAACAACAACTAAGGATTTAGTTTACTAAAAATCTCAGCTGATTACAACAACAACAATATAAAACTCAGGATCTCACAAACATACTACCCTCATAGTGGTACTTTAGCAATACATGCTCAAAAAAATTCTGATTGGCAAAAGTCAAATACAGCAGAACAAGGCAGATAACATTTGGTGGAGGCTAAAAGTCTAACCATCTTTCGAATTTCACCTTTCAGAGTTACTTTAATTTTCATTTAGCAAACTAATAAATAATTCAATAAATATTTTTAGGATTTCCTGGGTAAATTTCCTAGGTAAAGGTATTGTACTACAATAAGGGTGGCCAAATTTTACACTACTGGGCTCATGATCAAAAATCCACAGATGGGAAAGTTGACTATTTTAAATTAGTAACTGTAATGGAGTACAGTCCCTGTTAGTTTTTCTAAAATAGCCATTTTGTTTTTAATTTTTAGCTATAAAACAAAATGTGTATTTCATAAATACACATAGACCTAAATGTCACCTAGAATTTGGTCAGTCACATTGCCAGAAATTCATTTCCAGATGCCTCACACTTCTAAGAGACTCTAATCAATGCTTTCCAAGCCACCTGTGATGAAGTACCTGCTTTGTTTTGTTTTCTCCCTAATCGATTTCAGATAGATAACTTTCGTAAAATACGATAAGAATGAATTATTAGAAAGTGAAATAAAAATATACATAATACAAGCCCAACTTTTTAATTATTAAATTCAATATTCTGTCAAATTACTGTAAGGTTTCTAAACATTTACTCTCAATTTCTGAACTCATCTCCGGATAGATGAACAGGAGTTCTCAGGTGATATCAGTCTACACACCTGACTCCAGCAGCACTGCCCTAACCCTTGGTAAGCAATGTGTTCTCAGCTCCCTCAGGTCCCCCTGAGGCACCACAAGAGAGGGCATTCCCTGGGTGTTCAAGTCACATCCTCAGTTTGCACTTACAACCATGGACGTTACTTTTCAAATACATCAAAATCTGTATTTCTTTTCTGAAGCTGTATCTTAATTTCTACCAATATTAAACATAAGTGTTTCTGCTGATATCAGGGCAGTTAGTTCCACAATGGAAATAAGTGTAGCCTTCAAGTGCCATCTGCTCAATCCTCTTGTCACACGTTAATGGGAAGTCCTGCTCTAAATAATTGAGCATATTTTCCCATTGCAGTTTCTAGTTCACTGTGTTCTGATATCTTGTCACATCAGTAACAAAGTCTTGTGAACCTATGAGGATCTGATAAACACTTTATTCTCCAAACCTTTAGTTTAAAAAAAAATTTTTTAAGGCCTTGATCTGGAGAAGCAGCTCAGTTACTCTCAATAAATTTCCACAATCCAGTCACTTGGCTGTAGTAAAATGAACTAAGTCTCCACATTCAGGTTTAATATCTTCCAAATAACCAATAAACTGGTGATGGTTAGTGGTACAATCAAGAAGAAAACTGAGTTACAATCAATTCCTCCATTACATCATTCCATGAACCTGGCTTCAAAATTTGCAACACAGATTCTCTGAAGAATGATGCAATGGAAGGCAGGAACATTTTTTCAGAATTGAATGCACCCTTGAAACCTGTTTTTTCATGTATTACAGGTGTGCCATCTGTGAAAGTGAAGTCAGATTTTCCATTTTTAGTCCAAACTTCTCAAATTTCTTCCTGACAGAGGGTTAAACAAAATAGTTTATATGTGCTTGCTAATTATAATAGGTAAAAATTTTTATTGCTTAAAAAATCATTTTGCTGGACTCTCAAATGAGATAAACTACAACTTCTTCACAATTCTAAAAGATGGAAGATATACAGAGACCTTCTAAACAAGGAAGAGGAAATGAGATAAATACAGACGAAAACCATAGTCCAAGAAAGAATACAATACATGCCATAAAAAAATTACAACATAAAACATTTCCTCCCAAAGGAGGGAAAGATATTATTTGGTAGGGGGAATCAGAAAAGAATCAAGTGGGAAAAATGGCATTTGAATTGTATTTCAAATAACTTCAAATTCTATATTTAGAAGTGTACACATGAGAGGCAATAATGCAGAGTAAAGAGAGAAATGCATGAGGAAAGAGAGGTTGGAAAGCAAAACATAGTAAAGGTAATCAGTTAGCTAATGGCACAACTAGAAAAATAATCAAAAAAGAAGTTTCCAACTTCCTTTTAAGCCATTCACACATTAGCCAGAGCCATTCATCTAATTTCCAATGCAGAATCCTAAACTGACATACTTTAGACTGGGAATGCTATCATCGTCAGGAGATAGGTATAATTTTGGAAATAAGGCCTAAGCCTATCAGGATGGACCTATTTTTGCTTCTTCTTCCTAAAGTACATATAAATTCTCTTTTTCTCCTTTCTAAACAGGCCAGTCACTAGACCAGAGCCTCCCACACAGTATGGCCATGACACGTGGTGCTGTGCAGACAATGGAATTCAATGGGTCAAGTGAAAGTGGACCTCTTCAGACCTCAAGGCTACCAGGCACAGTCAGGGATTGCTGGTGCTCCCAGGATGGTGACCTCTGGTTGTGAGCAAACTTGTTTGGGACTCCTCAGATCCAACTCCTTTCCCTGGAGTCAGTGATTTATCAGCCACATCCCACACCCAGACACTAAGCATAGCCAAAGAGCTGCTCAAGCCCCTGGACATGGATTTACTACTAGCTAGCTGCAGAGCATACCACTGCGCTATGAAGCTGCTGGAGGAGTTTCTGTTTGAGATGTCCAAGAAGACAGTTCACAGCCAAAAGGTGCTAACAGCTTGAAGGAAAGGGGGAGGGGAGACCCTGGAAGGATGATGGCCCCAAATCTGGCCTTCACATACAACAGATATTTGTCTGCTGGCAACTGATGGATCCTTGTAGTAGTATACCAGCTAGATACAAGGCAATCACTTGAAAAATATATGCATATACTGCAGTATAGAGTTTCATCATTATTTTGAAATAACTGAAACATTTTATTGACTTCTAAATTTGTTGTTCCTAAGAATTTTTAACATTATATTTGTCATGAAAAGAGGGAGTACTGTTAAATTTAAAATTTAATTTCAACTCCTGCAGTTTTGAATGGTTGTAAAAAAGTCTAAAAAATGTTAATACCTATTAGGAGATAGTTTCTCACCAACAGAGACTATACAAGGATATTAAAAGATCAACACTGGAAGTCTTGATTAGAAATTACATACAGTCATCTCAAGCATAAAACCTAATATTAAAAAGTTATGTACCTCAGGGGACTGCCCTGGTGGTCCAGTGGTTAAGAATCTGCCTTCCAATGCAGGGGACATGGGTTTGATACCTGGTCAGGGAATTAAGATCCCACATGCTGAGGGGCAACTACGCCCATGCACCACAACTAGAGAGCCCTGCGTGCCACAACGACAGAGCCCAAGCAGTCTGGAGCCCACGTGCCACAACTATTGAGCCCACGCGCTCTGGAGCCCACATGCCACAACTAGAGAGAAGCCCATGCACCACAACTAGAGAGAGCCCTGTGCACTGCAACGAAGAGCCTGTGCACCACATGAAGCGCCTGTGCACCACACGAAGAGCCCATGTGCCAAAATGAAATGATCCCACATGCCGCAACTAAGACCTGATGCAGCCAAAAATAAATAAATAAATAAATAAATTTTTTAAAAAGTTATGTGCATCAAAAAAGGAAATTAAGAAAATAATTCATTTCAGTAGCAGAGAAAAGAATAACAACCAAGGAGGCAAAGATTTGTACACTGAACTAAAAAACTGCTGAAAGAAATTAGAGAAGAAAGACATGCCATGTTCATAGACTGAAAGACCATATTGCTAAAATGACAATACTACCAAAGCAATCTACAGATTTAATACACTCTCCATCAAAATCCCAATGCCTCTTTTTTTTTTTTTGGCAGAAATGAAAAACCCATCCTAAAATTCACAGTGAATTTCAAGGGACTGCAAACATCCAAAATAATACTGAAAAAGAACAAAAACTGAAGAATTCATATATCCTGATTTCAATACTTACTACAAAACTACAGTTATCAAAATACAGTGGTACTAGCATAAAGACAGACATACAGACCATTGGAATAGAAAAGAGTCCAGAAATAAATCCTCTCATATATGGTCAAATAATTTTCAACAAGGGTGCCATGACAATTCAGTGGAGAAAGGACGTTCTTTTCAACAAATGGTGCTAGGAAAACTGGAGAGCCACATGCCAAAGAATGAAGTTGGACCTTTCCCTTATACCATATACAAAAATTAACTCAAAATGGATCAAAGACCTAAACATAAGGGCTAAAACTATAAAATATTTAGAAGAAAACATAAGGATAAACCTTCATGACCTTGGATTTGGCAATGGATTCTTAAATATGACATCTAAAGCATAAGCAAAAAATAAATAAATAAATGGGACTTCATGAAAATTAAAAACCTTTGAATCAAAGGACTCTACTAGGAAAGTAAAAAGACAAACTACAGAATGTGAGAAAATACTTGCAAATCATATAGCTGATAAGGGTTTAATATCCAGCATATATAAAGAAATAAGCTAGAAAAAGATAAAAAACCCAAATTTTTTAATGGGAAAAGGATTTGAATAGACATTTCTCCAAAGAAGATATACAAATGGTCAATAAGCACATGAAAAGATACTCAACAACAAGAGCAACAAGAGAATGCAAATCAAAACCACAACAAGATATCACTTCACATCTACTAGGATGGCTACGATTTTTTTTTTTTTAATGAAAAGAACAAGTGCTGGTGAGAATGTGGAGAAATTGGAACCCTTGTACATTGCTGACAGGAATGTGAAATGGTACAGCCACCATTCCTCAAAAAGTTAAACATATAACTACCATATAATCCAGCAATCTACTTCTGTGTATAAGAAGAACTGAAAGCAGGGTCTCATACAGATATTTGTACACCTGTGTTCCTAGCACCATTACTCACAACAGCCAAAAGGTGGAAATAACCCAAATGTCCGCTGATGTGTGAAAGGATAAACAAAATATGATATGTATATATAATGGAATATTATTCAGCCTTAAAAAGGAATGAAATTCTGATACATGCAATGACATGGATGATCCTTGAAAACTTCAGGCTAAATGACATAAGCCGTACACAGAAGGACAAATATTGTATTATTCCACTTATAGGAGTTACCTAGACTAGGCAAATCCATAAAGACAGAAAGCAGAATAATGGTAACTGGAGGCTAGAGGAGGGGTAATGGGAAGTTATTGTTAAAAGGGTACAGAGTTTCAGTTTGGGATGATGAAAAAGTTCTAGAGATGGATAGTGGTGATGGTTGCACAATGTGAATGTGCTTAATGCCATTGAAATCATACACTTAAAAATGGTTAAAATGTTAAGTTTAATTTTATGTATATTTTACCACAGTAAAAAATTATGTACACACCAGCATCATGCAACAACATGGAGAATCTGAAAAACATTATGCTGAGCAAAAGTAATTTTACGCAAAAGAAAACTAACTGTATGAGTCCATTTATATGAATTTGAATCTATAATCCAATGGTGAAAACATAGGACAGTGGTCTTTGGGGAATGGAGGAAGAATCAACTGGATTGAGGCATGAAAGGACTTTCTAAGATTATGGAAATGTTCTATATTTGATGGAGGTTTGGATTACACAGGTGTATATACATTTGTCAAAATTTGTCAAATGGGACTCAAAAGTTTTCCATTTCACTGTGCATAAATTTTACCTCAACATTAAGAACCATAATATTGAACACTAGTTTATGATATAAAATGCTGAAATGTTTAGGGGTTATCTGTATCATATCAGTGTCTGCAGCTTATACTCTGAAATGCATTAAAAAATGGATTGATGGACAAATGGTGTAGACAGAAATATGAAAAAGCAAATGTAGCAAAATGCTAATAACTGTGAAACCTTGGTGATGGGTATATAGGTATTCACCATGCAGTTCTTTTAACTCATATATGTTAAAATTTTTTTCATTAAAAAAATGTTGGGATGGGGGGACTTATGTACAAGGAAACAATATCATGTTTCTCTGCACCTATGGACAGACTTCTTAGCCTCCTGTGTACTAAATGACAGATCCCGGATCATTATCATCACATCTAGACTCAGTCCCTGGTTATCTGACAATCTTCTGACCACTATCCTGTGATCCCATGCACTAATGGTCAGACCCCTGGGACCTCTGCTTCACCCTTCTGCCCATAACATGCCAAACCTCACCTTCCTACCTCTCCTTATCACCATTACAGCATAGATCAATCTTCCTAACAACACCACAATCAATACAAGAGTTCCACCTGTCTCCCAATCCCCCATCCTTTTCTAAAACACAAAAAACGGCTTATGATGAATGCAATCTGGTTCCTGTCCAGCTGTCTAGCCTCATCTCATACTACCATGCTCCAGTCATAGAAATTTTTTTAATAGTTCTGCACCTTGGCGCATGCTGATTATTCTACTTGGAAAATCTTTTCTCCTCTTATTTACCCATCTATCCTTTTTTCTTCTCCAAAGGAAGAGAAGAAATGTGATGTTTCCCTTATGATATATTTCCCCTATCATAATTTTTAATACTTCAGACTATAATTGTGTGTTTAGATATCTCACTCTCTGGACTGTGAATTTCTGGAGGAAAAAGACTGTTTCTTACTCACTTTGAAAATTCCCAGTGCTAAAAGAATCTGAAAAAGAATATATATGTATAACTGAATCACTTTGCTGTACTCCTGAAACTGACATATCATTGTAAATAAACTATAATTCAATATAAAAAATCCCAATGCTTCAGATAATAGATGCTTACACTTTTGTTGAGTGAATGCTTGAATGATTATACTGAGGACATGAAACCTAAAGAGAAGAGACTGATAACCTAAGAAAGACTCTAATAAAGCAACATCAATAAAATACAAAGCAGAGATGTTGCCAAAAAAGAAAAACATAAAGAACACAAGGGGAAACAAACTTCACAAAGTGGCTTGTTGAAAGTATATCTTGCATAGATCCAAGGCACTCTGGAAACTTAAGCGCCAAAAGCCCATTTATCAGATCCTCATGGGATCGCAAAATTGTATATTGTATTATGAATATAGTTTATAAAGGAAGGAGAAAATAAGAGTGGCCCAAGCAATGAAGAACAAAAGTATGGATCTCCTTTTATACTAAGGGTTATCATCACATATTACAATCAGCATCTACCCAGGTGTACTTTTCCATTTGGTTTCTGTTCTCACCCTCTCTCCTGGAGGAAATTCTCAAAGGCCTGGAGAAGGTAAAGGAAGCTCTCAATTCCCTTTTTATCCAGTCACACTGTCTAATTATACCTACTTGTGCAGTCAGCCATATTTACAATCTGAAAAGACAAATACTAATTGGTCATTAATGTTCATATAATTAGACAGTCTTGTTCATGAGGACTGGAACATATGGATTTTTTTGCATATTACATTAGAATAATGAAAATATCCTCATGCTTGGGAAATGCTCTGTGTTTATAATAAATTCATTCACCCTATACAAATAACAGAATATGAATTTAAGCAGACTAAAGATTAACTAAAAATAAATACCATTTTTAACAAGTAAAATACAGAAAATACTGCTTGAAACTACAGTCTCAATTTTATGGTATAAATAAAGAGCATCCGCTTTTTAAAAAAAACTTTTCTTTTTTAAATGGCATCTGCTTTTAAAGTTGAAACTGTGAGTTTTATATATCAGAAATCCTTCAACAAAATAGATCATTAGACTACAAAAGTTTTACTCTACAAAGACTATTTTTGAAGCATGACATATCTATCTGCATAGTTTCAATTTTTAAGGCACAATAAAAAATATTATTTTGAACTTAAAGAGTCAAGTACTTAAGTCTTCAATACTAATTTATTTTCTATTTTAAAGTCAAAAAGAATTTTAGGGGTCACTCTAAAATTTAAACTTTTCTCAATGTATACCTAACACATAATCAAATCTCAATGTATCATAAAGCGGTCTGAACTCTACTATTCTTGCTATGACAGACTTATATTTCAATTTTTATGGAATATGAAAAAGAGTATGGGATTGAGGGAAGTAATGAAGAGAAGCATTCATTTTATCACTTTTATTATTTGAATTATTTACAGGAATGTATGTATACATTGCTTATATAATTAAAAATATACCCCCAAAGGAACTAAGGAGAAAACTGAATATGTATGTATTTTGTATATATTTTCCCTGAGAAAATTATCAAAGACCAAAGTTAATAAAGACACTAAAGTAGAAAAAATGCTACTTAAAAATGCTAAAGTAGAAAATATAGAATATTTATCAAATGAAGCTTTGCAAAAAATTGGTAAGTGAAGCAATTACACTAATTTATCAATCATCTAATAACATATTCTGGGAATTGTGCTATTAACTATAGGGAATATTAAGGTGTACTGAGTCACAACACTAGCCCTCCAGGAGTTCATAATTTTGTTAAGAAATTGCAAATTTTACAAACAAAAAGTTAAAATATATACAAGGCATGTGTCCCTGACAACAAATGATTTATTCTAAATGTTATTCTCTCATTTGAAGACGTAGGGTTAAAATATTTTGCAGACATACTTAATAGCACTGTAGTTTTTAGATCACTGGCTGAGAAAATGAAATAAGCAAAAAGTGCCTATGACTATGGAAGCACTTTATATTAGGACTCTGCTGCCAGTAATGGAAAACCAAGATAACACTACTTAAATAACACAAAAGTTTATTTCTCTCATGTAATTATAAGCAGTTCAGAACTGGCATACTGGCTTCCCAACATATCAGGAACCAAGGCTCCTTTGATCTTGTGACTGCCATCCTCAAGATGCCATTTCTATCTCAGGATCCAAGATGACTGCTTCAGCTCCAGGATCACATCCTCATTTCAGCCAGCAGGAAACAAGACGAAGGGCATGTTCTCTCCCTTTACATTTATCTGAGTATTACAGTTAGAATGACACAGGTTCTAATTGTGGCCTGACCAGTTACTAGCTGTGTGACCCAGGGGTTAGTTATTTAATCTCTGTAAACATCAGCTTTTCACAAGTATGACACAACACTTCTGCTTACATTCCATTGTAAGCAGAATCTGGTTACATTTAGCTGCAAGGGAGGCTAGAAAATGTTGTAATTATTTTGGAGAGTAATATGTCTGATATGTATTATGGAAAATGGTAGAATGGATTTTGGGAAACCAGAGATCTCTGTCACACAATTTCTTCTAAAAATATTAATGAGGAAAAAAATACTTTTATAGTTTTGAAAAACAGAGATAAATATTATGTGCAAGACATATGAATTAATCTATAGATAATGCTTGGTGAGCATATGAATTTGAGGATCTGGTCACAAACTGGTCACAACTGAAAGCTGCACAGGGCTCAAAGGCAATCTGGATGATTTTAGGTTGGAAAAGTTTCATGGAAGAGATGAGCTGAACCTTGAAGCATGTGCAAGACTGTGAAATGGACAGGGAAGGGCAACTGAGACAAAACTCAACAGCAAAGGCAGAGAAGCAAGCTGGGCAGTTTGGCTGGAGCAGAGGGCATACAGAAGTACTTTATAAACGTAAAATGGTATGAACATTGTCTTTATCACATAGAAAGTATTGGAAGGTAAGGTTTAAAGAAGGCTGAAACGTTGTAGAAAAGATTTTGAATGCTAAAGGGAGGCTTTTGACATTGTGGCTCTGCCAGTTACTAGATGTGTGGCCCCAAGCCAAGTTAGTTAGCCTCTGTGAACACTGACTTCCTCATCTGTGAAATGTGGGTGTTAATAACCACCTAATAGAGTTATTTGAGGTTAAATATTAACATGCAGCCAGCATTCAGTAAATAGTAGGATTAATAAAGCTCTGAGTAATTGAGTAACATGGTAATTTTTTAGAGAGTTAACAGCAATCTGATAGCCAAGGTAGGACTGATGAGAGAAGGAAAAATATAAAGGCAGAGCAAAGCCATAGCAAGTAATCCAGCATAGCTGATGCGCAGGAGTCTTTTCTTTAAGCCTTAGGCAAAGGAAAATTGAAGCTGGCAGAGGGAATATTGGAAGCAGTGCTATCTGGGATGACTACTGCCAAAGTCCATGCTCAGGGTTGAGGGCCTGAATAAGACAGCACTGAGGATGGAGAAAAAGATCTGGCTATGAAAGGAACCTGCTAAATGACTGCAGGTGGGAGGTGAAGAAAAGGGAAGAAAGGTTCTGATGTGGGTGACTGAATGGCCAGTGGTATCACTAACCAAAATAAGAAAAAGAGGAAGAAAGATAGAATGGGGTGGGGTGATTAATTCAGTTTAGACTTTTGAAGTGATGCAGGGACATCCAGATGATGTAGGTGTCCAATAACCCAATAGATACAGAGTTCTAGCACCATAAGAGGTGTGCGGGCTGGAGATATGTAGATTTGGGAGTCCTGTGAAATAAGAGTAGCTGAAGCCATAGGAGGAGAAGAGGAGTCCTCCCAGAGAATCCTGAAGAAGGTCAACACTTTCATGGGTAAGGAAAAAAGAGAAGCGAGAAAGCGAGACGTAAAAATGAGAGATGGGGGCTTCCCTGGTGGTGCAGTGGTTGAGAGTCCACCTGCCGATGCAGGGGACACGGGTTCGTGCCCCAGTCCGGGAAGATCTGACATGCCACAGAGCGGCTGCACCCGTGAGCCATGGCTGCTGAGCCTGCGTGTTCGGAGCCTGTGCTCCGCAACGGGAGAGGCCATGGCAGTGAGAGGCCTGCATACCGAAAAAAAAAAAAAAAGAAAGAAAGAGTGATGGGAGAAGGGGGAACTGGGAGAGAGTGGTACAAAGAAACCAAGAGAAAGTGTAGTGGCTAATAGAATCTTCAAGATGTTATGCGTTCCCTTAAGTTGGGAAAAGACCTGGAGAGGTCAGCAGACAGCTCAAAGGGTAATGACGCTGGGTGCTTGTCAGAGAGTTTGTGCTGGAGTTGTATGGGAAAAGGTTATCTCCAGAAATGCTTACCTACCTCCTGCTGATGTAAACAACAGTTCAGGAAGCAGATTAAAGAAATATGCCACTACACAGAGTGATGCCAAGGCAACAGGAAGATGGCTGGAGTTTCTGACACACTCTTTGTGCCTGTATTTTGGTCTCCCTCTCTTAGTGGTGGACCAAAGGTCTGGAAGGGTGAAAGTGGAAAGTACTAGCAAATGGAGCTAGCAGAGAGACTCCATTCTCATAGCCCCTACTAGACTGTAAACTTTTGGAGACTTATCCTCAGCATCTAGAACTGCACTGTGAATACAGAGGCACTCACGTTTGTTGAATAAAAAGTCAAAAGCAAATAAGATAATTGACCAACAAGAGAAATAAGTGCTGTAGGACATAAGCAAATAATCTAGAGAAGTGGTTAGAACTGCTGGAATCAAACCTTAGTAGGAATGAGGCTCTACTGCCTCCTAGCTAATGTATAACCTTGGGCAAGTTCCTTAAATACACTGCGGGAACCACAGCAGAGCCCACCACCCTGGATGTAGCACTCACCTAAATGACAACAATTACAACGTACTTGGCCAAGTACTTATTATTACTCAACTCTCCAGAAGTCTGACCTGAGAACATATTTAGCACATTTTTAAAGGAATTATAACTGTAAATAGACCACTTATTATCAATCAATGCCACCTACTAATGTTTACTGAAACCAGGAACTGCACAGCCCCATCACAATAAAACCATGGAGATGAAGTCTACCTCTCATGGAGTCATTAACAAGTTCAGCAAAATTAAATGAGGCCATTGATGTAAAAGAACTTTAACAATGAATAGCATCCACCATAAAAATCAGTTGGCCCCTTCTTAAAAATGTACCTGTTAAAAAATAAGCAATTCTTGTACTCAGCACCCTTGTTATGAAACGGAAGCCTCTATTATACTCATTTGGCAAAAAGAAGAAACAGCTTTTTTAAAAATGATCTATGATTTGCTATTTTTTAAAAAAGCCAAGAAAAGAAAAAGTAGCCCTCTAAATTGTACTTACAAATCCTTCTTCTGTAATAGTTGGTGGCTCTGAAACAAGATAAAATATTACATTATCTCAGTCGAATCTGATTTCCTTTTAAAGTAAATTAAATAATTTGAGACAGCACTTAGCCCTGCTTTATACGTGGGCAAGCTCAGTAAAATCTTGGCCCTCTGTTCATTTTCTGCACATGGACTGAATTTTAAGTTGTAATTCAAGGTGGAAGTGGGGAGGAAAGGCCTCTGGAATTCAGCTTGGTCACTAATTGACTGTGACCCTGGAGTTAACCTTAATAGACGGAGGCCTCCGTTACTCCCGCTGCAAAACGGAGAATTAAGCAAGACAAAATAGGACGGGGCCAACGAAGCACTCGGAAAAGGGTGAGGGGTTAAATTCCTTACAAAATGCGGTGAGAGAACTCTGGAGCCAGTGCTACGGGACGCGCGGGCAGAGAAGGAAACCCAGAGGCAGTGCGCAGTGGGGCCGCCCCGCGGCGAGAACAGCGGCCCGCGCGCCTCGGCCCCGACACCGACCGCGGCCGCCCCACCTACCGGCGGTGAGCCGCCTCTCGGTCATGCCGCCGCCGCTGCCCGCGCCCCAGGCACCCGTGCGGGCCGTCAGGCCCCGGGAACGGATGCCGACGCGGAGCGGCGCGCGGCCCCGGACTGCGCCGGCCGCTGCGGCCCCGCCCGGCCCGAGTTGCTATAGAGCTGAGACAACGCTGGCGCCGAGCAGCAGTTAGTCACGCGCCTTTCGGGCCCCCCCGGGCCGAGGAAGGTAAGCCGTCTGCCCCAGCCCATCCTCCCTCGGGCCAGGGACCGGCCCCGCCGCCAACGGCTGCGGGACGACGCGCGCCCAGACCCCGGCGCCCTGGAGACGCGTCGCCCTTAGAGCCCTAATTAGCTGGGGTCTCGTTCCTGTGTTGACTGCGGCTCAGGCCTGTTCTCCCCGCACAAGCTCCCGCACAAGCTCCGCCCACACCGTCCACAGTAAGAAAAGACCGGCTCCGAGTGGGTGCGGGGATGGAGGCCCCTCTGGCTAGTCCCGGGAAGACGAGGAAGGAAGGGAAGAGTTTTCTAGATACCGAAGGAGGGCGAGTACTCGCCACCCACAGCTCTTGAGCGCGTTCAGTTCTATGAATGCCTGTATAAAAAGTTAAATATTCACGTGTTTTAGGAACCAGATCTTCCTCACACTTTTCCTCCAATCGGTTAGGGCAGCCAAATTCTCAAGATAGCTAAGATTTTAAAATTACCGAAGGAATCATGCAGAGGGGACAATATACTGAGGTTGCCCATAGTGTATGTTCCCGGAAAAGTTATGATAGAGGAGTTTAAGTGAAGAGTGAAATTTGAAAAAAGAAAAACAATACCTCTAATTAGGAAAAAGTGAGCGTTTCTAGCAACGTTGTGGCTAACTCAAAGTTCCAGCCCACACCTCTCCCCCTGAACCTGAGAACACTAAATCCAATTTCTACCCGTGGTAGCTCTTCCTGGATGCTTCCAAATCAAAATGTTCAAAGGGAAATTCACATTTTTTCCCATTTATTATTTTCAAATTTCATCTTCTTACATAAATCCCATATTCAGTAAGCGATACCTTCTTCCACCAAGTGACTCAAGCCAGAAACACCATATTCACTCAAGCACTAGGTCCTGCCAATTCTACCTTTAAGTATTTCTGGAATCTGGAATCTTCTCTCCTTTCCCGCTAACAACCAGAGTCCTAGCACAGGCTGCCATTTGGAGTGTTGTAAAAAACTTCCTAACTTGTCTCTCTGGCCGTTGCTTCCAGTGGAGTTCCCCTTAAGTCCATTCTCCATGCTGAAAGCAAAATTATCCAAATGCAAATCTGACCTACTTGAAACCCTCAGTGGCTCCACATTTGCCTCCTAGGGCCTGCAGGTGTGTGAGTGCTTAAGCAAACAAGGAGTAAGACAAGGGGTGCTGGTACTGCAAGAAACCGTAACACCTGCTTAGTTATATTTATTTCCTCTTCAGCAGTACATAGGCAAAGACAAAAAAATAAAGCAATAAACCACCACCTTGGCCACACAGAATCAGCGGGCCAAATGAAATCAAGGGAGACTTGTGAGGAGAACAGGAAGGGGATGTGTGAGGGAACAAATCAACAAGGGCTTTGTCAGCCCTTGTAAGAACTCTGGCTTTCATTCTCAATGAAACATGAACTATAGGAGTTTGAACAAAGAAGTACCACGATTTTACTTTTATTTGAAAATGATCACTCTGGGTGCTGTATAGCGAATGCAGATGGGCCAGGTAGTAGCAGGCAAGAGCGGGTGGCTCAGAGCAGGGTAGTAGCAGGTTTGAGTAACAGGTTTGAGATGGACTCAAATTCCACATATATTTAAAGGTAGGGCCAAGATGATTCCCTGACAAAGTGGATGTTGGAATGAAAGTTGAGAATAATTCCAAGGTTTTTGCCATCAGCAGCTGGGAGGATGGAGCTGCAATCATTGGAGATGGAGAAAGCTGTGAGAGGAACACAGGTAGGAAAGAGGTTAAGAAGCCTATTAGCCATCCGAAGCAAAGATTTTGAGTTTGCAGTTGATATAGAAGCCTGGAATCTGGGAGATATAAATTTGAGAGTCGACATACAAACGGGTTTTTCAGGCATTTGCTTGCACCATTTTTCTGTCACCAGAAAAATGGGAAGCCCTTCTGGCCTTTCTTTAATCAGGCTAAATTTTCTCATTCTTCAATACTCAGCTTGGGTGTCATCTCCAGAATACCTTCATGTGAGCTCCTTTCATTGACCTCTCCTCTTGCTCCTATGTAGTTAGTACAAACTCATGTCTTAAAGGGATACCCTCTAGTCTCAGTGCCACTCACCAGACAGTAAACTCCTGGGGGTGAAGGAGATTCATGTTCTTTTAACAACCCCCCACCCAGCACCCACTACTGAGTGCCACTGCTCAGTACATATTTGTTGAAACACCTCTCCATTGCAGTCATTCTGCCCTGCTCACAGACAAGATACGTTAATTCCTGTTTTAGGTAGCCATGCTGATGAGAAGTCAATTTGTCTTCACATTAAGTGTGGCTAACACTTATTGCACATGCTGTGGGCCTCTAACAATAACCATAACCATGGGAGATTGATATTATCCTCAACAATTTAAGAAGCTGAGACTTGGACTTATAAAGTTTGCTCAAAGACAAGCAAAGCCTGAAAGTGTTGAAACCACCAACTGATCCAGGCCTGTCTCATCCAAAGCCTTTGCTCTAACAACCAGGCTAGGCAGCTTTTCTCGCTAAAAAAATCTAATTAGAGATTTAGAAAAACAGCATAAGAATCATAAAGGCAGTTACTTGAACCCAAATGCTTAGATAAGAAGCTATTCTATTGTTTTGATGATTTATTTTTGGTAACAGTTTTATTGAGATGGAATTCACATATCATAAAATTCACCTATTCAAACTGTATGATTCAGTGGTTTTTAGTATATTCAGAGTTGTGCAATCATTACCACGATCAATTTTAGAACATTTTCATCACCTCAAAGAAACCTCATACTGTTAGCTGTCACCCCTATTATCCTGTCCCCGCCCAAACCCTATGAACCCACTAATCTACCTTCTGTCTCTATATATTTGCCTATTCAGGACATTTCATATAAATGGAGTCACACCACATGTTGGTCTTTTGTGACTGGTTTCTTTCACTTAGCATAATGTTTTTAAGAGTCATCCATGTTGTGGCATGAATCAGTTCTTCATTCCTTTTTGTTGCTGAATAATATTCAGTTGTATGGCTATGCCACAATTTGTCCATTCATCAGTTGATAGTCATTTGGATTATTTCTACTTTTTAGCTATTATGAATAATGCTGCTATGAGCATTTGTGTACAGGTTTTTGTGTGGACATGTTTTCATTTCTCTTGGATATATACCTAGGAGTGGAATTGCTAGGTAATGTGGTAATTCTATGTTTGTTTGGCAACCCTGTTTAATTTTTAAGGAACTACAAGATTATTTTCCAAATTGGCTGTACCATCTTATATTACCACCAGCAGTGGATGAGGGTTATGATTTTACCACAGCTTCACTCACACTTGTTACTATCTGTCTTTTTGATTCTAGCCATCCTACTGGGTGTGAAGTGGTATCTGTTTGTGGTTTTGATTTGTATTTCCCTGATGACTGTGTTTTACTTACTTTTAACACATTTTATTATGTTTCTGCTCCCCAAACTAGCTACTATTTCCAAACAGGCCTTTTTTTTTTTTTTAACTACTAGTCTCTACCATTGTTGAAGACCTAGGCAGTTCAAAACCACAAGTTTGTAATAAGACCTATATCTACATAAATGGAATTAAGTTTTTGTTTATTCTCTTCTGATTCTGGACATATTATTAGAGAATTTGAAGGATGTATTTGGGATAGACTTACTAAAACATAGACTCTGTAGTACACCTAAAGTCAATTGGGGGGAATCTTGGAGAGCATCTCAGACAGTCTCCCTGCAAAATAGCTAAAACTGTGATGCAACTGCAGAACAGGACAGAAGTGATATCATGTAAAGGTGCTGTAGACAAAGAAAAATGATCAGGTCTCCAAATATGAATCCTAAACCCAAAGTCACAAGGGCTGATCTGAATTGCAAGGATTAATTTGCATTAGGGCTACTCTTTGTAGCCTGCTCAGGGTGAGAAGCTACAGGGATTTATCCAACGATTCTCACAGGTACTGCTGGAGAGACTGGAGTGTATGTGTATATATCTCCTTGACAATCAAGAGCAGATTTTTCAGGCATCCTACTAGTGGTTTAAACATATTGGTCCTTCCTTGGGTTTGGTGTGGTAGGGTCAAACTTAAACCTAGTTCCAGACCTTTCTAAATGTGAACAGGAATAGCATCAACAGGATGAAATTAATATTACCATTGTGATTTTAATTTTTGATAGTAATGGGATATTTAATATAAAGTCTGACTGTACAGATGGACAATGGCCAGACCATATATGACAACAGAACTTTAATAACCTCTGTAACAACCAGCCTGGGAAGACAAGCCACAACGTCTGCAGCAATAAGCCCCAAATGGTCAGGACTTCATCAATAACTGCCAGTTTCTCTCATTTTTGCCCTCACTTCCAACTCAGAACCAATCAGAGAAAACCAAATATGCTTCCCTAACTAGTAACATAGGATGCCTGTTGGATTCTAGATAGCCCACTTCCAGCTTCCCCTGTTAACAAACTCCAATCAGAGCATACCTGAAGTTCTCCCCTTTTTTCACTATACAGCTTTCCCACTCTCTTGCCTGCCTTTGAGCCACTGCCACATGCAAATGATGGTGGCTGACTCCTTTGCTAAAACAAGTTCTGAGGGCTTCCTTGGTGGTGCAGTGGTTGAGAGTCCGCCTGTCGATGCAGGGGATGCGGGTTTGTGCCCCGGTCCGGGAGGATCCCACATGCCGCGGAGCGGCTGGGCCCGTGAGCCATGGCCGCTGAGCCTGCGTGTTCGGAGCCTGTGCTCCGCAACGGGAGAGGCCACAGCAGTGAGAGGCCCACGTACCGCAAAAAAAAAAAAAAAGCTCTGAATAGCCTTTGCTTGTTCTCATTTGGGTTGTTTTCACTTATTTCCACATAGCTAAACTATATCCTTAATTTTTACATGAATCATTTTTATTCATGAATAAATGAATCAAAATGACAGGATAATGCAGTAGAATGTTTTTCCTAGGAGCTGGATGGCAACTCAACATCTGATGATATACAATACCATCCCCCATTCCAATCCCTAAAATAACTGCAGTTGTGGCAGTTATTACATTTACATATTGTTTCTTTACATTTTCTTTTTAATAATCACTGATTCTTTCCTTTTTGTGAAATTACATATCAATACTGGATAACAACTACATACACTCCGTATCACGTTCAACTAGAAAACAGCATTCTTTTTTAAATTTTTTCATTTAACAGTTCATAATTTTTTGAAGAAGGAACATAATTAGTGTAATACATTCATTAGGCAATTTCTTAACTTATTCAAGATAACTACCCTCTGGACCGGCTGGTTTAGATTTATTCCAATTGTCAATATATTCCATTACATTACTTTGTTTCTTTCACAAACTGATGAGATAATTCAATTTTTTAATGCTTCCCTAAATTTTAAAACTCTAATATTGCTCTAGGGTTTTGTAATTTTTTACAAATAGAGAATACATTATTTTTTCCTTTTTCTCCTCCTTTTTTTTCTCCCCTCCTCTACTTTTTTTAAAAAATGAATTTGAGCTCTAAGGGATTTTTTGACCTGTGTGGGGCTCTCCTGCAGGCCCAGCACCTAGAACAAAACCTGCCATGATATAGTAAATGCTCAATAAATGTGTTAAATTAGTGAATTATATTTAATGAAGAAATAAAGATTTTATTATTGGAAGTTATAAAATAAAACAACCATAAGATACCACTACAAACCTTTTCAAAAGGTCAAAATCCAAACACTGACAACACCAAATGCTGGTGAGGATGTGGACCAACAGGAACTAACCACAACGTTGCTGGTGAGATGGCAAAATGGTACAGCCACTTTGGAAGACAGTTTGGTGTTTTCTTATAAAACTAAACATACTCTCACCATATGATCCAACAATTGTGCTCCTTGGTATTTACCCAAAGGAGTTTAAAACTTATGTCCACACAGAAACCTTCACATGGATGTTTATAGCAGCTTTATTCATAATTGGCAAAACTTGGAAGCAACTAAGATGCCCTTCGGTAGATAGATAAACTCTGGTACATGCAGACAATGGAATATTACTCAGTGCTAAAAGAAATGAGCTATCAAGCCACAGAAAAACATTGAAGTATCTTAATGCATATTACTAAGTAAAAAGCCAACCTGAAAAAAGTTACTACCATATGATTCCAACTACATGACATTTTGGAAACGGGAAAACTATGGAGACAGTAAAAAGATTGGTGGTTGCCAGAGGTTAGTGGAGAGAGAGGTGAATAGGCAGAGCACCGAGGATTTTTAGGGCAGTGGCCCTAAAAATATTATATTTTAGTGGCACTAAAATATTATAATGGTGGATACAAATCATTATACATTTGTCCAAACCCATAGAATGTACACCACAAAGAGTGCACCCTACCTAAGGTAAACTATGGACTTTGGGTGATTATAATGGTATATGTAGATTCATCAAATGATTACAGCAAATGTACCGCTCTGGTGGAGATGTTGATAATGGGGTGGATATGCAAGTGTGGGGACGGGGAGTCTATGGGAATTCTCTGTAACTTCCTCTTAATTTTGCTGTGAACCTAAACTGCTCTAAAAAAGTCTTTTTAAAAAAGTTATAAAGAACATTAGTAGATTGGTCAAAATAAAAGATCTCATAATTTTTAAAAATTGAAGTATAGTTAATTTACAGTATTGTATTAGTTTCAGGTGTACAGCAAAGTGATTCGGTTATACATATATGTATATATACATATATTTTATTCTTTTCCATTATAGTTTATTACAAGACACTGAATATAGCTCCCTGTGCTATACAGTAAATCCTTGTTGTTTATCTATTTTATATATGGTAGTGTGCATCCCATACTCCCAATTTATCCCTCCCCCCCTTCCCCTTTGGTAACCAAAAGTTTGTTTTCTATGTCTGTGAGTCTGTTTCTCTTTTGTAAATAAGTTCATTTGTACTGTTTTTTAGATTCCACATATCATATAATACTTGTCTTTGACTTACTTCACTTAGTATGATCATCTCTCGGTCCATCCATGTTGCTGCAAATGGCATTATTTCATTCTTTTTTATGGCTGAGTAATATTCCATTGTGTGAGTGTGTGTGTGTGTGTGTGTGTGTGTGTGTGTGTGTGTATACCACATATTCTTTATACATTCATCTGTTGATGGATACTTAGGTTGCTTCCATGTTTTGGCTATTGTAAATAGTGCCACTATGAACACTGGGGTGCATTATCTTTTCAAATCAGAGCTTTTCTCTTTTCTGGATATATGCCCAGGAGTGGGATTGCTGGAAGATCTTAATTTTTGATCTGCCAGTCAGGCATCACTGATCAGGAAAAAGAAAATGTCCATTAGCTTGAATTTCCTATCTCCTTACCTGAAGCCAAACCAACAACAAGTGATTCTCTAATAATCAGGGAGCAGGAGAACCAAAGGTTTGCTGCCATAGGTGAGGGATACTACTCAGGTTAGTATGAGCAGGCAGAAAGCCAAGTCTAAATATCTGGAGTCAAACAGCCATCATTTTAACCTCAGTCCTAAATTCACTAGTGGGGATGAACACAATTTTAAACTCTTTTAAGCAGGGAAGAAAAAGCAAATAATAATGGTACCACTCTCGTAGCATTGCTCTTAATATAATGAGATGTCTGTAATATACATGGTTCACTTCCTGGCCAAAGTAAAAATTAGCCACCAACAATAAAGATCTATAAATATTTTAAACTTAGGTCACTGTCTCAGGATTCCACAGCCCATTTAGTCAACATTTACTGTGTCTCTTATTATACTAGTAGACTCTAGAGCACTAGAGAGTGGTAAGAAAGAACAGCCCCTGCCCTTGGCACATTTACATTCCTCATGAAACAATTCAAAAGCACTAACAAAGTAACTTGAAAATGAGTGCAGATTAGCCTCTATATCCGTACAAAAGGAGAGAGGCAGCAGTGTACATTTCCCTGACAGCAGATAATAAGGGAAAAAGAGGCCTTTCGTGACAGCAGTCTTGACAACCCCTCGTTTTCAACAATGACACAGAGCTCCCCCTCTCTGCGCCCCAGGGCACCCCATGTATACCTAACCCAGGCTAGGCATAGGAGAGGTGGCAGGGAAGACTTTTGGCAAACAGTGAACTTCTATTTGGTGCTTAGGGACTAGACTAAGTACTGGGGACTCAGACACAGGTCAGAGGACTTCACTGGCTAACAAGAAAAGCATAAAAGTTCTGATAAATGCTGTGAGAACACAGATACAAAGGGTCTCCGGAGAGTGACATAACCAGCCAGGGAGTGGGGGGAAGGTGATCAGCCCTGGTGTCCACTGAGCAGAGTTTTAAAAGGCAAACAGGAGTGAGGCAGAGGGGAAGAGAGAGAATGATAATCCGAAGAAGAAAGCATTTCCATGGGAGAGGGATACTGGTTAGAGAGCTAGAGCAAAGGGAGTATGAAAGGGGCAGTGGCTCAGTTTTAACTCTCTCAAAAGCAAACAGCTATATTCGAAGTACTCTAGCATATCAGCTTAAAGAGTAAACTGAGATTTGGATAAATTTATTTGATATCAGCTGAAAAAGAAAACAGATTTGGATAAAAGTTATCTTATATGGTAACCAATTATTATTAATTCATCAATTCAATTAAGATTTTAAACAAATGAGAGACACACTCAAGATGTGTACTTCAATAAGATCACCCAGATCATAATTGTTTTGTTCTTAACCCATGACTTTATTATTATTAAAATTTATTTTAAACATATAAGATCATTCAGCTCTTCTCAGGTGACATCCAAATAAGCTTCAAGTCATTAATATTTACCAAAACACATGAAAACATTCAAGAAATAAAATCACATTCAGTCAAGTTCTGGGGATCTAATGTACAGCATGGTGATTATAGCTAATAATACTGTATTATATACTTGAAAGTTGCTAAGAGGGACTTCCCTGGTGGCTCAGTGGTTAAAAGTCCACCTGCCAATGCAAGGGACACGGGTTCGAGCCCTGGTCCGGGAAAATCCCACATGCCGCGGAGCAGCTGAGCCCGTGTGCCACAACTACTGAGCCTGCGCTCTAGAGCTCGCGAGCCACAACTACTGAGCCTATGTGCCACAACTATTGAAGCCCATGCGCTGAGAGCCCGTGCTCCACAACAAGAGAAGCCACCACAATGAGAAGCCCACGCACGGCAACAAAAGTAGCCCCAGCTTGCCACAACTAGAGAAAGCCTGCATGCAGCAACAAAGACCCAACACAGACAAAAATAAAACATAAATAAATTAATTAATTTTTTAAAAAAGAAAGTTGCTAAGAGAGTAAATCTTTTTTTTTTTTTTTTTTTTTTTTTGCGGTACGTGGGCCTGTCACTGTTGTGGCCTTTCCCATTGTGGAGCACAGGCTCCGGACACACAGGCTCAGCGGCCACGGCTCACAGGCCCAGCCGCTCCGTGGCATGTGGGATCCTCCCGGACCGGGGCACGAACCCGCGTCCCCTGCATCAGCAGGCGGACCCTCAACCACAGCACCACCAGGGAAGCCCTAAGAAAGTAAATCTTAAGTGTTATCACCAACAAAAAAAGTAGTAGTAATTATGTGATGGGATGGAGATGTTAGCTAATAGTATGGTGGTAATCATTTTGCAATATATAAGTGTATCAAAATAACATGTTGTACAACTTAAACTTACATGATGTTATATGTCAATTCTATCCCAATAAAGCTGGAGAAAAAAATGAAATAAAATACATTTTTCCTTTAAAATAAGTAGTATAGGGCTTCCCTGGTGGCTCAGTGGTTTAGAACCCACCTGACAATGCAGGGACACAGGTTCGAGCCCTGGTCTGGGAACATCCCACATGCCGTGGAGCAACTAAGCCCATGTGCCACAACTACTGAGCCTGCGCTCTAGGGCCCATGAGCCACAACTACTGAGCTCACGTGCCACAACTACTGAAGCCCGCGCGCCTAGAGCCCATGCTTCGCAACAAGAGAAGCCACTGCAGTAAGCCTGTGCACTGCAACAAAGAGTAGCCCATGCTCGTCACAACTAAAGAAAGCCTGAAAAAAGAAATAAATAAATAAAAAGTAAAGAAAACCTGCATGCAGCAATGAAGACCCTACTCCAGCCATAAATAAATAAATAAATAAATAGTTTTTTTAAGTACTATGTTTTGAACATATATTTCTCTCTTTTGAATACCAACACACACAAAATTAAATATCTTTGCCACCCTAGCACATAAAAATTGGAACGTATTGTTTACTTTCTGCATGTAGTAATATAACACTTAATCATAAAGTGATGCATATTTCAACTCTAAACGCCAAAATCCTCTGCCCTTAAACACCTAACATGTGTATGTATATACACATACATGCATGCGTATCTTAATTCTCATTCATCATAACTATTATATATCATTATCATATGATTCATTTTTATATCATGTGATAATCATTATTAATTCAGCAATTCAATTAATACTTGCTGCATTATCTATCATGCACAAGACATTCTGCTAAAAGAGGCAAAGAGGTGAATAAAACAATTCTGCTCTTAAGGAACTTGCTAATGGTGGAAAAGAAGAATTTAATACAAATAAAATATGCCATAAATACCATAAGAAAGGTATGACTAAACACTAGATTCAAAGAAGGTAAGAATTTTATGTTGTTGGAGAGATCAGAAAATGATTCATGGGAGCCCTGAACCTAGATGGTGGAATAGAAGGATGTGCTCTCACTCCCTCTTGCGAGAACACCAGAATCACAACTAGCTGCTGGACAATCATTGACAGGAATACATTGGAACTCACCAAAAAAGATACCCCACATTCAAAGACAAAGGAGAGGCCACAATGAGATGGTAGGAGGGGCGCAATCACAGTAAAATCAAATCCCATAACTGCTGGGTGGGTGACTCACAGACTGGAGAACACTTATACCACAGAAGACCACGCACTGCAATGAAGGTTCTGAGCCCCACATCAGGCTTCCCAACCTGGGGGTCTGGCAACAGGAGGAGGAATTCCTAGAGAATCAGACTTTGAAGGCTAGTGGGATTTGATTGCAGGACTTCGACAGCACTGGGGAAAACAGAGACTCCACTCTTGGAGGGCACACACAAAGTAGTGTGCACATCGGGACCCAGGGGAAGAAGCAGTGACCCCAGGGGAGACTGAACCAGAACTACCTGCTAGTGTTGGAGGGTTACCTGCAGCGGCGGGGGGTGGCTGTGGCTCACTGTGGGGACAAGGACACTGGCAGCAGAAGTTCTGGGAAGTACTCCTTGGCATGAGCTCTCCCAGAGTCTGCCATTAGCCCCACCAAAGAGCCCAGGTAGGTTCCAGTGTTGGGTTGCCTCAGGCCAAACAACCAACAGGCAGGGAACCCAGCCCCACCCATCAACAGTCAAGGGGATTAAAGTTTTACTGAGCTCTGCCCACTACAGCAACAGTCTGCTCTACCCTCCACCAGTCCCTCCCATCAGGAATCTTGCACAAGCCTCTTACATAGTCTCATCCATAAGAGGGCAGACAGCAGAAGCAAGAAGAATGACAATCCTGCAGCCTGTGGATCAAAAACCACATTTATAGAAAGATAGACAAGGTGAAAAGGCAGTGGGCTATGCACCAGATGAAAGAACAAGATAAAACCCCAGAAAAACAAGTAAATGAAGTGGAGATAGGCAACGTTCCAGAAAAAGAATTCAGAATAATGATAGTGAAGGTGATCCAGGACCTCGGAAAGAGAATGGAGGCAAAGATCCAGAAGATGCAAGAAATGTTTAGCAAAGACCTAGAAGAATTAAAGAACAAACAAACAGAGATGAACAATAAAATAACTGAAATGAAAACTACACTACAAGGAATCAATAGCAGAGTAACTGAGGCAGAAGAACGGATAAGTGACCTGGAAGACAGAATGGTGGAATTCACTGCTGTGGAACTGCATAAAGAAGAATGAAAATAAATGAAGACAGCCTAAGAGACCTCTGGGGCAACATTAAACACAACAACATTTGCATTATAGGGGTCCCAGAAGGAGAAGAGAGAGGGAAAGGACCAGAGAAAATATTTGAAGAGATTATAGTCATAAACTTCCCTAACATGGGAAAGGAAATAGCCACCCAAGTGCAGGAAGCGCAGTGAGTCCCATACAGGATAAACCCAAGGAGAAACATGCTGAGACACATAGTAATCAAACTGGCAAAAATTAAACACAAAGAAAAATTATTGAAAGCAGCAAGGGAAAAACGACAAATAGCATACAAGGGAACTTCCATAAGGTTAACAGCTGATTTCTCAGCAGAAACTCTACAAGCCAGAAGGGAGTGGCAGAAGAACCTACAACCAAGATTACTCTACCCGGCAAGGATCTCATTCAGATTCAGTGGAGAAATCAAAAGCTTTACAGACAAGCAAAAGGTAAGAGAATTCAGCACCACCAAACCAGCTCTACAACAAATGCTAAAGGAACTTTTCTAAGTGGGAAACAACAGAAGAAAAGGATATACAAAAACAAACCCAAAACAATTAAGAAAATGGTCATAGGAACATACACATCGATAATTACCTTAAACGTGAATCGATTAAATGCTCCAACCAAAAGACACAGGCTTGCTGAATGGATACAAAAATAAGACACATATATAGGCTGTCTACAAGAGACCCATTTCAGACCTAGGGACACATACAGACTGAAAGTGAGGGGATGGAAAAAGATATTCCATGCAACTGGAAATCAAGAGAAAGCTGGAGTAGCAATACTCGTATCAGATAAAATAGACTTTAAAATAAAGAATGTGACAAGAGACAAGGAAGGACACTACATAATGATCAAGGGATCAATCCAAGAAAAAGATATAACAACTATATATATATATGCACCCAACATAGGAGCACCTCAATACATAAGGCAACTGCTAACAGCTATAAAAGAGGAAATCAACAGTAACACAATAAGAGTGGGGGACTTTAACACCTCACTTACCCCAATGGACAGATCATCTAAAATGAAAATAAATAAGGAAACAGAAGCTTTAAATGACACAACAGACCAGATAGATTTAACTGATATTTATAGGACATTCCATCCAAAACCAGCAGATTACACTTTCTTCTCAAGTGTGCATGGAACATTCTCCAGGATAGATCACATCTTGGCTCACAAATCAAGCCTCAGTAAGTTTAAGAAAATTGAAACCGTATCAAGCATCTTTTCTGACCACAATGCTATGAGATTAGAAATGAATTACAGGGGAAAAAACGTAAAAAAATACAAACACATGGAGGCTAAATAATATGTTACTAAATAACCAAGAGATCACTGAAGAAATCAAAGAGGAAATCAAAAAATACCTAGAGACAAATGACAATGAAAACATGACAATCCAAAACCTATGGGATGCAGCAAAAGCAGTTCTAAGAGGGAAGTTTATAGCTATACAAGCCTACCACAAGAAACAAGGAAAATCTCAAATAAATAATCTACCCTTACACCTAAAGAAACTAGAGAAAGAATAACAACAACAAAAAACCCCCCAAAGTTAGCAGAAGGAAAGAAACCATAAAGATCAGAGCACAAATAAATGAAATAGAAACAAAAAAAATCAATAGCAAAGATAAATAAAACTAAAAGCTGGTTCTTTGAGAAGATAAACAAAATTGATAAACCATTAGCCAGACTCATCAAAAAAAAAAGAGGGAGAGGACTCAAATCAATAAAATTAGAAATGAAAAAGGAGAAGTTACAACAGACACCACAGAAATACAAAGCATCCTAAGAGACTACTACAAGCAACTCTATGCCAATAAAATGGACAACCTGGAAGAAATGGACAAATTCTTAGAAAGTTATAACCTTCCAAGACTGAACCAGGTAGAAAATATGAACAGACCAATCACAAGTACTGAAATTGAAACTGTGATTAAAAATCTTCCAACAAACAGGGCTTACCTGGTGGTACAGTGGTTGAGAATCCACCTGCCAACACAGGTGACACGGGTTCGAGCCCTGGTCTGGGAAGATCCCATGTGCTGCAGAGCAACTAATCCCATGTGCTGCAGAGCTACTAAGCCCATGAGCCACAAATGATGAGCCTGCACTCTGGATCCATCGAGGCACAACTACTCAGGCCTGCAGGCCTAGAGCCCGTGCTCTGCAGCGGGAGAAGCCACCGCGGTGAGAGGCCTGCACACCACAAGAAAGAGTGGCCCCTGCTCACCACAACTAGAGAGAGGCCCACATGCAGCAATGAAGACCCAACGCAGCCAAAAATAGAAATAAATAAATTAATTAATTAAAAAATAAATCTTCCAACACACAAAAGTCCAGGACCAGATGGCTTCACAGGTGAACTCTATCAAACATTTGGAGAAGAGCTAACACCCATCCTGCTCAAAGTCTTCCAAAAAATTGCGGAGGAAGGAACACTCCCACCCTGATACCAAAACCAGACAAAGATACTACAAAAAAGAAAATTATTGACCAATATCACTGATGAATATAGATGCAAAAATCCTCAACAAAATACTAGCAAACAGAATCCAACAACACATTAAAAGGATCATACACCATGATCAAGTGGGATTTATCCCAGGGATGCAAGGATTCTTCAATATATGCAAATCAATCAATGTGATACACCATATTAACAAACTGAAGAAGAAAAACCATATGATCATCTCAATACTTGCAGAAAAAGCTTTTGACAAAATTCAACACCCATTTATGATAAAAACTCTCCAGAAAGTGGGCACAGAGGGAACCTACCTCAACATAATAAAGGCCATATATGACAAACCCACAGTAACATCATTCTCAATGGTGAAAAACTGAAAGCATTTCCTCTAAGATCAGGAACAAGACAAGGATGTCCACTCTCACCACTATTATTCAACATAGTTTTGGAAGTCCTAGCCACGGCAATCAGAGAAGAAAAAGAGAAATAAAAGGAATACAAATTGGAAAAGAACGAGTAAAACTGTCACTGTTTGCAGATGACATGATACTAGATACATGATACATAGAGAATCCTAAAGATGCCACCAGAAAACTACTAGAGCTAATCAATGAATCTAGTAAAGTTGCAGGATACAAAATTAATGCACAGAAGTCTTTTGCATTCCTATATACTAATGATGAAAAATCTGAAAGAGAAATTAAGGAAACACTCCCATTTACCATGGCAACAAAAAGAATAAAATACCTAGGAATAAACCTACCTAGGGAGACAAAAGACCTGTATGCAGAAAACTATAAGACACTTATATGAAAGACACTTAAGATGAAAGAAATTAAAGATGATACAAACAGTTGGAGAGATATACCATGTTCTTGGATTGGAAGAATCAATATTGTGAAAATGACTATACTACCCAAACCAATCTACAGATTGAATGCAATCCCTATCAAATTACCAATAGCATTTTTAACAGAACTAGAACAAAAAATCTTAAAATTTGTATGGAGATAGAAAAGACCTCGAATAGCCAAAGCAGTCTTGAGGGAAAAAAACGGAGCTGGAGGAATCAGACTCCTTGACTTCAGACTATACTACAAAGCTACAGTAATCAAGACAATATGGTACTGGCACAAAAACAGAAACACAGATCAATGGAACAAGGTAGAAAGCCCAGAGGTAAACCCATGCACCTATGGTCAATTAATCTATGACAAAGGAGGCAAGGATATACAAAGGAGAAAAGACAGTCTTTTGAAGAAGTGGTGCTGGGAAAACTGGACAGCTACACGTAAAAGAATGAAATTAGAACACTCCCTAACACCATACACAAAAATAAACTCAAAATGGATCAGAGCCCTAAATGTAAGACTGGACACTATAAAACTCTTAGAGGAAAACACAGGAAGAACACTCTTTGACATAAATCACAGCAAGATCTTTTTTGATCCACCTCCTAAAGTAATGGAAATAAAAACAAAGATAAACAAATGGGACCTAATGAAACTTCAAAGCTTTTGCACAGCAAAGGAAACCACAAATAAGACGAAAAGACAGCCCTCAGAATGGGAGAAAATATTTCCAAACGAATCAACAGACAAATGATTAATGCCTGATATATATAAACAGCTCATGCAGCTCAATATTAAATAAACAAACAACACAGTCAAAAAATGGGCAGAAGACCTAAATAGTCATCTCTCCAAAGAAGACATACAGATGACCATGAGGCACATGAAAAGCTGCTCAACATCACTAATTATTAGAGAAACGCAAATGAAAACTACAGTAAGGTATCACCTCACACCAGTTACAATGGGCATCTTCAGAAAATCTACAAAAAACAAGTGCTGGAGACGGTGTGGAGAAAAGGGACCCCTCTTGCACTGTTGGTGGGAATGTAAATTGATACAGCCACTATGGAGAACAGTATGGAAATTCCTTAAAAAACTAAAAATAGAATTACCATATGATCCAGCCATCCCACTACTAGGCATATACCCAGAGAAAACCATAATTCCTAAAGACACATACACCCCCAATGTTCATTGCAGCACTATTTACAATAGGCAGGTCATGGAAGCAACCTAAATGCCCATCGACAGACGAATGGATAAAGAAGTTGTGGTACATATATACAATGGAATATTACTGAGCCATAAAATGGAACGAAATTGGGTCATTTGCTGAGATGTGGATGGATCTAGAGACAGCGATACAAAGTGAAGTAAGTCAGAAAGAGAAAAACAAATATCGTATATTAACGCTTATATGTAGAACCTAGAAAAATGGTGCAGATGAACCGGTTTGCAGGGCCGAAATTGAGACACAGATGTAGAGAACAAACATATGGACACCACGGGGGGAAAGCGGCAGGGGAGTGAGTGGGGATGGTGTTGTGATGAATTCGGCAATTGGGATTGACATGTATACACTGATGTGTATAAAATTGATGACTTATAAGAACCTGCTGTATAAAAAAATAAATAAAATTTAAAAATAAAAAAAAAGAAAAGAAAGACTAAAAGCTCAGTAACAACCTATTTGTCCATCAGGACGGGCTTGGGTTCTATTATGGTACAACCACAGGCAGCTAGTGAAAAGAATGAGGCAGCTCTGTATCAGTGACAGATAAGGAAAAGAGATAGATGAGGAAAAAGCAAGGTGCAGACCAATGTCACCACCCACAATGAATGGGTTTCTTATTTGTTTGGTTTAAGAGATATGGGGATATATGTATAGCTGATTCACTTTGTTATAAAACAGAAACTAACACCATTGTAAAGTAATTATACTCCAGTAAAGATGTTTAAAAAAAAAAGAAAATGATTCATGGAAAGAAACTAAGGATTAGCTGGATTTGATGGGATTTAGAGTGGCAAGAGAGAGAAGAAGCAGGAGAAAGCACAGGGGGAGTTTAGAAAACAGTAAGGGAGTCTTGTTTGGCTGGAAGAAAGTGTACAGAGTGGAATGGTAGAAGAGATTGCTAGAAAGTTACAACCATTAGGAGATCCTAAATTCTGCCACATCTTTAATAGGAAGCAACATAATTGGAGCCATGTTTTAATACAAATAACCTGGCAATGGACACTAGGACAGAGTCAGATGGGGAGAAAGTAGAAGCAAAGAGACCTGTTAGGAGGCATTGAGCAGAATCTAGGCAGGATGTGATTAGGACCTGAACCAGCACCATCTTTCTGCAGAAATGAGAATTCCAGAGGGAAAAAATTGGCAGCATGCCATCACCATTCATAATCAGCACTCACCTCCATGTTTCTACTGCTCCTTCCACTCCTCTGGCTCCACTCTGTGATGAAGGAGCCAGCATGGCAGAGCCATTGGGCAAGGGAACATAGACGGCCAAGTTACGGACCCAGCCACCAACAAGGTGTTCTGCTAAAAGTCATCTCGGTAAACAGTACACTCTGGCAAGTCAGCTAAAGTATTTTAATTACCAACTCTTAGTAATAACTATTACCAAAATTTATTCTATATACCCTTTAAAAATTAAGTCAAGGAACATTTCCCCCATCTGGCAATGTCACACCACATCAATATCAAATATATAAAAGCTAAATTTACTTTTTTTGAAGGGTAGCCAAAATCACCATAAGTGAGTCTTTGGTGCCCCCTTGTGGAGTGTTTAGTGTGAGCTTTGAAATATTTACCCTCCTCCACACAGAAACAATAATGGGTATTTCCATCTTTTAATATACTATACTATTTTTAAGAGACACAATTTAAAATAAATCCATATAAGTAACTTAATGCAAACCAGGAACATAAGAGATCAAATGTATAAATGTTCAGTAATTTTTTTTTTTTGGCAGTACGCGGGCCTCTCACTGTTGTGGCCTCTCCCGTTGCGGAGCACAGGCTCCGGACGCGCAGGCTCAGCAGCCAGGGCTCACGGGCCTAGCCGCTCCGCGGCATGTGGGATCTTCCCGGACCGCGACACGAACCCGTATCCCCTGCATCAGCAGGCGGACTCTCAACCACTGCGCCACCAGGGAAACCCTCAGTAATTTTTTGAGTCATAAATTTTTGATGGTTTTGCTTTGTGTCGTAAATTAAGGAAAGGTAATCAAAAAACTTAGCTTTACGCAGTGCTACAGAAGTATCAAAAATGTTTTCTCAGTAGTACTTCTACCATTAAATTATTGCTAAGAATTCCATAAGACCTTATTAAGCCTTTTAAATAGCTAGAATATATTTTAAAATCTATTATTTTCGCCCATAGAAATGCTATAATAAAATGATCAGATAAGACAGCTCTGGGACTTCCCTGGTGGCGCAGTGGTTGAGAGTCCTTCTGCCGATGCAGGGGACACGGGGTCGTGCCCCGGTCCGGGAGGATCCCACGTGCCGCGGAGCAGCTGGGCCCGTGAGCCTTGGCCGCTGAGCCTGCGCGTCTGGAAACTGTGCTCCGCAACGGGAGAGGCTGCAGCAGTGAGAGGCACGCGTATTGCAAAAAAACACAAAAAAAACAAAAAACGATAGCTCTTAAAGTGTTGTTTCACTTTATATGACTTATCACAAGTTTATCACCCTTTTTTTTTTTTTTACAAACTAGGGGGTCAAAATAAGAAAATATCCGTCATTCCTGGAATCAAGTAGACGTCAAATAGAAAGAATATTCTTGCCCACTTGCTAGCAAGGCTGCAAGTGGGGCACACAATAGGGGGAAACGACATAGAGATTGTTATCCTAAATCAGTAGAAGGTAAAGAATTTATTGGTTTTCCCCAGAATTAATACTTATTCTTTTCCTAATGTCTTCATTAAGAAGTGAAACAGAAGAATGAAGTGCCAAATTTAATCATCCCTCTTGTTTTGGAATCTTCTTGGGAACTGAGTAGTCCCATCAAGAAATGATCGGTGAGCTTCTTATTACTTACTCTCACCCAATAATCGGAACCTATAAGAATGTAGTCATTACTGGACTGTGGTAATACTTATTCTTGTCTTCATGCCTTGTATCTTTAGATTACACAGACCTTGGGATGGAAGCAGTGGCCTTCCTCTGGAACTGAGTTCTCAAGATAATTGTATTCATGCAATTCATTTAGTTTATCAAATGAAATAGTTGTTTAAGCCACTCATGAGCTAAGGAACTACTCTATTCAGGCAGAACTGTTCTAACTTAGAATTTTTTTTCCTGGTATACCAATAGATTTTTCTTAAATGGCAAAACAATCTTCCATTAAAGACATGGTAATTATATGCATCTTGAATTTATCAACAAGGGTTCTGCAAAGAGTTTTGTCACATTCAAGTGGCAGACTACATCTGCTAGAATCCTGGCTCCCCACACTTGCTATCTGTGTGATTTTAGATTATTTAACCTGATTCTTGGTTTCCTGATTTTAAAAAGGAATGATAATAACTGAATTATAGAGTCGCTTTGAGGAATAAATGAGTTAACTCACGTAAAGGACTTAGAACAGTGCCTGGACATAGCAAATGCTCAATTAATTGTTTGTTGAATTGTTTTTCCAACCAGACAATTTTCACAAGCAGGTTAGAGGTTGACTTTACAGTTTCATTCAGCATAGTGTTAATGATATCAAGATTATATGCTCTATCCCCACAAATGTTATTTCACTTTATTGTATTCACATACAGCCAAACGTGTAGTAACACTGATTGGTGTTAACAGGGTAATTTCACAATACATCATTTCTTTTAACTTCCCTTATTTATAGTTAAAGAAATATACTCAGAATCAATAAGTGACTTGCATAAGGGCACAGCTAGTAAGTAGTTCAGGATACCAACCCAGGCTTTTTGATTCCTGGCCTAGGATTCCTTGCATTACACCCTAACTAGTTATAGAAAAATCAGCTAAAAGAATGAGTAGACCAAACAAATCTATTGATTAGATTACATGTTTAAAATCAATTTAAGAAATCATTTAGATTCTACTTTTTCATGTAATCAAGCTTTAATCAATGAAATCAAGCATTAAAAATTAACAAATTATTAGGATAGCGTTATAATGGTTTACTTCGATAAAAAGTTAACGCTGGTAGCACTAAAAAAAATCCACTCATTCAATAAATATTTACTGAGCACCTGCTACTTGCCTGGTACCAGGCTAGGTGTTAGGGATACAACAGTATTTAAATCAAATATGACAGGACTTCACAGAGCTTACAGTCTCATGGGGAAAGAAAATTAAAGAAACAAGTTAAGCAAAGTGAACTAAGTGCCACGACAGAGGAAGCACAGGATGCTATTGGAACATATGGCTAGGGTAGCTGCACCAGCCAGTTACTATAATACATAATAATTTACAACAATTAGAATAATGATGATTATTTTCTGGATATCTGGAGACTTTAATAAAGTTATTCATGAATACCATATGATTTTCTTCCAGTTAATCTACCTACCTCTTGACCTCATCGCAAATGTAAAACCTACCAATAAGAAGCTTGGAATTAGCTTCACTCATTAACTTTTGAATTTCTACTCTGATCTTTTGTCTTCAGAAAGCTTTATTTTTATTATAAACTCATTTAAATATGTGGTATTAAGTCCTTACACTATTTCACTCATATTGACTTTATTACAATACTCATCCCAATTTAAAGCCAGAAATTTTTTTTAATTGAACTTCCATCATTTAACAGTTCCTTCAGTAGAGAGGAACACATGTAGATTATTGATTTCTAAAACTAAATGTGGTAAAATCTTCTTTTTCACCACCAGAGTGAAATAAAATACTACATTCCTAATGGACTGAGTAACCATAAGATGACAAATGTGACACACTGAGAGGGCAATGTGATTACAATACATAAAATAACAAAGTGCCTCCTCATGAACCAGAGATAGAATTCCAGATATCTACATTGCACTACTGACAATTTCATGTGTAACAAGGTAAAGGAAACTTACGTGTAACTTACGGGTGTTTACTACCTAAGACTCTCATGGTGAATAACCACATATATCTAATAATTTACTTTTCACATCTTCTTAGTTATCAATATTAAGTAAATTTTATTTAACCAGAAGTCTGCCCAAATATGACATTAACTAAATTAAGAGAAAGATTGAGATTATAAATTCAACAGAACTTCTGAAAACATTTTATTTATATTTCATTTCAGTCAAATATTCAAAGATTTTGAAATCTATAAGGCCATCTATCTCAAGTTCAGAATTTTTAATACTATTTGGAAAACTACTTTTGAAAAGTAAGCGAAGAACATTTCAACACATAGTGATGAAATGCACAATTTTTAAATGTTACATGAAACAGTTAAATACATATATACAACACTGAAAATTCTTTATTTAAAAACACTAAATTATTAAAATGAGTAAAAATGACATTGTAAAATAAGATTTTTTCAAAGCTCACTACTTTAAAGAAAACATACAATGACATGGAGCACAATATATACAAAGTAGGAAATAAATCATCATCTGTCATTGATGGGAAGACTTGCATGCTTTCAAAATATTCATAATTTTAAGCCAAACAATATGTTGCTTAGAGGGAATGCTTCTTTTATATTTGAAGTCTCTTTAGAGGCGTTTTAAATTCCGCTTACTCTGGGCACTTCCTGGAAGAGCATCTTTTCTATTTCTTGGCTTTGCTGCTCCTCTACTACATTCTTCAGACCCATGATAAGCACACAAACATAACACACAAAAGTCAAAACCACAGGCTGTACTGCTACACAGTCCCCTTTTCTTATAAGGCTGGTACTTAGCAGGGGATTGGCACCTTGGGCAAGGTTTTAATGCTTCATCAATAAAAAGTGTTTTGGCAACCTGTAGTAAAAGCACACAAACTAAATCTTCCATTTTCTCATAGAGAATTGCTTTATTTCAAACTCTGTAAATATTTACTTCTAATAACTTATGACAAATACTCACCTTAACATATTCTTCCTGTTTACTACTTAAGTGGGTAACAGAAGAACTCGCTATAGGTGTCAAAACTTCTCCCCAAGGAGAAAATGTTGAAACTTGTTCTTTCTGAAAACCTGGTGTCCTAGCCTGTGCTTGCACAGATCTTAAAGCTGATCGATTTAAAAGATGGAGCCGAGTGGCAGCATCATCAACATTTAAAATAGCCCCCTGTGGTAAAAGACAAGAGGGGTCAACACTGTAATATCAAAAGTTCCAGGACAGCTTTCTGATGCACATGTATTTAAATGTTTGGAAGTGGTTATACTAGAGGAATTTTCTCCCTAAACCTTTCCTTTTTAGAAAAAAGGAAAAAACAAAACAAAACAAAACACCTCTCATCTAGCATTTAAAAGTCAAAGAAAAAGAAAAAAAAATTAAGAGAATAAATGCTAGCTTTAAGTTTGCATGCTTGGTTATTTTTCTGTTTAGAGCATGGGTTTGCAAACTTTTCCTGAAAAGGACCAGATAGTTGCAAGCTACTTAATTGTTGTTTTAGCAAACACAGCTATGGAGACATGTAAATGAAAGAGCAGGGCTGTGTTCCAATAAAACTTACTTTAAAAACACAGGTGATGGACAGGAGTTGGCCCACAGATCAGAGTTTACCAAGTCCCCTTTTAGGCCAAGGTGTAAGAGGAGGTGAATCAAAGCTTACTATGGGACATCATGGAATTCTTTGAAGGTTTCTTACCTTAGCCACATGTCAGAAAAATAATGGGCCTGGTTAGACCATGAAACCCAATTTGTTTGGCTGGTTTTTACAAATACCAGATACTTGTAATACTTGATTAATTTTTACACTTGAGTTTTAAACAGCTTTGATATTTTAAAAGGAGAATAAAATGTCTTTTATTTGAACTGGATTTCCAGATTACTCAAATATTTAGCCAAGAAATATTTTCAATGAATAATACTTATAGCCTTCTATTTTGTTAAGGTTGGGAATGAGAAAAAATAGTAAGTTTTTTTTTTTAACAAATTGGCATTTGTAACCAATTATCAAAATAAAATGTACTACAGGTGAATTTCCTCAAGTGTCCAACTATAATTGTGTTTCCTCTCCCTTGATAGTCTCTTTTTGCCAGAGTTGGCTCCTAAATGGGGAGAGTTAAAAATATGAGAAATGACAGTAGGATAAGTATAGGAATTAAGTTATCTGGCCATGAAAAATTATGCCATTAACAACTTAACAACATATGCGTAAGTGTAATGGATGAATATTGGTTTTCAGAAATTAGAATGAATACAGTTGAACTTATTCAAGGACTCAATACATCTCTTTATGTTACACTTTATAAATGATTTGCAGCCTAAGCTAGAAGCGTATGACACAAGGGCATACTAAAAGAAGACACCCATGGGATTTCGATGCAGTTGGCAAACATAGTGATGCTGCATGCACCAAAAAATGAATAGAGATATGTTGTCGAAGCAAATTTCATCCACAGAAGAAATATTCATTCATTTAACAAATATTCATAAAACATCTACTAGATGTCAAGTGAATAAAACAGTCTAATCCCTGCCCTCTTGGAGCTTAAAACGTGTGCTACTATCTCTGAACAGTATAAGGTCAAGCAGTCAACAAAGGCACGCATTCGTGAGCACCAACATTTTTCAAAATATAGTCACCATCACGTTACCAGAAAATATTTAAATGTGACAGGGGAGTCACCTTACTGATGTTCATTTCCATGATTATAAGAAAACAGTGAAGACTACAATAAATTAAGAAATTCAATGGAAAAAGTGTGATATTCTGATTTTAATGGTCATTCTCACTACTACAAAGCAAACAGATTAAATAGAGATCCTATCACACGTAGCTGGTGTGTGCGTTTTATTTTTTACATATAAAGGGCTTTCAGTGACACTATACAAGTATGAGGAAAACCACCAAATAACTTCGTTTTATAATTTTTCTGTTTTGGTTAATGATATATATTAGGATAGTTCAGGTAGAAAGCAACCAGTCCATTTCAGAAGAGGAGGGCAAAAGGCATCTGGAAGGACGTCTCTGAGGAAAAGAGGGAACAGGTAGAATACCTGATATATTCATAGTTAGAGGAGATTTCCAGTTCTGGTGGATAACAGGAGATGAGTCAGGGATCTGTATAGAGAAACACTAAGAAAAAAAAAAGAAGAAAAAAAGAAAGAAAGGAAGAAAGAAAGAAAGAAACTGGGCAATTATTAACTCTGGGGGAAAAAGTTATAAGAAAAAAGGTATAACAGGTATAATCATACTGTACTACATGTTATAGCTGTCAAAAAGTCATAAGAATCTCAATGCAGTCTTAATAATGTCAGCACCTAATTCTAATTCGCTCCCAAACGATGGTGTAGTTACATTCTTATGAATGTAAGAGAAAGGACTTCAGAGGGAGAGGTGGGTAGATAGGTAGTGGTGAGAGGTTAGAGAACTAACCTAGTCCCTCTACAGAAAAAAACAAAAGAAGAAATAGCAGTAAAGGCATGCCATTTAGAAATATGGAGGTAAATATCAAAAGGAACAACTAAAAAGTGATTGCCTCGATGGGGCAAGAATCAAGAGTAGGGAGGGATCAAGAATCAAGAGTAGGAAGGGCAGGAGAATATGTGCTTTTTTTATAAGCCTTAAAGTGCAATTTGATGTTTTAAACCATGTACTTGTGTCTACTGAAAAAAAAAATTTAAAGCAAATCAGAATAAAGGAAAATACTCAAGTAAGGAAAAAAGTACAGTCCTTTAAGAAACCAAGTTTTAAAAAAAATGGTGGCTAGGATATGAGGGTAGAATGCTTTATCTAGAACTACCTGAAGGCTTACCAATACAACATGTTTCTTCCACATAGGATGTAAAGAGTACATGGAGCTAAAAGTTTAATATTAATGGGTACTTGCTTAAAAATGTGGTTTTGGTCTGTCCTTAGCATGTAGGGAGCCACTCTAAAAAGACATGCTAAGAAGGAAATTTATATCTTCAGTATTATAAGCTCCCAGAGCCAGCAACTGCAGCAGTATCCAGGAGCCGTGAGTCAGGCGTGAAGGATTATCATAGGTGAGAAGGTAAAACGTTTCTTCAAATAAAATAGAAAGTCAATACTTTAGTTGATAGCAGTCCCTAATATTTCCTTGGAATGAGAAACCCCCCAATCTCTATCTAGGTGTTCATATTAGTTTATGCCATGCTTCATCTCAGTTATTATATTTCACCAAATTATAAATTTACTTATGTTATTAAACACTTTTTACTAGAACAAGAATAAGAAAGTTAATTCTCAGAGTTTCTTTTGGTATTGATGCCTAAGAAAGGTCTAAAAGTTGAATATACAGTAAATATGGGTGCCAGAGTCATCAGATGCCTGTTATACAAAGTAGTATCCCCAGAAAGAATTAATCAGCTTCTGTAAAACTTTTCTTGTAACTTCAAAGCTGGACCTCAAATCTTCAAGAGAGCACAAGTTTATGATGTTTTACAAGTACTAATCTGCCATGCTCACTCACCTCCAGGCCTCCATATATGCTATTCCCTCTGCTGAAACACTTTCCCTTTCTAACTCATTATTCAGCTCTCAGCTGAGATGCATTTTTTTCCTCCTCTTGATCCCCACTCCTTTTAAATGTTCAATAGAGAGAACTCTGGGCTTCCTCTAACACACCTGTACTGTAATCACCTGTTTATAACAGTATCACCCACAGGGTATGAGCGCCAATAAAGCAAGGGATCATGTCACAAATGTTCACATTGTAATCTGAGCAACTGCATGTTGTATCTACTCAAAAGACCAGATGGGAAAATGCTATAAGGATGTCTAACTATGAATAGGGTCCAGCATATCCTATTCAAATGGTATTCAAATACTGCTAACAGCATACACACTTAACAACAAAACCCAGTAAGATGTTCTTGATGTCAGTTAGTCTACTCCACTGATGTACTGGGTAGAGACGGAGTTTGGGAAAAATAAAGAGTTTATGAGTGCATGAGTTCCCTGGTGGCCTAGTGGTTAGGATTCCAGGCTTTTACTGCTGTGGCCCAGGCTCAATCCCTGAGATTCCACAAGCCACACGGCACGGCCAAAAACAAAAAAAAAGTTTATGAGTCAATATTGGTAAATGGAAAGCTTAAAAGATAGCAAGATAGCAGGAAAACCAAATGAGGTTGTCCAGCCATATGGGATTATTAGATATTTATACAAATCCATTTTAGAATAGTATTATATATATTACCTCAGAATCTGTTTTCAGTTGTGTGATATGAAATTTCCTCCTCTGATTGGCTTTTTTATCTTGAATAATAATTTCACGCCAATTTCTGCTCACTTTCCAAACACTGTAACAAAAAGATCAGTCCTTATATTGTATATATTCCACAGAATTAATATTTTTCACACATGACAATAAGAAAAATTCATTTTAAAGATTTTGGATAGTTTATTTAAAGCTAAAATTTCACATTAAAAATATGACTTGATCTGCATAGTTGTGAAAGAATACCTATTAAAATATGCCAGCATCATATTGACAGATTACTATCTCATAAATGGTTAAGGAAAAAACAAAGTTTCATATAAACCCAAATGAGTCCACTGCGAGGCTAATTAAGAGGATTTAACTTAAACATGACACTAAGATTAAAAATTTGGAACATGACATGCAGCAAATGATTATCAACTGTAGTGCAAGAGATTCTATAAATTTCTCCTATTATTGTATTTAACAAATTTCTGTCACTTTGATTAAATAAACACAAAAGCAATCAATCCTTTATTGGAAGTACTAAGTGCCAAATACAGTTGATCCCTGAACAACATGGGTTTGAATTCTGTGGATCCACTTAGAGGTGGATTTTTTCAATAGTAAATACTAACAGACTGGTTGGTTGAATCCAGGGATGCTGAACCGCAGATACAGAGGAAACTCGGATATGGAGAGCTGACTATAAATTATACAAAGATTTTAGACTGCATGGCAGAGGGTCAGTGCCCCTAATCTCTGGCTGTTCAAGGGTCAGCTGTAATAAACATTATTATGGGTAGCACTACAAAGTTCCTATTTTATAAACCAAAGTTTATGAGACTAAAGCAGCTAAAGAAAAACACAATTTATGTCTAGTGATTGCTTATTTATCAATAACTTTGACTTATTAATTATTAAAGAAAAGCTAATCCTGCAACTGTTAATATGGTCTTTTTTATTACTTTAACTGAACAAATCACTCAAAGTGAATGAGGTCAGGAGAAGGTTATGGAGGGCCCCAGGTTATAGTTGAGCTGTCAACACTACTATTCTTCCAGTTACCGTGGCCACTTCAATTGCCATTGCCTCTCCTTAAGCCGATACATGTACCTTATATCAGATAGATGGAGAGATATAGGCAGAAAGTCACTCATTAATGGGGAAGAAATGAAATACACGTTTGGGTATTTGCCTCAGCTATTTCAACTGACCATAATTTCTCATATTACCAAGAATAAGCACTGCCAAGATTATACATGCACTCTGCAATACAAATACTGTAAGTCTAGAGGGATGGCAGCAAAGGCATTTATTGAAATATGACTAAATATCATTTGTTCCTACAATCAAGCACCCAAAAGAGTCACCTAAGTTTTAATTTTAATTGGTCTGTATCCAAATACTCCAGCATATAAAAATAAAATTCCTATGTCGCAGCCATTTCCTTATTTTTTTAAACAAATAATTTATCTCATTTGAACTTTTTTTTTTTTTTTTACGGTACGCGGGCCTCTCACTGTTGTGGCCTCTCCCGTTGCGGAGCACAGCTCCGGACCCGCAGGCCCAGCGGCCATGGCTCACGGGCCCAGCCGCTCCGCGGCATGTGGGATCTTCCGGACCGGGGCGCAAACCCACATCCCCTGCATCGGCAGGCTCTCAACCACTGCACCACCAGAGAAGCCCTCATTTGAACATTTTTTAAAGGCACATGTATGTAGGCCATTAATCTGCTTATCATCCTACTTGGGTTACACCAAAGACATTCATGATCAAGGCTATTCTGAAAGAACTTAAACCTTACTAAGAGTTTTGGGAAAATATGGACTTAGAAATCAGAGGGCTCAGATGTAGACCTGGATCTGTTTCTGTCTCCTTGAGTGACCATTGGCAGATCACTTCTCTGGAGCTCAGTTTTCTCATCTGCAAGATACATGATAGGACTAGACATTTCAGAAGACTTCCAGCTATGAGATTCTACAATTCTCTACAATAGCCTACACTTAATTTATGGGGAAAAGGTGAAGAAGGGTTTTAATAGAAGCAGGGGCCATAAAAGAGTAAGGATTCTATGAACCCAACTCTTTACATATACCTATGGAAAAAGAGGCTCACTAACTCTCTTGCATGTCCTCCCCCAACCATGATCTTGTAAAAATCCTGTTCCACATGATTTCCCTCCTTCCTGGTCATGGCATTCCCAAGGGGCTTGTCTTCCGATAGTCCTGCACTTTGCAAAATTGCCAGTATAAACACAGTCTCTCTTTAGTCTTGTAACTCTAGTTCCTACCCTCAATACTGCTATATATGTGACTTAGTTTCTCTTTACTTATGAAGCAACATTCAATATACTGAAATTTCTGTGAAATTTCTGACACTGAAGAATTTCACTAAACCACCTTTGATAAAATATAATGTAACCAAGATAGAGATGATAAAACAAAATTTCAAAAAATAAGTACTCAACTAACAGAAAAGCTTTCCAACTTTAAAAAAAAGTGATAAAAGGCAGTTTTATTTCAGAAAAAAAAATATATTTCTTACCTGCATAGGCTTTCTGCAGCCAAGGAATCTAAAACCATAGCAAGAACATGCTTTAAATTTCTGTATTTTAATTCTGTTAAGATGTCCAGTTTTTCTATACCCATTTTCTTGCCAATCAGTCCTGCAAGGACACGCTGTAGTACAGCTATTTTCCCTCCGTCCCTTTCTTCTAACAATTCACGTGCACCGCTTTGCTGGAATCTTTTCCTTTTGCTTTTCATAAAGAGCTCATGCACTAACTGCAAGGCTGGGGTCTTTGATAAATTCTTAAAGCTTAAACTCAAATCCCCACTATTATTGTCACTGCTTGGCTGCCTCTCTGAGATGTCTGAAGTGGCCACTGGTGTTGATTCAGAGCCAGAGAAGTTGGGCTGCTTTTCTTCTTCTGTCTCAGATTGTGAGCCTTGCTCCCTAAGGGTGGACAGTCTTCTTAATCTTCCAAGACGCCTTGACCTTTTTACCGTGTCCCTGACTTTGAGAGTTCCCTTATGTTTCTGAAGCAGTTCTTGGAAAGAGCCCTCTTGGTCAGCGAGGGAATCTTCTGATTTATCCAAGCAAAGTGAGTTAAAACCACTGTCTTCAGGTGTTGAAATATTGTGTCTCACTTCACCTAAAGGAGAAAGCCTTTGACTTGCATTAAATTTAACATTTGCTACAAGATTACTTATTGGAGTCACAAATATGTCCTCATCTGTTCCACAAGTTGTTTCACTGACAGAAGAGCCCAGAAGTTCAGGATATGTATTCTCATCATTAATACATAGACTGCTGTCACTAAAGTCGTGTGTGATAGAGTCTTTAAAACTATTGCCTTGAATTGGAGATATACATTCAACTTCAAATAGGCTACAGTTATCTTTGGAATCATCAACTGTGGACGTCTTCTGTTGAGAAAAATTAAGTCTCAATTTTTGACTGCTGGAAGTCGCTTCTTCTGTTTTCAAAGTGCTAGTAACTAAAGAACTAAAATTATTTTGCCTTGGGAAACCTGAAGCACTGCTTGGAATATTTTTTTCTAAATTGGGAACTTGGCTTGTACTACTTTCGAGAGAACTATTTTGCGATTCAAAGTCCGTCCTTACAAGAGAGAAAGATACGTCCAATCTTCTGCGCAGTAAAAATTTTTTTCCACTGACTTTAGGAGTTTCACAAAGGTCTGGGGTTTTATCCTTTTCCTTCCTGGGGAAGACAAATCTCTTTCTTTGAGTGGGAGACTCTAAACTATGTGTTAAGGCCAGACTTGAAGTTTCAGGATGTTCATGGATTAATGTTGAGCCTCTTTCTTTCTTTCCAAATGATTCTTTATCTGTATTATCAAAGCTGCACGATTTTAACAGCTCACTGTAGCCACTATCTGGAAACGAAGATGTGGAACAAAAGTCTCCAAAGCTGGACGACTTGACACTGACAACAGGAGAGTCCACCTCATTTCCTGCTTCAGTGCCAGCTTGACCTGAATGCCTTTCTGACATCTTCAAAATCTCTGTTTCTACAAAGTGAAAACAAATTTTATTCTTCCTTTGAAATGAACAGTCTGGCAGCTTACACCAAAATACATTACTTGTTATGAGCACAAATAATAATGGAAAATTGTATGGCAATAAAAAAGTTACTTTAAAAAACAAATCTGGGCTTCTCTGGTGGTGCAGTGGTTGAGAGTCCGCCTGCTGATGCAGGGGACACGGGTTCGTGCCCCGGTCCGGGAGGATCCCACATGCCGCGGAGTGGCTGGGCCCGTGGGCCATGGCCGCTGGGCCTGCGTGCGCGTCCGGAGCCTGTGCTCCGCAACGGGAGAGGCCACAGTGGTGAGAGGCCCGCGTACCACAAAAAACAACAACAACAACAACAAAAAAAAACTACTCTACGGTATACTCATGTGTCTCTTATTTAAAACGTTTTAACATCATGAAGACCAAAATTTCCAGGAAATAAATATTCACAGATTACCTGACTAAGCATAGTCTAGGCATCATGCACAAATATTTTCTTGAACTACACTTGAGAAAAAAATAAACCTCATGGCATCATTTATAGATGATTTTATTACTTTATGACTTTTACAGCGCTAAAGTACATTATTGTAGTTTTAATATTCTAGCTTATTTGTGTTGACCTATATTTCGTCAGTTGGAGATTTCCTTTCGAGGTTTTGTGATGTAAATAAAGCTGCTTTAAAAAAAACCTATATGCTGATTTTTAAACATGTCTTTGGGAAATGTGTCAAGTAAGTGCTGCCACTAGACTAAAGTGCAATATGGCTAAACAACTCTAGGATAATGTCATTTATACTTGTAACACGGGCCTGTCTCAGAAACTCAGTCCTCCTGACCATTCACAAGGTCTAAATTGCCAGACTTTCACCTTTGCAAAGACTCTTTGGCTCACTAATAAATTACTAACACATTCTTGAGTTAGCCAAAATGAACCCCTGCCCCACAGATAGATACATGGCCATCTCAAACCTGGCAAGTTATCCTCATTCATGCCCCATCTTCTAAATATTTTCTATTTGGGGGAAACCCACCCTTTATAATATTCTTGAAATTGCAAATAAAGAATTCAACTATGTTCCTTAAAGAATAAATGTGATTCAGTAATTATATTTGTAAGGAATTATTTTGTAATTATATTTGACACTAGGAAATACTTTACTCTTTTTTTTTGTAAGGAAATACTTTACTCTTTCACCTTTTCAACGCTATCATTGCATTCCTTCTTTATGGAAACTTGAATTACATCTTAGCTCAAAGTGTAAGAAGAAAAGATAAGAAAGTTATCATAGCATATATTTCTGCAGACTATTCAAGGGATACTAAGAAAACTGTCATTCTTTCAAAGTTTTCTCCAGGCCAAGTACACGATTCTTCTCTATTAAAAATATCCTGGGAGGATATATTTCAGTTGAGTATAATGGGAAAGTAAGTTATTTATGCTTAAGTTACATTAGTTAAGTATGTAAATGAATGAGCTTAAAAAAAAGTGCTACAATAACCACAAAACCAAATAGTTTCTTTATGGTGTAATGATCATTTTATGGTGTAATGATCATTAGGAGATCATTATTACTGGGCAAAGTATCTAGGTGTTTTTCAGTCTTTAAAACCTATATTCCGTTTTGGTAAATCTCACACATGTTCTCTTCTGATTTAGATTCCCTCAGATTGTGACAATCACTGCTCTCTTCCGTACATGCTTACCAGCCAAAATTATCAAACTTTGCTTTCTATAATTCATATTATATTTTAAAACATTTTTTGTTTTCAAAATATTAATATGATAGAATGTGTTTTCAAATTACACATCCATCCACGAGTATTTCCCCTCTCTGAGAATCACTCTATTAAGTAACAGTTTTCACTCATATCGTTTGGTAAAGTTAGGTCCGAGCTTTTTTTTTAGTTACAAATGTAACTATTCTGCTACCTCACCACTAGATGTCTCACCATGCTAGGATCTGGGAAATCTGAGAGGCAAATTGTTAGAAACAAAAGTTAGGGGTGCAGAGATCATCCTCTCCCTGCTAAAAACCATAAACCGGTTGCTTTAAACATACAAAAAACTTCCTAATTTTTTCTGTTCATCTACACATTTGAAGTTGCTTCCACCGTGCTTTCTCTGATGTCATCATTTTTTTTCATCTTTCATCATTTTCAACCCAAGACATTGGTCTCAAACAAAATGTGGTTATTCAAACTTTAAATTTAAAATTATTTATGCAAAATCGTGGAACGCCTGATAACTTGTTCAATTTTACTGATTCAACAGTTCACTGATGAATCAAACAAGCCTCTTCAATATTCGTTTTTTAAAACCAGACTCCTGATAAGGATTGAGAACACTTATCTCTATAGCGCTCTTAAAAAAGCACTGATTAACTCAATGAAGTACTTACAATATAACAAATTAGAACCAAATTTCCTTCATTTGTTAAAGTGTAAAATCTTGCCATAAAAAAAAAAATCTTACCATCAGTAAAGCTTGAGTTCTTAGACGTCAACGTTATGTAGGCCTCCAAAAAAGGAAATTTCTCACTTTGCCTTTAAAATTCGTGCCAAAGTAATGCCACTTAAAGAGAAAATTTTAATTTGAACAATTCATTGAAACGTGCAGTAGCACGATACCGGCTAAAATCTGAATACGTGAAGTACATGCCACAGGGATTAGTTCTAACACTTGAAAAGGCCTAAATCATTTTGAATTTCCTCCAGCTTTCCGGACAACAGTAATTTTAATATCTTTGTTTTCTCCAGCTAGCCTTGGAACGGAGGAAACTTCCCAAATTGGGGTTTCTGAGATGCAGTGTAAGCTTCAGCGTGGTCATCTGCTCCCCCAGGAGCAGTCGGCGGGTGGGTGGTTAACGGTCTCCGCAAGGCGTCAATAGGGCCTCTCGTCCCTCCGCGGACCCTCCCCAGGCCAGGCTGTCGGAGGGAGGCCCGGCCTGGCCCCAGGAAGCCACCGACGGGCTGAGGCGGGGTGGGCGTCTCCTGGAGCGGAGCAGAGCGAGGGGAAAATGAACGGCGTCGGGTCGCCTCTCTAGTCCCGGCACCTGGGAAGCAGAGCGAGAGCGGGCGTGGGGCCGGAGACGCCCGGAGGCCGGCCAGCCCGCACACACCTGGCTTCCCCCGCTCCCGCCCACCTGGACACCCGGGGCGGCCGCATCCACAGGTTCGACGGGCGGGCGAGGACCGAGGCAGCTGCCGCTGGAGCGCAGGGGAGGAGCCGCGGCCTCGCCTCCAGCGACGCCAGGCTATGGCAACCCCCACGCCAGCTTCGCGTGGGGCCGCCGCGTTTCCCTCTTTCGGTTTGAACGGCCCGCCCTGAGTAACCGCTGAGCGCCGCCCCGCGCCGCCCCTTCCTCTCGCTCCGCGGCGCCCCCGCCGGCGGCCCCGCGACCCGCAGGCCCCTTGCCCAGCCTCCGCCCGAGGAAGTCTGTACTGGCTTTCCCACCCGTCAATGCCCACACCCCTCCGAGGCTCCGTGAGGGCTTCTAATTTGAGAGGCTCTTCCCCTCCCCATTTTAGCTTTGGGAAACACTGTACAGAAAGGTTAATAGGTCCTACAGTGGGATGCTATTAAAAATAATGTAGGAAAACATTCACTTGAAAATGTTTCCGGAGATGAAATCAAGCGTGAAAAGCAGGTTACAAACCGAATGACTCATTTTAGGTTAGAAGTACTGCTATACACAGGATAAGGTCTGAAAGGTTTGACTAACTTGGTTACGCCATCTCTAGACATCATTATGCTTGTTTTTTTAGGCATCTAAAAAGGGATGTTTTATGTGCCAGGATCCATCCTTCTGCTCTTGGCAACTTCTTCCTAATCTTTTTTTCTGGCTTCTTTTCCTCTGCTTACTCCCTAAATGGGCGTCCTGCCCAACATTTTTCTTACGTTACCATTCTGTGCTTACGTAATTCTCATTCAGAGTTAAAAGCATTACTTTAAAGCCAGTAACAGCCACTGCTACCACTCTCCTCCGACAGAACATTTCTCCATCTGGATGCCCCACAGTTATCCTAAATGCCATATATCCAAAATCAAACTCACTAACAATTATCAACCTCTATGTGCCAATTATTGGGCTAGGTACTGGGAATACAAAGATGGAATGGCGCAGTTACTGCCCTGAAGGGCTCACTGGCATAAGTACTATAGTAGAGGAATGGTAGTAACACAAAAGAAAAGGGATCAACTAAATCTACAGCGGAAGAGTGGGCAGAGCTACCTTTATATAGACTGTGATATGAGGTGGATTTTGAAGGAAGGGTAGCATCTTTAAAGACAGATAACAGGTGATTCTAAACTTGAAACAAAATGTACCAGAAGGAAAATTGAAACAGTTGGGCACATTAGAGAAACTACAAATAATTTGTTACAGCTGGAAACTAAGACCGGTTTGAGGAAAGGGCAAAGAATATTCTTTACAAGGGGAAGAAGCCAAGCTGTGGAGAGTTTTGGATGCATCTTAAGAGTCTGAAGTTTATCCTATTCGCGAGCTTTCTCTAGTTGCGGTGAGCGGGAGCTACTTTTCATTGCAGTGCGCAGGTTTCTCATTGCGGTGGCTTCTCTTGCTGCAGAGCACAGGCTCTAGACACGCGGGCTTCAGTAGTTGTGGCACGCAGGCTCAGTAGTTGTGGCTCGTAGGCTCTAGAGCGCAGACTCAGTAGTTGTGGCACATGGGCTTAGCTGCTCCGCAACATGGGGGATCTCCCCGGGGGCTCGAACCCCTGTACCCCACTGACAGGCAGATTCTTAACTGCCATGCCCCCAGGGAAGTCCCAGGCAATGTAGGACATTTTAGAAGGACAACTCTCGTGGCAGAATGGAAGACAGAAGGAAGACAGAAGGAAGAGAGGTGAGGGTGGCTTAGGAAGCTACTGCATTACTCTGGAAGATAATGGGGGTGGAGAAGAACCTACACCTGATTCAGTTGGCAGAATCAACTGCATGCAGCAGGGGGTGAGGAGCAAAGAGTACAGGTTTGAGAGAAAATAAGATGAATTTAGTGCGAGGTTGTTACGTTTGTGGTACCTGTAGGACTTAAGGTAAGGAATTGGTGAACTACACATTCTTCAAGATGGCACCTCCCTGAAGCCTCCCTCACACTTTCGGATAGAATGAGTAGTGTCCTTCCTAGGTCCTCAAACCAGTCTCTATTACAATCAAGCTTCTATTTTGCCACTCCCTGCCCAGCACTTGCAATCCTCCTCTCCTGAATTTTCTCCATATAATTTATCACCTTATAAAATACCGTATTATTTACTTACTTTGTGTAAGGTCTGCTCCCCATTCCACTGTAAACAGGGCAGGGGATTTTGCCTCTGGTTAAATAAAAGCCACATGACCCCAAAACACCATTAAACCCTTTTCTCTTTCTCTAGTAATTTTTCTTTAGATATTTTGTTACAACTGAAGAGTAAAAGAATGTATCATAACTCCCTTCTATTCACTCAAAGAAGAATAATTTTACACCCCTCCTCACCCCAAAAATGGCAAAAAGACACCTAGTTACATGTAGCTTGCCCTAGCTTTACTCATATACCGCAAATTTAAGCCACTGAGCTGTATTTTCCTATTCTTTACATATCACAGTCTTTGGCCTTTTCCCTTCCCTTTCTGGATTGGGTGTAATCTCATTACTGACCTCAGAATTCTAAAGCCCACGTTTTCCACAGATCTAACGCTTCTTTTGGAGACCATCCAGGAAAACATAATGAAAGGGTTTTCCATCACCATGATAGTCAAGCTATGCAGGTATACTTAAATGAGTATGATCAAGAAAAAGGAAAACAGATAGGGAAAAAAATAGCAACTTGCATCTCCATAACCATATTATTGCAATATAAGCATTTAAAAACACTAGTATCCAAGTTGGCAAAACAAATGCCCTCATTAAGACAGAGCAATGCGATGATGTCTGGCACATAGCAAATGCTCAAGAAAAGTTAATTGTCACCATTGATAACAGCTTCCACAGACCATGCTCCAAAATGATCCTAAAATTACTGGTTCCTGCTGATAGGAAAGAGAATGTTGCATTGGGAACTAGCCTCGACATGAACTCTTGTTGAAATTCTGGATCTCCTTGCTATAACTTGTCTTTACCCTAACCCTCTGTAGGGTCCCAGGACCTATTTGTATTCCACATGTGTTGATCCATTCTGATCTCCACAAACTGTGTTATGTGCCAGCATCATCTTGATAACCTCAAGCTGCATAGTCAGTACCCAGGTCAGTTTGCAATGATTAAAGTTACACTTTCTGGATCACTCCATAATCTTTCTCTTATCATTACAATGGTTTTACCTAATATTTCTTGAGTGAAGCTAATTTTGACTGTTCTATTGGATTACCTCTTCCCTTTGCTAAGAGGAGGGGTATTTCGTAAGAGAGCTGATGATCAAAATATTTATGTTCTATATTAGCCAATCTGTGGAGAAAGAAGCAGGACAGTCCACTGTGTTTCCTGTAAATTTAAAAATCGGCCGCTAGGAAGACTGAGAAAATCGAGTTAAATCTCTCAGGCTGATCTGTGGAGGTGAAACCAGTTGGAATTCCTTCTGGAAGTGAAAGGTGAGGCTCAAGGTTCCCAAGTTGCTGGATTGAAGACTGAAAAGCAATATAGCCTGCTTAATAAAAACCAAAGTAGGGCTTCCCTGGTGGCGCAGTGGTTGAGAGTCCGCCTGCCGATGCAGGAGACACGGGTTCGTGCCCCGGTCCGCGAGGATCCCACATGCCGCGGAGCGGCTGGGCCCGTGAGCCATGGCCGCTGAGCCTGCGCGTCCGCGTCCGGAGCCTGGGCTCCGCAACGGGAGACACCACGGCTGTGAGGCTCGCATACCGAAAACAAGAAACACCAAAGTAGTGCATGTTGGGGAGAAAGAAACCTGCTTCTCAGATTAACTAAAATAGTTATTAACAACTGGTTATTTTAATAACTTCATTTTCTTCTCCCTCGTGATATAAGTAAAATAGTTGTGAAAGAAGCAAACGAATGCAAATGTTGTGAACCCAACTGTTACTAGTCTCACTAAAATTTTGATCTTTGAAAGAACATGCCTCCACTGGGCAAGCCGTTTTGTTCTTCTGGGGAGGAATGAATACATGGGATGAAAGGAGGTTCAATGGACAGCTATCACTACCTAAATCCCTTAGCTTTAAGTGGGAGTAACTGACGTAGCTGCCTGCAAGCCCACCTGTGCTTTAAAACGAGTAAAAGGAAGGGGTTACAGGGATGACGGGAGCCTAGGAGAGAAAGAGGCGAAAAGCAAAAACGAAATTATGCTAAAGATAGGGGCGGCTGCTCCACTGACCCGGCTCAGGTATCAAACGACTTGAAATGCATAATCTGAAAAGTGCTTTTCTACGTGGAAATCAGCGGTGGAGCCGATTCTGCGTTCCTCGGAGTAACGGTCAGCCTAGGATTCCACAAGCACTTCACTTTGGTTTCTCTTCTAACCCTCTGCCCTCCTGGAAAAGTGTTACTTTCTACCGACTTCATATGTCAGAGAAACAAACCTCCTTCGACTTGAGGAGCTTCTAAAACGCTTTACTTCCTTGAAGAATGAAAACAGGTGAGACCGAAACAAGCACTTTTGTCCAGAGTCTGAAACACAAAAAAAGAACCAGCTTCATCAGCTGTGCTCAATCCGGCTTTATCGGCCACACCTGGGGCGGAAGGGGCGGAGACTCCGCTTGCGTCATAAGCCAGCGCCGGAAGTTGGCTGCCGTACAGCGGCGAGTCGGAATCTGTTCGGAAAAGCGGAGAAGTTTCTACGTGTTACTGGGTAAGGAGTTGGAGGATTGGGGTGGGTGGGTGTTTGGGCCCAAACTGGAAAGACGCTAGGGGCTAAACAGGTCTGGTGTGGTGTTAAGAGTCGGGAGAGACTGGGGATAGAGTCGATGGTGTTAGTCCTTTGCCTCTTTAGCTGTTGGGTTGTTTGCCTGTAGCTGTTGGCTTTTTAGCCGTCGGGAGTTATTTCTTTATTCTTCCCTTATCTTCGGTTCGCATGTTTTCCTCCTGAGGGATACAGTTATTTGGCAATTTCTTGCTAAAGTTTGGAAAAATGGAACTTGTGTTAAATGAAGACGCGAGCTTTGCAGTCAGATCTAAATCTCTGACTAAACAGGTGGATAATCCTGCCCAAATTAACCTCCTTAAACCCCAGTTCCTTCATCTGTAAAATAAGAGTGATACCTCCTAGAATTGTGGTAAAGGTTATAATGAAATATGCATAATTGAAATGACATATGTAAAGTGTTTATTATTGTGTCCGGTTTGGGGGTAAATGCACAGTACGTTGTTTTATTTGTTTCGTTCTTTAGACCCACCTATAGGATTTGAAAAAAGCACAGATTAGGAATTGGGACCTTTTTAGCTTTCTCCGAGAAAAATGAGGCCTGGTTAGATTTGTGAGGAGCCCATTTGAGATATTATATATTTGAGTCTGTGATTTCAGGGACAACAATGGACACCCAGAAGGACGTTCAACCCCCAAAGCAGCAGCCAATGATATATATCTGTGGAGGTAAGAGTAACACAAAAGTAAGAGTATTTCATCTCAGTTTTTAAAAAATTATTGCATTTATCTTTGGCTTAAATGAGTCATTCATCTTTAACGTTAGGAAGCAGAACAACTTCAGCAATCGTAAAAAAATTCTCTTATTAAGATTTCATTTTCTTTCCTAGGAAAAATGCATTGCCCGTCACTCTTCTTTTCTTTCTCCCTTAATATATTGGTAATGGCAACATACCCTTGAGATTGAGTATACTGTATTTTAGTGCTTTGGGTGAAAAGTATGGTTAAGATAATTTGCTCGTCTGTAATATTTCTCTTTTAGGCATTGAATAAACGTGTTTTGTTTCTAGAATGTCACACAGAAAATGAAATAAAATCAAGGGATCCAATCCGTTGCAGAGAATGTGGATACAGAATAATGTACAAGAAAAGGACTAAAAGACGTATCCTTCTAACTAAGCTTTCTGAATGTGAGATAAGAGGAAGTGAAAAATAATACATGGTTTGATAGTCAAAGACTAATTTCTGGTAAAAATGGTAACAACTTGGATTACTTACCAAAAAAACAAAAGGCATGATTAGCATTTTCATGGACCAGTACTCCAGTGTATAGACATAAACTAAATAATCTAAATACTAGTTGATTTTGGCTTTCATAAGTGTATTTTTTCAAGGATTCTGTATATAAGTACTCATTCTTGAGCTTCAGTTAATGGGCAAACTAAATGATACAAGGAGGAATACAAATATTGAGTTTGTATGCTACCTAATGGAATAAGTGAGGCTTACAAATTAGCTCAAAGACTGAGAGTAAATTGTTATGTAATAACTACCAGTGTTTTTTAGATCACTAAATTATCACTTTTAACAGTGCTTTAGTGTTTCTTGGTGCGTTGGTCTTTTGTATCATGGGGGGGGCTAATAATTAAAATAGTTTATTTTTTTAGTTCATTTCTAATTATAGTAAATAGTGAACAACTTCTTTTGTGCATTTTAGATTAAATAACTAGCTTATTGCAAAGAGAAAGGGACTTGGAAGTATTAAATTTTTAATATAATTTTAAAGTACTTTTTTGATCCTTAACTCAGTTTTTGTATAGTGGTGGTTTTTGATGCTCGATGAAACATGAAATCAGAGGAATTTCTTCATTTGGATTTGGATTTGCTATTAATGTCATATAGCTTTTGATTAGTGTACTTTATGAATACAACTATATACACATGATTTCATTGTAAAAACCATATTGTATTTAGGTATCTATTAATAGCTTATATAAAGATATTTTTGTTCAGTTACATGGTTTGTAATTTAATTTAATCGTATATGTAATCTGACGCACAATGAACGTTAAAAGTGCTTCCCCAAACTGCACTTTAATCAAAACCTAGAATCATGTGGGGGCCCTTGTTAAAAATGAAGTTTGCTAGGGCCCTCTAAAGGTCTGATTAAGTTCCTAGGAAACCACTGTTTTACATCACCAATTGTTTGTAAACTCTCCAGCCTCATTTTGTATAGAGTATACCAATGCGCTTACTGTCAGTGTGCGTACCTCATTTTGAGTTATAATTTTCATTTGTTAACTTGGTGTAGGCCTTTCTGTATTTGTATATAACGCTTGACTGTGTTTTAAATCTTCGGCAAGGGAAAAGAAACTTTAAAGTTTCTTTAAAGTTTCTGAAGCAGACTACTAAGGCAGGTGCAGTTTCCCAGGTGTAATCATTCATTAAGGTAAAAAACTCTGCTTTCAGGATATAGAAAAAATAGGAGTTGGTTTACACTGAATTGGATGAATGTTTAAAGGTTTTGCCTTGATCTTAGGGATATGGATGCTCAGATACTCCATCTGTTCCAGGATTCGATTAGATATATTTCAACTTTGTTAATAGCTTTGTGTGTCTCACACATTCAAAGTATTAACTGTGCAACTGTGCCATTTAAAAAAGAAAACAAAACATTGTTTCTGCTACCATTCTCAAATATTAAGTTCTGTAAATTTATTATGTGCTATACAAAGTACTATCATACTCAAGATTTTTTTTTTTTTTTTGCGGTACGTGGGCCTCTCACTGTTGTGTCCTCTCCCGTTGCAGAGCATAGGCTCCGGACGCGCAGGCTCAGCGGCCATGGCTCACGGGCCTAGCCGCTCCGTGGCATGTGGGATCTTCCCGGACTGGGGCACGAACCCATATCCCCTGCATTGGCAGGTGGACTCTCAACCACTGCGCCACCCAGGAAGCCCGAGCTTGTCCTTTTTGTACAAGAGTCCCAATAAATATCTCTTTACGACAGGCTCCTAAACCACAACTCATTGGGTAATGTTGCTCTTAACTATTCTAATTTCATCATAGGTCCTTTGTGTATCAGTAGTTTAATTGAATACTGTTATTTGGTTAACTAGACAGTGGTTTAATGGGAAAAGTATTACCACTGGAACTCAAGACCATCATTTCAGTCAGTTACCTCTTCGTGTCCCCATCATATATAAAATGGAAGTAATTTTACTTCTTGCCTACCTGGACAGTTTTAAGAAAAGTTAAAATAGATATAAAATTGCTTTTAAAAGATCCTTTTGAATAGTGCTCTATAAATACAAAAATCAGTAAATCTGAGCTTGAAGCTAATACATAACTTGTCCCCTATTAAACTGCTTACCAATGACTGTAGACACGCAGGTCCATCAGAAATATCAGTACATGGAAATTGGTTCAAATCCAGCGCTGCTACTCAATTACTGGCCAGTTTATTTCTTTTGACTTCAGCTTGTCAAAGTCAAGGAATTAATGATAGTTCAGTGCTTTTAGACTCTGAAGCTATCTTCAGAGGTTGAAGTTAATGACATTCAAAACTAGTAGATGAAATCATAAATGACCAATTTTAAGAAGATTAAAATATCACATAAAGTGAGAAAGTATAAACTGAGAACACGTAAAAACAAGTTGCCTCCTTACATGTACAAATACATGCACATCCATCCACCCTCCACCCTCTGCCCAGACTTAAAAGATTACTGGGTCTGTTCTGTGGGAACGGACAATATAGGGATGGGATTGGGGGAAGCCAGTTAGGGGCCACCTGTAAAAGTTCAGGCCAAGAGTAACGGTGGCTGGGCCAGGGTAGGCGTAGAGGGAGTGAGAAGTAGCTGGTTGTGAGATATATTTTGAAGTTGAATTGGACTTACTTGTGAATTGGTTAGTACTTAGCACAATAAACCGTATGGACTTTGGCAAAAGGCTTTCAGTCCGTATTCCCAGAGTGTCCCTTGGTCAGTGACTACCAAGATTCACTTTCCTTATTTGTAAAATGGGCATGAAATAATAGCACCTATGTCAAAGGTTTGCTGCAAGATAAAATTAAATACTCCATAAAAACTCTTAATCTAATAAGTGTTAACTGTTAACACCATTACGGAAAGTATTAGCATTTTCTGCCCAGGTGCTTGTATCAGCCTTAGGATTAGTCTCAGTTACTGGTCTTGCTGTTTTCCATACTCTTTAGCTTGCTCATTGTAGAGTCCTAACCACTGGACCACCAGGGAATTCCCAGCTTGCTCATTGTAAAATATTGCACAGCACTGTCTTGCTGAAAATTCTTAGTAGCTTCCCATTTTGATAAAACTAAAACTATTGGGAATAGTATATTTGGGAATAGTATAGACTCCTTTCCTGCCTCTGTCACCACTTCAACCCACCTCTCAATCTTGGTTTTAAGGAGATGTTTGCAGTTCCTTAAGCAGATAACGGACCTTTTTGCCTGTGCTCCTGCTTTTCTCTCTGCCTGAAATAACCTGTCTTGTGTTCTTCACCAGTGTCAGAATGTCATCTAGTTTTCTGTATTATTGTGGATAAGTCCAAAACTATTCTTCTTCCTAATGCTTTGTATGTGACCTGTTTTCACTGTAGAAACTTAGAATTTTCTTTGCTAGTGTCCTGAAGTTTCGCAGTTTGTGCCTTGGTATGGGTCTGTTTTCCTTCCCTGTTTTGGTCACTTGGTGGGTGCTTTCAGTCTGGAAACTCAAGCTCTTCAATTCTGGAAAATTTTCTTGAATTGATAACTTCCTACCCTCATTATTCTCTTCTCTCTAGATCTTTTAAATCTAATATTAGACCTAACTTTTTCATCTTTTTCAATTTCCTTTTTTTTCTTTATCTGCTCTGTGAAAGAGTTCTTCAGCTTTACTCTCTAATCCATCTATTAATTATTGGACGCAATGTCTTTATGAAGATGATAGTGGTAATTTTCATTTGCTTGCATAGTCCATTTCCTTTGAGTTAGTTTTTATCCTGATTGTTTATTCAGCATAATTGTATATGTACATAATTATAACCAGAAAAAGAACAAAGTGTGCGTGAAAAGAAAATTACAGGGCACGTGGAATTGCAACTCTTATTTCTCGGCTAACGTTCTTCTGTCCGGGTGAAGCTGGGTTTGCAAGGCCAATCAGCCGGATGGCAAACCGGAGACTAGCCAGTCATCACGCAGAGGCCCTAATCCCCGCCCCCGGCGGTCCGCCGCAAGCCCTTGGGTGCCGGAGTAGGGGGAGTGGGGCGGGGCGACACGCCCCTCCCTGGGAACGAGCCGCGCGGCTGGTGAAGTGTGTGGCTGCGGCCTCCGCAAGGCTTGGGGTCTGAACCAGGTGAGTATATGCCGGCCAAGAGTAAACTACGTCTCTCTCCATCGCAAGCTGGGGTGAAAGACGAACCCGGACGAGCAAATGCACCGTCGGACTGCAGTTGGAGGGATGAACAACCTTGTCGGCCGGGGAAACAACCTGGGGGCCTTCTGTTTCTGGGGGCTGACGGTGGCGGATGTTGGGGCAGAGCGGCAACGCGGAGGTGGTGGTGCGGCGCGGGGGGGTTCCCGGACTCTGGCGGCGGCCACCGGTCCTTGTGAACAAAGCAGGGGAATGGGGAGCAGTTGCGTAGAGTCCTAAAGTGCCCCTTGACCGTTGCGGGTTGGCTGTAGAGCTCCCGTATCTCAGGCAGTCCGTGACCCGCGCTGTACATAGAAACCGTTGCTACGGCTGGAGGATGCCGTTTCCTTTCGGTCTCCGGCAGCAGGTGGCGCCCAGCCCTGTGGATACTGGAAAGAACGTGCCTAGGTGGAAGAAAACCATTTTTCGTGTTACTAGCCCATTGCAGTTTGTGCTGGAGGTATTACTGATAAACATTAGGAAATATGGGAAATGGATGTGGATTAGGATGGTGGAGAAGAAATTAACGCCAATTAGGACCAAAGTTTTTTCTAATCAGAGACAAAGAAATTGCAAAGAGATGTGGAAGAGTTCTAAATAGAGCAAACAAAGTATTGTATGACTTGTTTTTCGGAGTTTGAGAGTTAACGTTTAGTGGTCTTGAGAATGTCTCTCCTACCCACCCCCACCCCTACCCCCCCAAGTGGTAGTGTTCAAAAAGGATTCTCAGAAACGTTGAAACAGTGTAACAGTGTTGAGAATAAAATTCGCTTGGTTAGGTAAGAGGTGTCTATCATTTCAAATGTTTTTCACCATATTTTATTCAAATCATAAAATGTCAGGGGTTTCAAGATTCCTTTAATTCGAGCGAATCTATTTTAATCCCATTAGATGCTTAAGTCACTCCCATCAAAGATCCTCCAGCTCTTTGGAAAAATTCTCCTAAAGACAACTCATTCTATTCTGGGCAGCATCAATAATTTTAAAGTTCTTCACTGGCTTTCATGTGACTTCCACCCCTAAGGCTATCCTTGTGATGGGAGACATTCATCATACTGGGCCCCGCTAGCATGGTGTGAAAGCCATATATCCTCACTTCTCAGCTGGATCTCATTCAAAAGCTGGCAAACTGTCATCTATACTCTATACCCAAGCCAAAGCCAGCAGGAATACAGAGAAACTGACAGAGAATCCTCTTTTTCTGCAGAGATCTGATATATGACCAGACTCCCAGAGGGCAGGCATGCTGAAGGGAATACTGCTAATGAATTAGACCCATTGCTACTTGTTTTAAAATTTATCACCCAGTGTGTTTTAGTGCAGTGTTTTTTTAATACTTTGACAATAACTTATAATATATTTTTCTTTGCAACATTTATGTACACAACATTCGTGTGTGCATTTATATACACATATAGTTTTTTTATATAGACATGAAAGAAAATTTTCTATAAAACAGTATTTAATGGTATGTGTCAGGTAGTCTGATTTTATTGCTGTTCTATCTCATTATGAAACAATGCTGATTGGGCTTCCCTGCTGGCACAGTGGTTGAGAGTCCGCCTGCCGATGCAGGAGCCGCGGGTTTGTGCCCCGTTCCGGGAAGATCCCACATGCCGTGGAGCGGCTGGGCCTGTGAGCCTTGGCCGCTGAGCCTGTGCGTCCGGAGCCTGTGCTCCACAATGGGAGAGGTCACAACAGTGAGAGTCCCACGTACCGGGGGGGAAAAAAAAAAATTAACAATGCTGATTGCAGCTCACTAAATTGATTTCTTGGGCTGCCACCTGCAATTTGAAAAGCACAATTAAATATGATGGATAAGTATGTGAGCTCTGTAGTGGCCTACTGAGATTTAACTCTTCAGTTCACTACTTAAGAGTTATGTGACCTTGAGCAGTTTATATACTTGAAACGCCACCTTTCTCATCTGTAAAATGGGATTAATTATTAATATCTTTCATGAAAGTGGTTTTGAAGATTGAAATAGTTCATGGCATATAGAAATTTAGCTCCATAAATGTTAACTGTTATTACTGCTCTCTACTTAAAATAAAACCTACTTGATATAGTAGTTGAAGGATTAAATGAAGTAATAATATAAGTAAAGTACGTTAAGAACTACTTATTTGTTGCTGTTATTGTCACCATCATTAGCAGCATATCAATAGAGTGAAACTGTCCAGGACCGTCTTGTTCCCAATTCAGTTGAATTTAGCAGGTATTTTTTAAGGGGTATAAGACAGTATTTACTATGTTAGACCTGAAACTCTTGAGATGAATGAAGTAAGATCTCTCATGATCTAGAAGGGAAGACAAAGAAACAATTTGGATATGTGCTATGTGATACGAGAGAGGTATGTACAGAGTGCCTTTAGAACACAGCTTTGGCAGCTGTTCATTATGGGAGTGGGCAACTGAGAATGTAAGGAGGCAAGGAATGGGGAAGAGGGTGATATTAAGGAGAGTTACAGAAAAGATGTTATTTATGTTTGTGCTGAATCACGAAAGGATGGTTGGGATATTAACAAACAGCTAAAGTAGAAGATACCAAAATCAACATTAAAAGATATCTTACAAAGCTGTTTGAGCACTAAAGAGGATCAGAATATTCCACCCCCAAGTAGACCACTTTGACATGAAGATTATTTTGAGCTGAAGGCAATTAGGAAACAGCAGACACAGGAAGAACTCTTGGCCTTCCCCTTTTCTGCCTAAAAGCAGGGCATAAATTTCCCTTTATGAAGGTGTTCCTTCCTCTCCTTTCTCATACCAAGATGAAGAGAACAACCCTTATCACAGTAGATGGACAATCAGCACAGAGGTGAGTCTGCATAAACAAACCTTATTAAAATAACCCTTTTCTTCCATTAGTTTGTTCCATAGGTTTACCTTCTAGAAGCCAAAACCCCTTTTCCTTTGTCTAATCATTTCTACACAATTTATCACCCTTTGTTAAAATGGTATATAGTTCCCCAGGCCTAACAGTTTCTTTGAGTTTTCACTTTTCTGTGACGCCCCAGGAGTATACAAAATGAACCTTTTCTCCCGTTAATATCGTTTGTCAGTTTAATTTACAGGCCTCAGCTACTGAACCCAAATGGACACAAGAAAAAAATTTTTTCCTCTACAGCACCAAAACCTGCTTTGTTGTTGTATTTCAATTTTGCTTAAGTGAAGATTAAGTAAAATAATCCATCTGTGTTATATAGTAATTTATTTATTTTTATCTATTTATTTAGTTATGTTTGGCTGCGTTGGCTCTTCGTTGCTGTGCACGGGCTTTCTCTAGTGGCAGCGAGCGAGAGCTACTCTTCGTTGCGGTGCACAGGCTTCTCATCACAGTGGCTTCTCTTTGTTGCAGAGCACAGGCTCAGGTGCACGGGCTTCAGTAGTTGTAGCATGCAGACTCAGTAGTTGTGGCTCATGGGCTCTAGAGCGGAAGCTCAGCAGTTGTGGCTCATGGGCTTAGTTGGTCTGTGGCATGTGGGGTCTTACTGGACCAGGGTTCGAACCCATGTCCCCTGCATTGGCAGGTGGATTCTTAACCAGCACGCCACCAGGGAAGTCGGTATATAGTAATTTAGCCCCATGAATGTTAACTGTTCTCATCAGGGAGAGAGAATTTTACAATGAGTAGCTTCCTCCTTAGAAGAAATACTCCATCTCCTTTTCTATAGAAATGAAAAATAAATATTACAGAAGTACCTAGATGGTAATTACTATCCAAATTGAGTATTAATGTATATATTAGATTCATAACTATTTTCCTACACTGTATTTCAGCCATGACTGCCAAAGATTATCCATCATTGTGGGGCTTTGGAACAACAAAAACATTTAAAATACCTGTTGAACATTTGGATTTCAAGTATATTGAAAAATGTTCAGACGTTAAACACTTGGAAAAAATTCTTTGTGTGCTCAGGTAAGCATTTAAAAATCATATCATGTTTCAGTTTGCCAATTTTAATTATATTGTTGACTTCTAAAATTCAAAGCTACATTAGAAACTTTGGAGCAGATTTTCCAATATTGAAATTGTTGTTTCTGTCCATGTTAGCTTCCAAAATAGTGGTTTTGATCCTGTGGTTAGTTTGGTGGGTTCTGGCTAGATCTACTTCCAGCACAAGACTTAGGCTAATTAGTATCCAAGAGGGCATTCTTGATTCCTGGCACATTTTAGGAACTGGCAAAGCAGTTGTTAGGAGGCACCTTCTTACACTGATAAAGTGCTTTGGCACTCTCCCACTTCACACTATCTGCCAGCAAAGGTGGGTGACTCACTGGGAGCCGTCACATGGGGGTGGGGGGGTGGGGGAGGAAGTAGGACCAGAAGTCAGGGAATCAAGGCCTTTTCTGGGTAAGAGCCCTGTGTCTGTGATTGTCAAACTTTAATATTTGCCAAACGTGGTTGGAAAATGCAAATGTGAGGGCCCCACTCCTAGAGATTCTGCTTCAGGAAATCAGAAGTGGAGCCCAGGAACATGTGTTTTTAACAAGCACACTGGCTGATCAACATGCTGGTGGTCAAGGGAACTCTACAAGAAACATTGCCCTGTGGCCTACCAACCTGTGCCACCTGTTTGGGGTTTCTTGAGGGTTTTTCATTTGGAGGGTAGCCTCATTACTGCAGAAGCACTTGTGAGCACAAACTGCCCATTTCCGGGACATCAATAGGATTCCTTTTGCTCAGCAGTGGTTCTCTCTTTTCTTTCCTCTGATGCCCTTCCTTACTGCTGTGTCCTTTCCTTTTTCTTTCTCTCTTTTTTTTTTTTTCCTTTTTCTTTCTCATCACCTTTAGCTTCCTGTCCTTCCTAAGCATCCCCCCTGCTTGTCCCCAGCCAGTGTTGATGTAATAGCCTCATCAAATCATTGTTTTCCCTCTTGTTTTTCTCAGCATATAAGAACGTTTTCATTTTTATTTGATTAAAGACTAAAAGAAAATGCGAAGTTTATGGGATGAGAGTTTGAAAGACATTTTATGAATAGCCTAATTAAATTGTATTGTATTGACTTGGGATTATTTTTTTTAATTTAATTTGAAAATGGGATTTATTTTTATTTTTCTAAAAATTTAGAAGTAAACAGATTCACAAGAAATGGGGAAAAGATTGATTTTCCTTAAAAAAAAAAAAAAGCTAAAACGAACACATGTCTCTGTTTAACTCTCTAAGGAAGGAATTCTTTTCCTTGAGTGGTGAATTTAGAGGTGTGTTGTTCTAATCTGTTCCTCTGCTATTTTCTTCCTATCCCTTTGGGGGAAAAATAAATGAGCTAGAACAGTAACCCCTCATTGGAAAATAAGTCCAAAGTCTCACTCTTTGCCTGTCTCTAATAATGAATTTCCATTTATAAGTTTAAAATTACCTTATGTACAAAATGAACATATGTGTGTTAAAGAGGAGAGAAAGTGTTATCTATTCAACTTTTAAAGTGTGTGATAGAAATTGATGTCTTTGGAGCTCCTTTTTTCCCCCTTCATTGCAGCACTGCATAGATTAGCATGTGAAAGTGGAGGTTGCTCTAATTGAGGATGGTGAGGGGAAGGCAGCAAGCAGCTCAGCCTTCATCCTCAGCCTTCATCCTTGTTCGGGGCAGGCCATGAGAGCTCTGTGGAACCCCTGGGCTCCATGGAACTCAGCTTGCAAACCACTGGTCTGTATGATCTCTAAATGAAGTAGTAACTCTAAAATTCTGAATTTTCTAAAAGGTCTGGTGAGGAAGGATATTATCCTGAACTTACTGAATTTTGTGAAAAGCGCCTTTCAGGCTTGGCTCCTGGAAGTAGAGCTTTGAGGAGAGAGAAACCTGCAGCGACAGCAGCCAGTTTCACAGCAGAAGAATGGGAAAAAATTGATGGTGATATAAAGGTATAGAATAAAAAAAAAAAAAAAAAATAAAGGTATAGAATAACATCACTTTTTGTGACATTGTCATGGGTATATATCTACTTTACTTATCTGAAATCCTGGGCTTCCTTTTTTGTCAGTAAAGGGCTTTTAGTGGTAATTACTTAGGTGGTACTGGTTGCTTCTTAACACCCAGGAGAATATTGTGAGTGTGTGTATGTGTTTGTATGTGTGTGTGTGTCTGTGTGTGTGTATGTCTGTGGATTTGTTGGTGGGGGTGGGGAGGGCATGCTCATGTATTTTATTTTTAAAATAAATTTATTTATTTATTTATTTGTTCTTGGCTGAGTTGGATCTTTGTTGCTGCGCATGGGCTTTCTCTAGTTGCAGCGAGCTGGGGCTTCTCTTTGTTGCGATGTGCGAGCTTCTCATTGCATTGTCTTCTCTTGTTGCGGTGCGGGGACTCTAGGCGTGCCGACTTCGGTAGTTGTGGCACATGGGCTCAGTAGTTGTGGCTCGTGGGCTCTAGAGCGCAGGCTCAGTAGTTGTGGTGCACGGGCTTAGTTGCTCCGCAGCATGTGGGATCTTCCCGGACCAGGGCTCGAACCCGTGTCCCCTGCATTGGCAGGCGGATCCTTAACCACTGTGCCACCAGGGAAGCCCTGCACATGTATTTTTTATTTATTTTACTTTTTTTTGTGGTACGCGGGCCTCTCACTATTGTGGCCTCTCCCGTTGCGGAGCACAGGCTCCGGACGCACAGGCTCAGCGGCCATGGCTCACGAGCCCAGCTGCTCTGCGGCACGTGGCATCTTCCCGGACCGGGGCACGAACCTGTGTCCCCTGCATTGGCAGGCGGATTCTCAACCACTGCGCCACCAGGGAAGCCCTGCACATGTATTTTAAATGACTGAATAATATTCCCATCCTATGAAAGGAACATAATTCAGTCAGCATCTATAAGTGTTATGTTTGTTCATAATTTTTTTGTACCATCCTGGTTGTTTCCTAGGGATAAATTATTAGAATTCAAATTACTTGATCAAAGGATCTAAATATTTTTAAGGCTGTTGAAACACATTTCTATGTTCTCAGGAAGTTGTACTTTTGTACTCTCCCACCAGCAGTGTGTAAGAATGCTTACTTCAGGTACTCTTCACTGGAAACTGTAATCATTTTTTACATTTTAAAGTCAATTAAACAGTTAAAAAATGATAGTACATAGTGTATTGTTTGTTTACTAATAACGTTAAATTTTTAAAAATCTTTCACTTGAATTTCTTCTTTTGTTAATGACCTGTTTGTGTCTTTACTGATTTCTTTTAATCAGCTTTATTGTTATTATTTACATTCAATAAAAATTAGCTATTTTATAAAACAAACAAATGTATTCAACAAAGCAGAAACAGACTCACAGACATAGAGAACAAAATAGTGGTTACCAGTGGGGAGAGGGAGGAAGGAGGGGCAGGATAGGGGTAAGGGATTAAGAGATACAAACTACTGTGTATAAAATAAATAAGCAACAAGGGTGTACAGCACAGGGAAACAGAGCCATTATTTTGTAATAACTTTAAATGGAGTATAATCTATAAAAATATTTAATCACGGGGCTTCCCTGGCGGCGCAGTGGTTGAGAGTCCGCCTGCCGATGCAGGGGACATGGGTTCGTGCCCCGGTCCGGGAAGATCCCACATGCCACGGAGCGGCTGGGCCTGTGAACCATGGCCGCTGAGCCTGCACGTCCAGAGCCTGTGCTTCACAGCGGGAGAGGCCACAACAGTGAGAGGCCCGTGTACCACAAAAAAAAAAAAAAAAAAATTACTATGTTGTATACCTGAAACTAACATAATATTGTATATTAACTATACTTCAATTTTTTAAAAATTAGCGATTTTATGGTAATTTCATTGAGTTTTGACAAATTGCATTTGCTGTGGAGTATTTCCATTATCCCTAAAAGTTTTGTTTTGCCCCTTTGCAGTCAGTGATGACCCCACACCCTGGCTCCTGGCAACCGCTGAACTGCTTTCTATCATTATAGATTTGCCTTTTCTAGACTTTCATATAAATATAATTATATAGTATATCTTCTTTCATGTCTGGCTTCTTTCACTTAGCATGATGCTTTTGAGATTCATCTATGTTGTTGCATGTGTCCACAGTTCATTCCTTTTAATTGCTGAGTAGTAGTGAATTGTATGTATATCTCACAGTTTAACCATTTACCCATTGATGAACAGATGCCAAAATGTTTTCCAAAGTGGCAATCAATCCTGCCAATAATGGATAAAAGTTCCAGTTGCTCTATATTGTGGTCCATACTTAGTATTGTCAGTTTTGTTAATTTTAGCTATTCTATTAGGTATATAGTGGTATCTCATTGTGGTTTTCATTTGCGTTTCTCTAATAACTAATGATGTTGAATGTCTTTTCATGTACTTATTTGTCATCCATATATCTTCTTTTGTAGAGTGTCTTTAAATCCTTTGCCCATTAAAAAAAAATTAGATTTTTTGTGTTCTTATTGAGTTGTAAAATACATGTCTTTCATGTATTTTACACACAAAGATACATCTTTGCAAATATTTTCTGATATTGTGTGGCTTGCCTTTTCATTTTTTTAACAGTATCTTTGAAAGAGCAAAAGTTTTTACTTTTGATGAAACAGATTTTTCTTTTTATAGTTTGTGCTTTTGTGTCCTATTAAGAAACCTTTGTCTAATTCAAGATCCCTAAATTTTCTCCTATGATTCTTCTAGAAAGTTTATAGTTTTAGCTCTTAAATATACATCTAAGATCTGTTTCAGTTTTTAGACACACACAAATATATACATACACACACATACATATATTTGTACATACTAATATGGATATCCAAAAGTTCGTGTCATTTAATGAAAGATTATCCTTTCCTCATTGAAATTCTTGGTACCATTGTCAAAAATCAACTGACCATGTATGTGTAAGTCTATTTCTCTATTCTGTTCATCAATCTAAATGTCTGTCTTTACACCAGTACTCCATTGTCTTGATTACAGTAAGTCTATTTTTTAATTTTAATTTTATCAATATATTGCAGTATAGTTGATTTACAGTGCTGTGTTAGTTTCAGGTGTACAGCAAAGTGATTCAGTTATACATTTTTATATACATCTATTCCTTTTCGGATTCTTTTCCCATATATGCACTAAGTCTTGAAATCAGATAGTGCAAGTCCTCCAACTCTGTTCTTAATTTTCAGAGTTGTTTTGGGTGTTCCAGGTCCTTTGCTTGCCAATTTCTACAAAATAGCTTGCTTGTATTTGAGTTGGGATTGTGTTGAATTTGTGGATCAATTTTGGAAGAATTTATATCTTAACAATATTGAGATTTCTGATCCATAAACATGTATTTTTTCTGTTCATATAGGTCTTTAATGAAGCAGTGTCTCAGTTTTCAGTGTATACTTCTTGCTTATTTTTAATGAAATTTATTTTAAAGTATCTAATGTATTTTATGCTACTGTAAAAGTTAATGTTTTTTAATTTAAAATTTTTTGCTCATTCTAAGTCACTTCAGTTATGAAATTATATTGGTTTATATAAAATTTATCATCTTAACCATTTTTAAGTGTACAGTTCATTAGTGTTACGTATATTCTTATTGTTGTGCAAACAATCTCAAAAACTTTTTCATCTTCCAAAACTGAAGTTCTCTACCCATTAAATAACAACTCTCCAATCCCACCCCCACCACCAGCCCCTGGCAACCACCATTCTACTTTCTTTTTAATTTATTTTTTGATCTGTTTACATTTTTTTATTTTTATTTTTTTATTGAAGTAGAGTTGATTTACAATGTTCTGTCAGTTTGAGGTGTACAGCACAGTGATTCAGTAATACATACATATATATCTATTTTTTTCAGATTCTTTTCCCTTATAGGTTATTACAAAATATTGAGTATAGTTCCCTGTGCTACACAGTAGGTCCTTGTTGATTATCTATTTTATATGTAGTAGTGTATATATATTAATCCCAAACTCCTAATTTATCCCTCCCCCCCACCTCACCTTTCCCTTTTGGTAACCATAAGTTTGTTTTCTATGTCTGTGGGCCTATTTCTGTTTTGTTTATAAGTTCACTTGTATCATTTTTTTGGATTCCATGTATAAACAGTATCATATGATGTTTGTCTTTCTCTGTCTAGTTTTTCACTTAGTATGATCATCTCTAGTCCATCCATGTTGCTGCAAATGGCATCATTTTATTCTTTTTTGTGGCTGAGTAATATTCCACTGAATAAATATACCACATCTTCCTTATCCATTCACCTGTTGATAGACATTTAGGTTGTCTGCATGTCTTGGCTATTGTAAACAGTGCTGCAATGAACATTGGGGTGCATATATCTTTTCCAATTATGATTTTATCCAGATGTATGCTCAGGAGTGGGATTGCAGTATCATATGGTAACTCTAGTTTTATAAGGAACCTCTATACTGTTCTCCATAGTTGCTGCACCAATTTACATTCCCACCAACAGTGTAGGAGAGTTCCTTTTTCTCCACACCCTCTCCAACATTTATTACTTGTAGACTTTTTTTTTTTTTTTTTTTTTTTTTTTTCCGGTATGCGGGCCTCTCACTGTTGTGGCCTCTCCCGTTGCGGAGCACAGGCTCCGGACGCACAGGCCTAGTGGCCATGGCTCACGGGCTTAGTTGCTCCGCGGCATGTGGGATCTTCCCGGACCAGGGCACGAACCCGTGTTTCCTGCATCGGCAGGCGGATTCTCAACCACTGCGCCACCAGGGAAGCCCACTTGTAGACTTTTTGATGGTGGCCATTCTGACCAATGTGAGGTGATAACTTCATTGTAGTTTTGATTTGCATTTCTCTAATAATTAGTGACATTGAACATCTTTTCATGTGCCTTTTGGCCATCTGTATGTCTTCTTTGGAGAAATGTCTATTTAGATCTTCTGCCCATTTTTTTGATTGTTTTATATATATATATTGAACTGTATTAGCTGTTTGTATATTTTGGAGATTAATCTTTTTTCATTTGCATCATTTGCAAATATTTTCTCCTATTTTGTAGGTTGTCTTTTCGTTTTGTTTGTGGTTTCCTTTGCTGTGCAAAAGTTTTTAAGTTTAATTAGCTACCATTTGTTTATTTTTGTCTTTATTTCAATTATTCTAGGAGATGGATCTAAAAAGATATTGCTGCAATTTATGTCAAAGAGTGTTCTGCCTATGTTTTCCTCTAGGAGTTTTAAAGTATCCAGTCTTACATTTATGTCTTTAATCCATTTTAAATTTATTTTTGTATGTGGTGTTAGAGAATGTTCTAATTTCATTCTTTTACATGTAGCTGTCAAGTTTTCCCAGTACCACTTATTGAAGAGCTGTCTTTTCTCCATTGTATATTCTTGCCTCTTTTGTCATAGATTAATGACCCAAGGTGTGTGGGTTTATTTCTCGGCTCTCTATCCTGTTCCATTGAGCTATATTTCTGGTTTTTTGTGCCAGTACCATACTGTTTTGATTATTGTAGCTTTATAGTGTAGTCTGAAGTTAGGAAGCCTGATTCCTCCAGCTTCATTTTTCTTTCTCAAGATTGCTTTTGGCTCTGTGGAGTCTTTTGTGTTTCCATACAAATGTAAAAATTTTTTGTTCTAGTTCTGTGAAAAATGCCATTGGTAATTTGATAGGGATTGCATTGAATCTGTAAATTGACTTGGGTAATGTAGTCATTTTGACAATATTGATTCTTCTAATCCAAGAACATGGTATATTTTTCCATCTCTTTGTGTCATCATCGATTTCTTTCACCAGTGTCTTATAGATATTGGAGTACAGAGCTTTTGCCTCCTTGGGTAGGTTTATTCCTAGGTATTTTATTCTTTTTTATGTGATGATAAATGGGATTGTTTCCTTAATTTTTATTTCTGATCTTTTATTGTTATATATAGAAATGCAGATTTCTGTGTATTAATTTTGTATCCTGTGACTTTACCAAATTCATCGATGAGCTTTAATAGTTTTCTGGTAGCACCTTTAGGATCTTCTATGTATAATAAGTATCATGTCATCTGCAAATTGTGACAGTTTAACAACTTCTTTCCCAGTTTGGATGCCTTTTATTTCTTTTTCTTCTCTGATTGCTGCGGCCAGGACTTCCAAAACTATGTTGAATAAAAGTGGCGAGATTGGACATCCTTGTCTTGTTCCTGATCTTAGAGGAAATGCTTTCAGCTGTTCACCGTTGAGTATGATGTTAGCTGTGAGTTTGTCATTTATGGCCTTTGTTATGTGGAGGTATGTTCTCTCTTTTCCCATTTTCTGGAGAGTTTTTATCATAAATGGATGTTGAATTTTATCAAAAGCTTTTTCTGCATCTATTGACCATTCTACTTTCTGTTTCTTTGAGTTTGGCTAATCTAGATACCTCATATCAGTAGAATTTTAATTTCAATTTCTACTTGTACATTACAAGCTTATAGTTATCTAGAATTGGTCTTTTTATATTGACTGTGTATCCTGTGTCTTGTTTAATTCAAACTAACACATTCATTCTAATAGCTTTTTTTGTAGATTCCTTGGATTTTCTTTATGGAAGATTATGGCATCTGTGAATATTGAAAGATTTTCTTCTTTTCCAGACTGGCCGCCTTTTATTCCTTTTACTTGCCTTATTCCATTGACTTGGACCTCTAGTACATTGTTGAAATGAGAGCAGATATCTTTGTCTTGTTCCCAATCTTAGGGGAAATCATTCAGCATTTCATTATGTTACTTTTAGATTTGTATAGATGTCCTTTATCAGGTTGAGGAAGTTCCCTTCTGTTCCATGTTTGATGGATGGAGAATTTTTATCATGAATGGATATTGAATTTTGTGAAATGCTTTTCCTGCATTTATTGAGATGAACATATGGTTTTCTTAGTAGTCTGTTAATAAGGTAATTTATGTACACTGTTTTTGAGTGTTATAGTAACCTTGCATTCCAGGATAAACCCTACTCATCATGATGTATCTTTTTTATATGGATTGGATTGCTAAAGTTTTGTTAAGGACTTTTTGTGTCTATGGATCATGAGAGATATTGGTCTATAGTTTTCTTGTAATGTCACTGTCTGGTTTTTGTAGTAGGATACTGTTGACCTCAGAGTGAGTTGGAAAGTATTCTCTCTTCTGTTTCCTAGAAAAACTTGTGTATAATTGATATTATTTCTTCCTTAAATGTTTTCTAGAATTTACCATTGATGCCATCTGGGCCTCAAGTTTTCTTTATTGATAAGGTTTTAACTATTAATTCAGTTTCTTTAGTAGACTCACGGCTATTCAGGTTATCTTCAGAGATTTCTCTCTGTCCAGCTCTCTCCTCTCAGAAATCTTGCCTCCTCAATTCTTGCAATCTTGGTCTCCCCAAAGTCTGACCTCCGTTCTTCTAAATTCATTGAGACCTAAGACTGTTTCCTTTCCCTATGCTGTAGCCTGGAAACACTAGGCAGTCAGTTTGGAGCAAATGTAGGGTTTACCTCATTTGTTTTCCTTCTTTCAAGAATTATAGTCCTGTGCTACCTGTTGTCCAGTGTCTGAAAACTATTGTTTCATATATTTGATCAGGTTTTCTAAAGTTTAGGCAGGAGGTTAAATCTAGTCCCTGTTACTTTGTCAGAGCTAGAAGCCCCTTTAATGACTTTTTAAGAGTGCTTTCCTACATATTTTAATTTTTCCCTCAATTTGTTAATTTGCCTTGTAAGTTTTGTGTGTGGTGTTTATTCATTTATTTATTTTTATGCAACCACACCTCTTGATTTTATCCTTTATGATCTTTACATTTGTTTTATACTTGGGAAAACTCTGTCTCCATAAGATACATATTTACCTATATCATCTCATAGTTCCTTTGTGGTTTCATTTTGCTTAAGAAATATATATTTTTTTAAACAGACTCTGGAAAAACAGGTTTTTTTTTTGGTTTTACTTTATTTTATTGACCATATTTTTTCTGAGGTAAATCATACACTTGAAAACAATGTGAGGCATGTGTAGTCTCTAACTCAGAATGCTAATTTTTAAAAACTTTCAGCTTTCTCATTTTGTCATTTTATTGACTTGAGTTTGAAAATTTGGTAATTAATCTCCAGGTTAAAATAGCAGTTCTTGTCCAGCGTTCTTTGGCTTTATTTTCTGAGGGGTAAACAGCTGTTTTAATTGCAGGGCCTGCTTTTCCCCAGCTGTGTGTTCTTTCAAGGTCAATTCTTAAGTTAGTTTCCTTCTCATCTCCCTTCCTTCATACTTTTCTTGCCACTTCTCCCTTGTTCCCAGTTCTCTCTCTCCCTTTCCTCCTCTATAATCCTTCCTCTCTCCTTTTACCTTTCTTCCTTTGTTTTTCTTTTTCTCTTCCTGTTTCTCCTGTTTGCTTCCTTTTCATCCTCCCCGCCTCCTATATGGGTAGGACAGTTAATATAGTTTATCCTAGCCCCTATTTGAAGAGTGTCTGACAAATATTAGACCCTCACTATATATCTGCTGAATAATAAATAATAGAATTTCAGAGATAATAAGGAAATATCTTACTCAATTTTTCTGGCCTCTGTGATGATTCAGTTTAATAAACATTATTGTGAACCTAGTATATGCCAGACACTGTGCTAGGTTTTTTTGTGTTTTTTGTTTGGTTTAAGTACTTCACCTTTTTTTGTATCTAAGTTAAGTTTTTCAGGGAATTTGTTTATTTTATCTAACTTGCAAAGTTATCGGTATAAATTTGTCTAAAACATCCCCTTATCATTTTTAAAATATCTGTAGAATTATTAGTGATGTACCTCTTTTATCCCTGATACTGGTAATTTGTATTTTTTCCTTTCACTTTCTTTTGACTAGTCTTGCTAAGTGTTTGTCAGTTGTATTAATTTATTTCCAAAAAACCTAGTTTTGAATGTTGATTTTCTTTATTTTTCTATTATCTGTTTTACAGATTCCTACTTTTATTTTTTAATATTTTTGTTTCCTTCTACCTACTTTGGCTTTAATGTGTTTTCTCTCTCTTCATTAGTTTTTTAAGGTAGAAGCTTAAATAATTGGATCTTAAGCCTTTCTTCTTGTTTAAAGTTGTATATTTCCCTCAATACTTTATCTGAATCCTACAAATTATATGTCATGTTTTCATTATCACTTAGTTCAAATTATTTTCCAATTTCCCATCTGATTTCCTTTTTTAACCCATGATCTCTTTATAAGTGTATTGTTTAATTTCCAATTACTTGGGGATAATCTAAATACTTATTATTACTGAATTCTAGTTTAGGTCTGTTGTGGTCAGATACCATACTTTGTATAATTTCACCCCTATCAAATTTATTGAGACTTTTTTTGGCCTATGTTCCATGTGCTCTTGTAAATAACATAGAAGTCTTTAATATTGATTAGGTCAAGTTGGTTAATGTTCACATCTGCTGTAACATTACTGATTCTCTTTTTGTCCACTTTTTCCCTGTGTCCATTCTACTGTTAATCAAATAGATTCATTTTGGATACTGAGTTTTTCATTTTCAGGATTTCCATTAAATCTTTTTAAAGTTTCCATTCTTCTCCCAAAGTTCTCAGTTGTTCATGCATGTTGTCCACCCTTCTCACATATTTACTGTAGCTGTTTTTAAGTCCCTATTTGTTACTTCCAACATCCATCCGCTCTATGTGTCTGCTTCTATTGACTGTGGGTAATGTTTTTCTGCTTCTTTGTCTCTCTTGTTATTTGTATATATATACTGACCATTGTATGTAAAAAAAAATCAGTGGAATCTGAAGTAAGCATGTTCCTTCTCTCAAACTGCTAGAGTTGGAGACTGGGTCAATCTAATCTGTATGTTAAGTTGCAGCTGATGTGCTAACATTCTTGAGATTAAGACATAGGCTCTGCCCTCAAGGAACTTACAGTGTGGTAAGAGGGACAAACAATAAATAGAGGATTTAAAATCTCTATGCTAAACACAGAGGAGGAACACTTTTAGCCCAACTAGGAAGTTCAGAGAAAGCTTGCTGGAAGGGATAATGAAAAAAGATCTTGTAAGATAAATAAAGTAGGAAGGGCACCAATGAATATACTGAATAATATTGAACTGTACATTTAAAAATAGTTAAGATGATACATTTATGTTATTGTGTATTTTCCTACAATTGGAAAAAAAATGAGAGAGTAAGAAGGGCATTTCAGGTAGGGAAAATGGCATGATCAAATTGTCACCTAAAAATTGACCCATAGTAAACTATGATGATGTACAGTCCTTTCTAATGCCTGGTTAATTATTTCAAACTGTATATTTACCTTCTTTTTTCCTCTCTTCTTCTCAGAGTTGGGTATCAGAAATTAAAAAAGAAGATGATAAAATACACTTTCAAGAAACTGAAACATTTCCAGCAATGGAAGATAATTTGCCTCCAGTTCGTGGTTCAAACAGCCATCTTCATGTTGCCAAGGTAGGCCTTTTTGGTGTGGGGAGTGGGTGGTAGGGGGAGAAAATTGTTGTTTATTAAGAGCATTATCTTGGTTTAATCAGTGTAGCCAAAGTGTGATGTCCTGTAGGCAGCTGGGGATTTTTTTCAGGTGATCATGTGTTATCACCTTCTGGAGTAGGCCTCACCTGGAGATCAAAATCAAACAGTATTTTCATTTGAAGACTTGCATCTTGGGTTTACTGCCTTCCTCATTTTTTCTTTTGCCATTCTGTCTCTTCTAATCTGACAAGTTTTAATGAGTACTTAAGATCCGATTCAGTGTGTAAGAGTTTCAGGGAGTAATTTCATGTATCCAATAGAGGTACAGAGGGAGTAGTTTATTACACAATTAAGTATGGATTTAAAGCATTAAAAAGATGGATTAATCTGTTTAATTAACCCATTAAACATGGATTTCAAGCAGTTGTAGATGTCATTTCTCTGTTTAGTGCATTTCTCCCCCCATCTCCAGCCCCTCATTTTAATTTTTCTGAGATTGGTCCCTATTTTGCCATGCAGATCTCTCCTTGGTAAACTATGGCTTCCATAGAGAAGGGGCCTGTTGGAGTTCCAGGTTCACTTAACTTCAAGTTAATATTGAGCTTCTTGGCACCCACCTGACCCTGATATAGAACCCAGCAGTTGTCTCCAGTGGGCCTTCGCTTGGATCACACATTCCATTCCCTTTGCCCTCCTTTTTTTTTTTTCCTTTTATTCCAATCATCTTTAAAAGGATGTTTACCTAAGTCTCTTCATTTTGGGTTGAGTCATTCTTGTTTTTCTCGTCCCTTCTTTGAGTCCCCAGTTTTATTTGGAAAACATCCATAGCCTTTTCATCACTCTGCTCCTTGGTAATTTACCTTCCTGGGTCTTTTCACTCCTCATTAGGAATTACTCAGGTAACTGAGGTACAAAGTAAGTAAGTATAGGAAAGATACCACTGTCTGTAATCAGTGAATTCGTATTTATTGAGCACTCATTATGTGTTAAGTCTGTGTCCTGAAACTATAACAACAAAAAACATTTGGTCTCTGTCCTCAAAGAGCTTACAGTCCAGTAGGGATAGACAAACTAGTGGTACAGTGGTTCTCAAAGTATGGCCCGTGGACACTGGTTGTCCCAGACATCCTTCTAGGGGATCCAGAAAGTGAATGTTATTTTAGAAAATAATGCTGGGGCTTCCCTGGTGGCGCAGTGGTTCAGAGTCCGCCTGCCGATGCAGGGAACACGGGTTCGTGCCGCGGTCAGGGAAGATCCCACATGCCGCGGAGCAGCTGGGCCCATGGCCATGGCCGCTGAGCCTGCGCATCCGGAGCCTGTGCTCCACAATGGGAGAGGCCACAGCAGTGAGAGGCCCGTATACCACACAAAATAATAATAATAATAATAATAATAATAATAATAATGCTGATGCTTTTGTCTCTTTCACTGGGTTGACATTTGCACTGAGGGTAAAACTGCTGGTGCCTTACCATTAATCAAGGCAGTGGCACCAGCTGAACTAGCGGTCATTGTTTTCTCCATTGCTGTGCATTCATAGTAAAAAATTCCAATTTAACTTAAAAGTGTCTTTGTTGAAACAATACAACTTTTTTTGTCATTAAATCTTGAATCTTGAGGACATATCTTTTTAACATTCTGTGTGTACCAAATGTAAAATAGATAGTTAGTGGGAAGCAGCCACATAGCACAGGGAAATCAGCTCCGTGCTTTGTGTCCACCTAGATGGGTGAGATAGGGAGGGTGGGAGGGAGAAGATATGGGGATATATGATATGTATAGCTGCTTCACTTTGTTATACAGCAGAAACTAGCACACCATAGTTGTAAAGTAACTATATTCCAACAAAGATGTTAAAAAAATATTCTGTGTGACAAAATGAGGAGTACACAGAAGGCACTTCACTGTGAAATGAAATATGATGGTTATCATAAGAAAAGCACTTGTGTGATGGACTGCCAGCTGAATTAGCAACTTTTTCCTGGAACAATTTTTACTTGAAGAAATGACTGACAAGCTACAGTTATTCAGAGTTGAGTTTTTGGCAGACATTTTCTTGGAAATAGTGAAATGGTCTATCACTTCAAAGAAAGCAATGAACAGTATTTGTTGCCAGTGCTAAAATCTGAGCTTTCAGGTAGAATTCAGAGTATTTCATATTAGTAGGGGCTCTCAAATACCTACTTGTGACAAAAAAATTTCCCCTTAAGGGAGATGCTTAATGACTTTTATGATGAGCTCCATGAGGATTTTTTTTTCTTTTAAACAATTGAGATATAGTTGATGTACAGTATTATATGAGTTACAGGTGTTATAACAGTGATTCAGTTTTTAAAGGTTATACTCCATCTATAGTTATAAAATATTGGCCATATTTGCTGTGTTGTACAGTATATCCTTGTAGCTAATTTATTTTATACATAATACTTTGTACCTCTTAATCTCCTACTTTGGTTTTGCCCTACCCCTCCCCTCTCCCCATTGGTAACCACTAGTTTGTTCTCTGTATCTGAGTCTGTTTCCTTTTTGTTATATTCACTAGTTTGTTTTGTTTTTTAGATTCCACATATAAGTGATATCATATAGTATTTGTCGTTTCTCTATCTGACTTATTTCACCTAGCATAATACCCTCCAAGTCCATCCATGTTGTTGCAAATGGCAAAATTTCATTCTTTATGTTTGTATACACTACTTCTTCTTTATCCATTCATCTGTTGATAGACACTTAAGTTGCTTCCAGATCTTGGCAATTGTAAATAATGCTGCTGTGTACATTGGGGTGCATGCATCTCTTTGAATTAGTGTTTGCATTTTATTCAAATATATACCCTGGGGTGGAATTGCTGGATCGTAGGGTAGTTCTATGTTTAGTTTTTTGAGAAACTGCCATACTATTTTCCACAGTGGATGCACCAACAGTTGTACAAGTGTTCCCTTTTCTTCACATCCTTTCTAATATTTGTTATTTATGGTCTTTTTGATGATAGCCGTTCTGACAGGTGTGAGGTGATACCTCATGGTTTTAATTTGCATTTCCCTGTTGATTAGTGATGTTGAGCATCTTTGCATGTGCCTGTCGGTGAACTCTATGAGGATTTTAACAGATATGATTTTTTAATTGTATAATGAAATGTAGGAATATTTGGAAGATCTGTGTGACTCCTAATGACCAATGATAGAAAATCGTGCTTGTATAAATGACCCATTCAGATGGTTTCAAATTATGACTTTTAAGAAACCATTTAAGAAACTATTTGTGAGCTGTTGTTTGCTTTCCTCCCATTCCCTTCAAGGTGCTTGCAGTGGACATGTGACCTGGGTTGAGCCACTTAATAGCACCAAGCTAGTGCTTGGTCAGTGATGGGCCCATAACCCAAGCTAGCCAATCAGAGTCCTTCCCTGGGATTTCTCTAACTAAAGATGGAGAGAAGAGTCACTCTCCTTTTCCTTTCTGATTGGGAGGGCTGTGGGGTTATAATCCCAGACTGTGTGTGACCACATTTCCAACTACATAGAAAAGCAAGCAGACATCATGGAAAACAAAATCAGGGAGAGAGAAGCAGAGACTTCTGGGGGAGAGAAGGAGAAAAGGGGAGAGAGGGAGAGCTGTAGAAAGAGGGTATATGAATCCTTTGTCCAGCAATACCCCTGCCCTTTCATCAGTTTGGTTACATAAGCCAATAATTTATTCTTTTCAACTAAAATTAGTTCAAGTTGGGTGTCTATCATTGCAAGCAAAACAGCTCTGTCTAACACAGCAAAGTAGTTATTCTTATTTCTTCAATGCCTAGGTTTTAAAAGAATGAATGATAGTTTAGTACATTTTATTATAAGAAAAATCAATAATAATCACATTTCACACATATAAGTTTTAAAATTTTATATATGTACTTAAAGTCCTGCCCATCACTCTCATAATTAACTACAAATTTAAAATTACTTTTTAACCTGCTGTATATTATTATGTTAAAAAAATTATAATACTGTCATTGTTGTAACTTCAAGGGTACCTATTTTTTTACCCAATTTGTGGACCTTAATCCAGTACTACACATTTATAGGAAAATCTGCTAATCTTATATTAAATATCTCATAAAATATAATTTTTTCTTTCAGGAAAAAAATTCTAAAAGTAAACCAGCTAAAAAAATTCCGAGGGATTATGCAGAGTGGGATAAGTATGTTTTCTATTTCTGTATATAAAAATTCTCTACCATAAAATATTGTAATAAATCCTTTATTGTTTTAAACCTGAATATAACAAATGTCAGGTTATATCAGTAGAGTACTAAGAGTATTTGGATTAAGCACTCTTGATTTTGTTTTTTCATTAAATAAAAAACTAATGCATCCTTTTATTTTTAAGAGTAACCAAAAATAACTAATGTAATAGTTATACCCATCCAAAATAAAAAATAACAAATTTTTAAATTAAGAGAAATTGGTCACAATTTTAATACCAAAGTTCCACACAGTTTAGGTCTGATTAATATTTAAGTCCTCACTAAATTCCATGTTTTCTAGGAAAGCATAGAGATGACTTCTAATACAAACCTATCATATATTTTTGGAATATTATTTCTAAAGGCACAGTGATACAAATACAAGAATATCAATAATAAATTTTATTCTCTTGTTTGTATTGAACTTTTTTTCTAGTTTTATTTTTCTTTCATTTAAGATTTGACGTGGAAAAGGAATGTGCGAAAATTGATGAAGATTACAAAGAAAAAACTGTAGTAAACAACAAGTTGCATTTATCTAAAATTGAGACAAGACTAGATACAGCAGGTAATTGGGGGAAAATAAGAATAATTTAGTAGTCTCTAAATTTTTTGAAATATAATAAAAGCTGTTGACCCAAAGACATTCTCTTTAAGTGCTGCAGATTTCCATGAAGTTTATGGATTTTCTCCTAGAGCTTACCACCTCTAACAAATTCCATTCTATCCTTTAACTTCTTAATTTTAAGAGTAAGAGTTACGATATTTAAATTTAGTAAGACTTAAAAGTATATATATAAATCTATTTTTTTACTGTAATTCATTTTTCATTCCCTTTTTCAAATCTTCTTTTTCCTCCAAATCCCTCAAATTTTTTTCTTTTTGCCTCAAAACAAAAAGATGGAGCAGGTTGTTTTCACTTGAAGTCCACAGGTGTATAGTAAGTACCATTAAAGTAAAACAAAACAATTATTCAAAAAAATCTAAACCTTCAAAAATTCTGAATAATTTTTAAAAAAGAAAAGAAATATCTCTAAATTAGGAAATTTTATCTTCTTTTATTTATTTTATAATTTTCTGTTTCTGTTAAAATAAGCATTCTTGGATTTAAATTTGTTAAAGTTATACTAAGTTATATTTTTACTTATAGCAGATAACATTTATTTCTAGGTCTAACTGAGAAGGAAAAGGATTTTCTTGCTACTCATGAAAAGGAGAAAGGTAATGAAGCTTTTAACTCAGGAGATTATGAAGAAGCTGTGATGTATTATACTCGGTGAGCAGATTTTTGTTGTGGTTTAAACTTACCATTTATTTATTTATTCATGTTTTAATTAATTTATTTTATTTTTTTGGCTGTGTTGGGTCTTCCTTGCTGTGCGCAGGCTTTCTCTAGTTGTGGCAAGTGGGGCCTACTCTTCGTTGCTGTGCACGGGGTTCTCATTGCAGTGGCTTCTCTTGTTGTGGAGCATGGGCTCTAGGCGCACGGGCTTCAGTAGTTGTGGCACATGGGCTCAGTAGTTGTGGCTTGCGGGCTCTAGAGAGTAGGCTCAGTAGTTGTGGTGCACAGGTTTAGTTGCTCCGCGGCATGTGGGATCTTCCCAGACCAGGGCTCGAACCCCTGTCCCCTGCATTGGCAGGCAGATTCTCAACCACTGCGCTATCAGGAAAGCCCAAAACTTGCCATTTAAAAAAATGATAATGTTTAAATTTAATTGTTGAAATGATGTAAATAAGCTAAATAATCAGTGTCAGAACCACTTAAGATATTGTACTTGTGATTTATCATAAATTCACTTGTGTTTGCCTTGTTTTTTCAATAGTTTCCTTAAACCTCCAAGCTCCCACTTCATCCCCACTTTTTAAAAAAAAATTTTTTAACATCTTTATTGGAGTATAACTGTTTTACAATAGTGTGTTAGATTTTCCTTTACAACAAAGTGAATCAGTTATACATATACATATGTTCCCATATCTCTTCCCTCTTGCATCACCCTCTCTCCCACCCCCCATCCCACCCCTCTAGGTGGTCACAAAGCACAGAGGTGATCTCCCTGTGCTATGCGGCAGCTTCCCACTAGCTATCTAATTTACATTTAATAGTGTATATATGTCCCTAACACTCTCTCACTTCGTCACAGCTTACCCTTCCCCCTCCCCATATCCTCAAGTCCATGCTCTAGTAGGTCTGTGTTTTATTCCCGTCCTACCACTATTCTCTTCATGACATTTTTCTTTTTCCTTAGAGTCCATATATATGTGTTAGAATACGGTATTTGTTTTTCTCCTTCTGACTTACTTCACTCTGTATAACAGACTCCAGGTCCATCTACCTCATTATAAATAACTCAGTTTATTTCTTTTTATGGCTGAGTAATATTCCATTGTGTATATGTGCCACATCTTCTTTATCCATTCATCTGCTGATGGACACTTAGGTTGCTTCCATGTCCTGGCTATCGTAAATAGAGCTGCAATGAACATTTTGGTATATGACTTGTTTTGAAATACGGTTTTCTCAGGGTATATGCCCAGTAGTGGGATTGCTGGGTCATATGGTAGTTCTATTTGTAGTTTTTTAAGGAACCTCCATACTGTTCTCCATAGTGGCTGTATCATTTTACATTCCCACCAGCAGTGCAAGAGGGTTCCCTTTTCTCCACACCCTCTCCAGCATTTATTGTTTCTAGAGTTTTTGATGATGGCCAATCTGACTGGTGTGAGATGATCTCATTGTAGTTTTGATTTGCATTTCTCTAATGATTAATGATGTTGAGCATTCTTTCATGTGTTTGTTAGCAATCTGTATATCTTCTTTGGAGAAATGTCTATTTAGTTCTTCTGCCCATTTTTGGATTGGGTTGTTTGTATTTTTGTTATTGAGCTGCATGAGTTGCTTATAAATTTTAGAGATCAATCCTTTGTCGGTTGCTTCATTTGCAAATATTTTCTCCCATTCTGAGGGTTGTCTTTTGGTCTTGTTTATGGTATCCTTTGCTGTGCAAAAGCTTTTAAGTTTCATTAGGTCCCATTTGTTTATTTTTGTTTTTATTTCCATTTCTCTAGGAGATGGGTCAAAAAGGATCTTGCTGTGATTTATGTCATAGAGTGTTCTGCCTATGTTTCCCTCTAAGAGTTTGATAGTGTCTGGCCTTACATTTAGGTCTTTAACCCATTTTGAGTTTATTTTTGTGTGTGGTGTTAGGGAGTGTTCTAATTTCATACTTTTACAGGTAGCTGTCCAGTTTTCCCAGCACCACTTATTGAAGAGGCTGTCTTTTCTCCACTGTATATCCTTCCCTCCTTTATCAAAGATAAGGTGACCATATGTGTGTGGGTTTATCTCTGGGCTTTCTATCCTGTTCCATTGATCTATATTTCTGTTTTTGTGCCAGTACCATACTGTCTTGATTACTGTAGCCTTGTAGTATAGTCTGAAATCAGGGAGCCTGATTCCTCCAGCTCCATTTTTCGTTCTCAAGATTGCTTTGGCTATTCGGGGTCTTTTGTGTTTCCATACAAATTGTGAAATTTTTTGTTCTAGTTCTGTAAAAAATGCCGGTGGTAATTTGATAGGGACAGCATTGAATCTGTAGATTGCTTTGGGTAATAGAGTCATTTTCACAATGTTGATTCTTCCAATCCAAGAACATGGTATATTTCTCCACCTATTTGTATCATCTTTAATTTCTTACATCAGTGTCTTATAGTTTTCTGCATACAAGTCTTTTGTCTCCTTAGGTAGGTTTATTCCTAGATATTTTATTCTTTTTGTTGCAATGGTAAATGGGAGTGTTTTCTTAATTTCCGTCTCAGATTTTTCATCATTAGTGTATAAGAATGCCAGAGATTTCTGTGCATTAATTTTGTATCCTGCTACTTTACCAAATTCATTGATTAGCTCTAGTAGTTTTCTGGTAGCATCCTTAGGATTCTCTATGTATAGTATCATGTCATCTGCAAATAGTGACAGCTTTACTTCTTCTTTTCCTATTTGGATTCCTTTTATTTCTTTATTTTCTCTAATTGCTGTGGCTAGAACTTCCAAAACTAGGTTGAATAAGAGTGGTAAGAGTGGGCAACCTTGTCTTGTTCCTGATCTTAGTGGAAATGGTTTCAGTTTTTCACCATTGAGAACGATGCTAGCTGTGGGTTTGTCATATATGGCCTTTATTATGTTGAGGAAAGTTCCCTGTATGCCTACGTTCTGCAGGGTTTTTATCATAAATGGGTGTTGAATTTTGTCAAAAGCTTTCTCTGCATCTATTGAGATGATCATATGGTTTTTCTCCTTCAGTTTGTTGATATGGTGTATCAAGTTGATTGATTTGCGTATATTGAAGAATCCTTGCATTCCTGGAATAAACCCCACTTGATCATGGTGTATGATCCTTTTAATGTGCTGTTGGATTCTGTTTGCTAATATTTTGTTGAGGATTTTTGCATCTATGTTCATCAGTGATATTGGCCTATAGTTTTCTTTCTTTGTGACGTGTTTGTCTGGTTTTGGTATCAGGGTGATGGTGGCCTCATAGAATGAGTTTGGGAGTGTTCCTTCCTCTGCTATCTTTTGGAAGAGTTTGAGAAGGATAGGTGTTAGCTCTTCTATAAATGTTTGATAGAATTCTCCTGTGAAGCCATCTGGTCCTGGGCTTTTGTTTGTTGGAAGATTTTTAATCACAGTTTCAATTTCAGTGCTTGTGATTGGTCTGTTCATATTTTCTATTTCTTCCTGGTTCAGTCACGGCAGGTTGTGCATTTCTAAGAATTTGTCCATTTCTTCCAGGTTGTCCATTTTATTGGCATAGAGTTGCTTGTAGTAATCTCTCATGATCCTTTGTATTTCTGCAGTGTCAGTTGTTACTTCTCCTTTTTCATTTCTAATTCTATTGATTTGAGTCTTCTCCCTTTTATTCTTGATGAGTCTGGCTAATGGTTTATCAATTTAGTTTATCTTCTCAAAGAACCAGCTTTTAGTTTTATTGATCTTTGCTATTGTTTCCTTCATTTCTTTTTCATTTATTTCTGATCTAATCTTTATGATTTCTTTCCTTCTGCTAAATTTGGGGTCTTTTTGTTCTTCTTTCTCTAATTACTTTAAGTGCAAAATTAGGTTGTTTATTCGAGATGTTTCCTGTTTCTTAAGGTATGATTGTATTGCTATAAACTTGCCTCTTAGAACTGCTTTTGCTGTATCCCATAGGTTTTGGGTCGTCGTGTCTCCATTGTCATTTGTTTCTAAGTATTTTTTGATTTCCTCTTTGATTTCTTCAGTGATCACTTCGTTATTAAGTAGTGTATTGTTTAGCCTCCATGTGTTTGTATTTTTTACAGATCTTTTCCTGTAATTGATATCTAGTCTCATAGTGTTGTGGTCAGAAAAGATACTTGATACGATTTCAATTTTCTTAAATTTGCCAAGGCTAGATTTGTGACCCAATATATGATTGATCCTGGAGAATATTGCATGAGCACTTGAGAAAAATGTGTATTCTGTTGTTTTGGGATGAAATGTCCTATAAATAGCAATTAAGTCCATCTTGTGTAATGTATCATTTAAAGCTTGTGTTTCCTTATTTATTTTCATTTTGTATGATCTGTCCATTGGTGAAAGTGGGGTGTTAAAGTCCCCTACTATAATTGTATTACTGTCGATTTCCCCTTTTATGGCTGTTAGTATTTGCCTTATGTATTGAGGTGCTCCTATGTTGGGTGCATAAATATTTACAATTGTTATATCTTCTTCATGGATTGATCCCTGGATCATTATGTAGTGTCCTTCTTTGTCTCTTGTAATAGTTTTAATTTTAAAGTCTATTTTGTCTGATATGAGAATTGCTACTCCAGCTTTCTTCTGATTTCCATTTGCATGGAATATCTTTTTCCATCCCCTTACTTTCAGTCTGTATGTGTCCCTAGGTTTGAAGTGGGTCTGTTGTAGACAGCATATATATGGGTCTTGTTTTTGTATCCATTCAGCCAGTCTGTATCTTTTGGTGGGAGCATTTAATCCATTTACAGTTAAGGTAATTATCGATATGTATGTTCCTATTACCATTTACTTAATTGTTTCAGGTTGTTCTTGTAGGTCTTTTCCTTCTCTTGTGTTTCTTGCCTTGAGAAGTTCCTTTAGCATTTGTTGTAGAGCTGGTTTGGTGGTGCTGAACTCTCTCAGGTTTTGCGTGTCTGTAAAGGTTTTAATTTCTCCATCAAATCTGAATGAGATCCTTGCTGGGTAGAGTAATCTTGGTTGTAGGTTTTTTTCCTTCCTCACTTTAAATATGTCCTGCCACTCCCTTCTGGCTTGTAGAGTTTCTGCTGAAAGATCAGATGTTAACCTTATGGGGATTCCCTTGTGTGTTATTTGTTGTTTTTCCCTTGCTGCTTTTAATATGTTTTCTTTGTATTTAATTTTTGACAGTTTGATTATTATGTGTCTTGGCGTGTTTCTCTTTGGGTTTATCCTGTATGGGACTCTCTGTGCTTCCTGGACTTGATTGACTATTTCCTTTCCTATATTGGGGAAGTTTTCAACTACAATCTCTTCTAATATTTTCTCAGTCCCTTTCCTTTTCTCTTCTTCTTCTGGGACCCCTATAATTCTAATGTTGGTGCATTTAATGTTGTCCCAGAGGTCTCTGAGACTGTCCTCAGTTCTTTTCATTCTTTTTTCTTTCTTCTGCTCTGCAGTAGTTATTTCCACTATTTTTTCTTCTAGGTCACTTATCTGTCCTTCTGCCTCAGTTATTCTGCTATTGATCCCATCTAGAGTATTTTTCATTTCATTTATTGTGTTGCTCATCGTTGCTTGCTTCCTCTTTATTTCTTCTAGGTCCTTGTTACCTGTTTCTTGCAATTTGTCTATTCTATTTCCAAGATTTTGAATCATCTTTACTATCATTATTCTGAATTCTTTTTCACGTAGACTGCCTATTTCCTCTTCATTTGTTAGGTCTGCTGTGTTTTTATCTTGCTCCTTCATCTGCTGTGTGTTTTTCTGTCTTCTCATTTCGCTTATCTTACTGTGTTTGGGGTCTCCTTTTTGCAGGCTGCAGGTTCGTAGTTGCCGTTGTTTTTAGTGGCTGTCCCCAGTGGCTAAGGTTGGTTCAGTGGGTTGAGTCGGTTCCCTGGTTGGGGGGAGTAGTGCCTCTGTTCTGGTGGATGAGGCTGGATCTTCTCTTTCTGGTGGGCAGGTCCACGTTTGGTGCTGTGTTTGGGGATGTTGGTAGCCATATTATGATTTTAGGCAGCCTCTCTGCTAATGGGTGGGGCTGTAGACCTGTCTTGCTCTTTGTTAGGGATAGGGTGTCCAGTACTGTTCGTTGCTGGTCCTTGAGTGAAGCTGGGTCTTGGTGTTGAGATGGAGATCTCTGGGAGATTTTCGCCGTTTGATATTGCGTGGAGCTGAGAGGTCTCTTGTGGACTAGTGTCTTGAGGTTGGTTCTCCCACCTCAGAGAGACAGCCCTGGTGCCTGGCTGGGGCACCAAGAGCCTTTAATCCACACAGCTCAAAATAAAAGGGAGAAAAAATAGAAAGGAAAGAAAAGGAAGGAAGGAAGGAAGGAGGCAGTGAGGGAAGGAAGGAAGAAAGGAAGGAAGAAATGAAGGAAGGAAGAAAGCAAGCAAGGAAGGAAGGAAGGTGGAGAGGAAGAAAGGAAGGAAGAGAGGAAGGGAGCAAGGAAGGGAGGAAAGAAGGGAGGAAGGAAGGAAGAAAGGAGGGAAGGAGAGAAGAAAGGAAGGAAGAAAGGGAGAAGACAAAATAAAGTAGGATAAAGTATAGTTATTAAAATAAAAAATAATTATTAAGAAGAAAAATTTCTATTAAAAAAAACCAGAAAAACAGGTCAGTCTAACCCTAGGACCAATGGTGAAAGCAAAGCTATACAGACAAAATCTCACACAGCAGCACACACATACACACTCACAAAAAGAAAAAAAGGGGAAAATAATACTATATCTCGCTCCCAAAGTCCACCTCCTCAACTTGGGATATTTCGCTGTCTATTCAGGTTTTCCACAGATGCAGGGCACTTCAAGTTGATTGTGGAGCTTTAATCCGCTGCTTCTGAGGCTGCTGGGAGAGACCTCCCCCTCTCCTCTTTGTTCGCGCAGCTCCCGGGGTTCAGTTTTGGACTTGGCCCCGCCTCTGCGTGTAGGTCGTCCGAGGGTGTCTGCCCTTCTCTCAGACAGGACGGGGTTAAAGGACCAGTTGATTCAGGGGTTCCGGCTCACTCAGGCTGGGGGGAGGGAGTGGCACGGGTGCGGGGCAAGTCCGTGGTGGCAGAGGCCGACATGACGCTGCACAGGCCCAAGGCGCGCTGCGCATTTTCCCGGGGAAGCTGTCCCTGAATCCCGGGACCCCGGCAGTGGCGGGCTGCACAGGCTCCTGGGAGGGCCAGTGTGGAGAGTGACCTGTGCTCACACACGGGCCACTTGGTGGCGTCAGCAGCAAATTTAGCATCCCACACCTGTCTCTACTGTCCGTGCCAACAGCTGCAGCTCGCGCCCGTTTCTGGAGCTCCTTTACGCGGTGCTCTTAATCCCCTCTCCTCGCGCCTGAGGAAGCAAAGAGGCAAGAAAAAGTCTCTTTTCTCTTCGGCAGCTCCGCGCCCGTTTCTGGGGCTCCTTTAAGCGGCGTGCTTAATCCCCTCTCCTCGCGCCCAGGAAGCAAAGAGGGAAGAAAAGGTCTCTTGCCTCTTTGGCAGCTCCAGACTTCAACCGGACTCCCTCCCGGCCAGCCGTGATGCATTACACCTTCAGGCTGTTTTCACTCTGCCAACTCCAGACCTTTCCCTGGGATCCGACTGAAGCCTGAGCCTCAGCTCCCGGCCCCCGCCCGCTCCCGCGGGGAAGCAGACGAGCCTCTGGGGCTGGTGAGTGCTGGTAGGCACCGCTCCTCTGTGCGAATCTCTCCGCTTTGCCCTCCGCACCCTGTGGCTGTGCTCTCCTCCGCAGCTCAGGAGCTTCCCCCTCCGCCACCCGCAGTCTCCGCCCGCGAAGGGGCTCCTAGTGTGTGGGAGTCTTTCCTCCTTCACGGCTCCCTCCCACTGGTGTAGGTCCCGTCCCTATTCTTTGTCTCTGTTTATTCTTTTTTCTTTTGCCCTACCCAGGTATGTGGAGGAGTTTCTTGCCTTTTGGGAGGTCTGAGGTCTTCTGCCAGCGTTCGGTGGGTGTTCTGTAGGAGAAGTTCCACGTGTAGATGTATTTCTGATGCCTCTGTGAGGAGGAAGGAGATCTCTGCGTCTTACTCTTCCGCCATCTTTAAGCCGTCTCCCCATCCCCACTTTTGACAGAGGTTCTAACTTTACTGTTTGTTTTACAGAGAAAATGGAAGCTGTCTGAATGGAACGTGACAGAAAGTTCATATAGCATAGAGGTTAAGTACTCAGGTTTTGTAGTCAGACTGCCTGGATCCTAGCACTTATGGAGCTACCTCCCACCACAGGGCCTTTGCATATGCTGGGTCCTCCATCTAGAATACTCTCCCCTCTTCTTATGATTTAGTTAATTTTGACTTATTCTTCAGATCTCAGCCCATGTCTCACTTCTTTGGGGAAGTCTGCCTTTACTTTTCAGACTAGGTTAAACCTCCACCCTACTCAGTTTAAACCCCCCACACACAATTTACATACCCATTTAGTAATCTTAACTGTACTTTGTTGGAGGTACAATTCAAGTGTCTGTGATTTGTCACTAACTGGACTGTAAGCTCTGTAAGAGCAAAGCCCAGTTGTCATTTTTTAAATATCATTGTATCCCTAATACCCAGCAGAGTACCTGGTTCATAGTAGATGTTCATTGTATGCTTGCATGAAATTATGAAGCTCTTACAGTCTATGAAAAATAAACTAATTTCCTAAAATGTTGTTAGAGACAAACTGTGCTTATACAACCACTAATGCTATCTTAGAGCTAAACTGTACAATCTTGCTTCCACCTTTGGAAATAAATTTTTTTTTTAATGTTGGTGCCTGTAAAGAAGTTTGCTCAACTGTTTAAGTGAACATACAAAGTAAAGAGGATATTGAGGTATCATTCATTCAGTATGGCCTCCCCTGTTCAGGCAGGTGGATGTCAGCTCTGGTATTGTTATTTGTCTTTTTGTAGATTTCCACCAGGGGAGGATCTCTTGCCTATTACAGGGAACAGACTTTTTCTTGTCTTCCTCTTTGAAGAAATCATAGAGGTGCAGAATTAAAGCAGCATATTGCAATGGTTAAGGGAACTCAAATTGCCACTTTTCTGACCTTGGGTAGATTCTTCACCTCTCTTACCTCAGTCTTCTCAATGCGATGAGACTATAACTGTGCCTACCTCAGAGCAGCTGTGAGGATTAAATAAAACAACATGCTGAAAGGCAGGGTAACATGTTGGTAAAGAGAAAAGGTACTGGAGTAGACAGTTGGGATTTAAATCCTGACTCTACCATTTCCAAGCTTGTGGCCTTGGGCATGTTACTTAACCTTTCCGTTACATCTGTTTTCTTATCTGTAAAATCGTAAGAGCAGTAATGCCTCCTCTGTGGATTATAATGAGGATTAAATGAGTTGACTGTTTAGTGCCTGGCATGTGGGAAGTACTCAATGTCAGGTACTCGTGTTATTTATTCTTACATGTATTTTCCATGTTTGGTCTCTACCCAACTGTGTAATTTCTTTATATTCATCTTTAATGATCTTAGTAAATTGATACTTTTTGTGACTTCCCCATTTTTTTTTCTGGATTTAGAAAATTTAGTGCACCGATACCCTTATGTGTCCTATATCTAGAAATACATTATTTTACAGCATTCCAAATCAGTTTTTTAAGCAACAGCCAGGTAGGTTTAAAATTCTTCTTTTCATTAATTATTTTGCATTCATACCCTTAATGTAGCAAAATTTACTCTCTTGAGATCTGTATTCCTCAATTACTACTACTCTCTTCTGTTTCCTTCAACTAAATTCCTTTGATAAAATTATGATCATTTCCTTAGATTTGTTTACTTTTAGATTACAGATTAATTTGTATCTGTTAACACATTAACATCTTAATAAAGGATATTAGTTGTGGTTGATTGCTCCTTTTTTTTGTACTAGAAACTTGTCCCTAAAGAGTAAAAAAAAAAATGTATTTGACATTTGATGTTAACTAAACTGGGTTTTTAAGAGATCTGTGGGTATTTAAGTGATCATGTCACTTCTAAAGCCAGAGTCAACTTTAAATCTCTTAACTGGATATTTAAGCATCTGTCCAAACATTGATTTAATATGTTTATAGAATTGTGTGTTATTATTGATGATGCAAGCCATATTCGTTTGCTAGAGTTGCCATACAAACTGTCACAGACTGAGTGGCTTAAACAACAGAAATGTATTTTCTCACAGCTCTGGAGGTTAGAAGTCTGAGATCAAGGTGTCTGTAGGGTTGTTTTCTTCTGATTCCTCTCTCCTTGGCTTTTAGATGGCCATCTTCTCTCTGTGTCTTCAAGTGAGCTTTCCTCTGTGCATGTCTGTGTCCTAATCTCATCTTCTTATAATGACACCAGTCATATTGGATTAGGGAACACCCTCATGACCTCACTTTAACTTAATTATCTCTTTAAAGACTATCTCCAAGTATAGTTACATTCTGAGGTGCTGGGGGTTAGGACTTCAACATACGAATTTGCGGGGACACAATTGCACCCATAACACGAGCAGTGATTGTTTTACTTACAACTTTAGATGAGTTTCTCTATCGTATGTTTTCCTATCATCTGCTTGTTGCCATTAAGTGTGTCTTTTACAGGAGCATATCAGTGCTTCCCACGGTAGCAGCCTATAACAATCGTGCTCAAGCGGAACTCAAATTACAGAACTGGAACAGTGCTTTTCAGGATTGTGAAAAGGTCTTGGAGTTAGAACCTGGGAACTTAAAGGGTAAAAGTGTTCATAGAATACCTTTAAATTTGCAACAGGATCTGTTAAAGACCATTTGTAGACACTTATATTTACACTAAAAATATTTCAAATAAACTCAAATTTCTATATGTGAATCATTACCTTCCTCAAGTTACTTTTTTTTTTTTTTGATGTTGGGGGTAGGAGTTTAATAATTTATTTTTGCTGTGTTTGGTCTTTGTTTCCGTGCAAGGGCCTTCTCTAGTTGTGGCAAGTGGGGCCACTCTTCATCGTGGTGCGCAGTCCTCTCACTATCGCGGCCTCTCTTGTTGCGGAGCACAGGCTCCAGACGCGCAGGCTCAGTAGTTGTGGCTCACGGGCCTAGTTGCTCCGCGGCATGTGGGATCCTCCCAGACCAGGGCTCGAACCCATGTCCCCTGCATTAGCAGGCAGATTCTCAACCACTGCGCCACCAGGGAAGCCCTCAAGTTACTTTTAATTTCAAGTTTAACTCGGAATTTAAGTTCCTAATTATTTGCATTGAAATAGCTAATAATCCCAGATGACTGATTGAATAAAGTGTACATGTGTTTTAAAAGAAATATCTCACACTTGCATTTGAATTGTGGTTTGTGTTTTCTATTCTTTTGATTTTTTTTATTGTGGTAAAATTGACATAACATAAAATTTACCATCTTAATCATTTTTAAATGAATAGTTCAGTGGTATTAAGTACATTCATATTTTTGTGCAGTCATCACTACCATCCATCTCCAGAACTTTTTAAATCTGAAAGTGCACCCATTAAACAGCAACTCTGTATTCTCTCCACCCACCCCATCCTCTGGCAACCACCAGTCTACTTTCTGTCTCTTATGATTTTATTATTTTAGGTATGTCATATGAATGGAATCATACAGTATTTATCTTTTTGTGACTGGTTTATTGAACTGTATCTTTTTATTCAAAAATAAATTTAAGTATAATTTAATATAGATTTAAAAATATTTATTAATATAATACAATAAGTCCACACCAGAGCTCTAGAACTTTCTACCAGCTGCTTTGTGGGCTTTTCCACCTAGATGTCCTTAGACATTTTAAATTAAATGTGTCTAAAACTGACTGCTTCTTTCCACCAACACCTGTCCTCTGTTCTGATTTCCTGTCTCAGTGACTGCACCACCTTGCTGTGGTCCAAGACTGAAGTATGCAAGTCAGACTCCACTCTCCTTTTCTGTTATCAGGGAGTCATTCCAAAAGGAAGTGACAAATTATAACAGACTCATTTTATTTCTTTAAACACTTACAGATTCAGATAAATATAACACTAATTTTTTTTCACATGCCTACAAACATGGGTGGGCAGAAACCATGGTTGTGCTGAGGGTGTATCCCGGTGCATCAGACCAACTGTCATCATAATGGATTGCTCTCCTTTCCCCAGTAGAGTTCTCCTGTGCCTGTATGTTGTCTCTATCACAGAGTACTGGTGGGCTCCCAGCTTTAGGCAGGTGCCTGGTAAAGGTTTTACGATCTCCTGATGGGCCCACATCATCACTGTGCCAGGCCCTGTGCCATGTAGTACATGTATTAACTCCATTAATCTTCACAACAGCTCAGTAAATGTGCAGGTACTGTTATTAGCACACTCATTTTACAAAAGCACACTTTTGAGGCATAGAGAGATTGAACAACTCACCTAAGATCACACTGCTAGTAAGTGACAGAGCCAGGACTCAACACTGGATGAGACATCAGGAGCCCACATTCAACCACTGTGCTACTCTTCCGCCAGTAAAATGGCCTTCTCTTTTCATTCTTCCTTGACTGAATAATTCCTTAAGCACCAGAATCTTCACTATTTAAAAAAAAATTTGACAAAGCCACTATGGCCATCACTATGGCCATAAAGCATTGAAGAGTCTTAGGTTTTCTTAAGTGGATAAATATCTTCCTCTTCAAAACTTTATTTTTTACTCAAAAAATAATTGCTCTGAATGCAATGTGGTATTTGATTACATCCTGGAACAGAAAAAGGACATTAGTGGAGAAATTGGTGAAATCCAAAGAAAGCCTGTAGTTTAGTTAACAGTATTGTACCGATGTTATTTTCTTAGTTTTGGCAAAAATACCATAGTTATATAAGATGTTAGCATTAGGGAAAGCTGGGTGAAGGTATATGAGAACTATCTGTATTAGCTTTGCAACTTTCTGTAAATCTAAAGTATTTTCCAAAGTAAAAAGTTTTTTAAAATGGTAATTGTTATATCATGAATATTTCTTTATGGACAATCCCTTCTGAAATCTGAGTAGTAATAGTAAAAGCTAAACTTGTACTTATGCTACAATTTTGATTACACTTATGATAAAATGATCTATCCTCTAGATTTCTGTGGCTCATTCTAGGACTAAAATCAAACTAGTGAAATTTTTTAAATAGCGTATTGGGACTTCCCTGGCAGTCCAGTGGTTAAGACTTTGCCTTCCAATGCAGGGGGTGTGGGTTCAATGCCTGGTTGGGAAGCTAAGATCCTACATGCCTGTGGCCAAAAAACCAAAACATAAAATAGAAGCAATATTGTAACAAATTCAATAAAGACTTTTAAAATGGTCCACATTAAAAAAAAAATCTAAAAAAAATAGTGTATTAAAATAAATCAGATATAAATGTCTCACTTTTCAGAATTACCAAGACTGATTCTTTTCAAAATCATGTCTAACTACACAAAATTCTCTCATTATATAATTAATAACAATCAGACTAGGAAGCCATTCATTTCAGTATTATAAAATGATCAAATTAGATATTGTAACCTACCAAAAAAAAAAAAACCCTGATACAAATTGCTAAAGTATTGAATTTCTGAACCTAGCTGACTTAATCACCAGGATTCCTTCAGTTCCCTGTGCTATAGAGATTTCACTAACAACCCATATTCTGGGTCAGGTGCTGGTCAGTAATGTACTAAATTTAAAGGAAGGGTTTTCTAAGTTTTCATAAAGTGGAAATAATACTAGTGATGATTATAAGGAGGAACATGTTACTGTTTAGTGAAGACCTTCCCAGTATTGTAGCACAGCATGGTGCCTCTGAGGGGTGAGGTACCAAGTCTCTCAGCCCTTGGAGGAGCTGGTAGGGACTGGCGTGGCCAGAGGGCCAGGTCGTTGGAAGTTGGTGTCGTTTGCACAACTGCATTCTAAACTGTTCTATGCTACATATATTCTTACATTTGAAAAGTGTGTTGTAATCATAATGCCATATGTTAAAGTATGTCTTTTATTTTGGTATATTTTCAGCTCTTCTGCGCCGTGCCACTACGTATAAACATCAAAACAAGCTCCAGGAAGCTATAAAAGATTTGAATAAAGTACTGGCTGTTGAACCTGATAATGACATGGCCAAAGTAAGTACAGAAAGTGATACCTCACCTAATTCTGTAGTTTGCTATTTCTGTATTTATGTTAAAATGATAACAGTCTTGCTGGAAAAATGATGTTGAGGATTAGGACACAGCTTTAAGAAGTAGGTATGAGGAGCTTCAAGATGGCGGAAGAGTAAGATGTGGAGATCACCTTCCTCCCCACAAATACATCAGAAATACATCTACGTGTGGAACAACTCCTACAGAACACCTACTGAACGCTGGCAGAAGAACCCAGACCTCCCAAAAGGCAAGAAACTCGGCATGTACCTGGGTAGGGCAAAAGAGAAAAGAAAAAGCAGAGACAAAAGAATAGGGACAGAACCTGCAACAGTGGGAGGGAGCTGTGAAGGAAGAAAGGTTTCTACACACTAGGAAGCCCCTTCGCAGGCAGAGACTGCGGGTGACGGAGCGGGGAATCTTTGGGGCCATGGAGGAGAGCGCAACAACAGGGGTACGGAGGGCAGAGCGGAGAGGTATTCACACAGAGGATCAGTGCTGACCAGCACTCACCAGCCTGAGAGGCTTGTCTGCTCACCAGCCGGGGCAGGTGGGGGCTGGGAGCTGAGGCTCCAGCTTCGGAGGTCAGATCCTAGGGAGAGGACTGGGGTTGGCTTGTGTGAACACAGCCTGAAGGGGGCCAGTGCGCCACAGCTAGCTGGGAGTCCGGGGGGAAAACTCTGGAACTACCAAAGAGGCAAGAGACTTCTTCTTGCCTCGTTGTTTCGTGGTGTGCAAGGAAAGGGGATTCAGAGCACTGCCGAAACAAGATCCAGAGATGGGTGTGAGCTGCGTCTATCAGCGCAGATTGCAAAGACAAGCATGAGACGCTAAGGCTGCTACTGCAGCCACCAAGAAGCCTGTGTGCAAGCACAGGTCATTATCCACACCTCGCCTCCCGGGAACCTGTGCAGCCCACCACTGCCAGGGTCCCATGATCCAGGGACAGCTTCCCTGGGAGAACACACGGTTCGCCTCAGGCTGTTGCAACATCATGCTGGCCTCTGCCACTGTGGGCTCGCCCCACATTCCATACCCGGGCCGCCCCCGGCCTTAGTGAGCCAGAGCCCCCTAATCAGATGCTCCTTTAACCCCGACCTGTCTGAGCAGGAACAGATGCCCTCAGGCGATCTACACGCAGAGGCAGGGCAAAATCGAAAGCTGAACCCCAGGAGCTGTGCGGACAAAGAAGAGAAAGGGAAATCTCACCCAGCAGCCTCAGGAGCAGTGGATTAAATCTCCACAATCAACTTGATGTACCTGCATCTCTGGAATAACTAAATAGACAAGGCATCATCCCAAATTGAGGGGGTGGACTTTGGAAGCAACGATATATATATATATACACATATATATATATATATATATGTATATGTGTATATATATATATATTTCTTTTCCTTTTTCTCTTTTTGTGAGTGTGTATGTGTATGCTTCAGTGATTTTGTCTGTATAGCTTTGCTTTTACCATTTTCCGAGGGTTCTCTCTGTCCGTTTTTTGTTTTCTTTTTAGTATAGTTTTTAGCGCCTCTTCTCATTGGTGGAATTATTTTTTGGTTTGTTGCTCTCTTTCTTTTTTTTTATTACTACTTTTTAAATTTTGTTTTTATTTTTAAAAATTATTTTTTATTTTAATAAACTTTATTTTTTTCTTTCCGTTTTTCTTTTTTTCTCCCTTTTATTCTGAGCCATGTGGATGACAGGATCTTGGTGATCCGACTGGGAGTCAGGCCTGTGCCTCTGAGGTGGGAGAGCTGAGTTCAGGAAATTGGTCCACCACAGACCTCCCAGCTCCATGTAATATCAAACAGTGAAAATCTCCCTGAGATCTCCATCTCAGTGCCAAGACCCAGCTCCACTCAACAACCAGCAAGCAACAGTGCTGTATACCCTGTGCCAAACAACTAGCAAGGCAGGAACACAACCCCACCCATTAGCAGAAAGGCTGCCTAAAATCATAATAAGATCACAGACACTCCAAAACACATCACCAGACGCAGACCTGCCGACCAGAAAGATAAGATCCACCCTCATCCACCAGAAGACAGGCACAAGTCCCCTCCACTTGGAAGCCTACACAACCCACTGAGCCAACCATAGCCACTGGGGGTAGACACCATGGGAAATATGAACCTACAGCCTGCAAAATGGAGACCCCAAACACAGTAAGTTAAGCAAAATGAGAAGACAGAAAAACACACAGCAGATGAAGGAGCAAGGTAAAAACCCACCAGACCAAACGAATGAAGAAATAGGCAGTCTACCTGAAAAACAATTCAGAATAGTGGTAGTAAAGGTGATGCAAAATCTTGGAAATAGAATGGAGAAAATACAAGAAACGTTTAACAAGGACCTAGAAGAACTAAAGAGCAAACAAACAATGATGAACAACACAATGAATGAAATTAAAAATTCTCTAGAAGGAATCAATAGCAGAATAACTGAGGCAGAAGAACATATAAGTGACCTGGAAGAAAAAAGAGTGGAAATAACTACTGCAGAGCAGAATAAAGAAAAAAGAATGGAAAGAATTGTGGACAGTGTCAGAGACCTCTGGAACAACATTAAACGCACCAACACTTGAATTATACGGGTCCCAGAAGAAGAAGAGAAAAAGAAAGGGTCTGAGAAAATATTTGAAGGGATTATAGTTGAAAACTTCTCTAACATGGGAGAGGAAATAGTCAATTAACTCCAGGAAGCGCAGAGTTTCCCATACAGGATAAATTCAAGGAGAAACACACCAAGACACATATTAATCAAACTATCAAAAATTAAAAACAAAGAAAAAATATTAAAAGCAGCAAAGGAAGAACAACAAATAACATACAAGGGAATCCCCATAAGGTTAACAGCTGATCTTTCAGCAGAAACTCTGCAAGCCAGAAGGGAGTGGCAGGACATATTTAAAGTGATGAAAGGGAAGAACCTACACTCAAGATTACTCTACCCAGCAAGGATGTCATTTAGATTTGATGGAGAAATTAAAACCTTTACAGACAAGCAAAACCTAAGAGAATACAGCACCACCAAACCAGCTATACAACAAATGCTCAAGAAACTTCTCTAGGCAGGAAACACAGGAGAAGGAAAAGACGTACAATAACAAACAACAAAAATTTAGAAAATGGTAATAGCAACATACATATCAATAATTACCTTAAATGTAAATGGATTAAATGCTCCCACCAAAAGACACAGACTGGCTGAATGCATACAAAAACAAGACCTTTACATATGCTGTCTACAAGAGACCCACTTCAGACCTAGGGACACATACATACTGAAAGGGGATGGAAAAAGATATTCCATGCTAGTGGAAATCAAAAGAAAGCTGGAGAAGCAATTCTTGTATCAGACAAAATAGACTTTAAAATAAAGACTATTACCAGAGATGAAGGACAGTACATAATGATCAAGGGCTCAATCCAAGGAGAAGAAATAACAACTGTAAATATTTATGCACCCAACTTAGGAGCACCTCAATACATAAGGCAAATGCTAACAGCCATAAAAGGGGAAATCGACAGTAACACAATCATAGTAGGGGACTTTAACACCCCACTTTCACCAATGGACAGATCATGCAAAATGAAACAAGGAAACACAAGCTTTAAATGATACGTTAAACAAGAGGGACTTAATTGATATTTATAGGACATTCCATCCAAAAACAACAGAATACACTTTCTTCTCAAGTGCTCATGGAACATTCTCCCAGATCATATCTTGGGTCACAAATCAAGCCTTGGTAAATTTAAGAAAATTGAAATCATATCAAGTAACTTTTCCGACCACAACGCTATGAGACTAGATATCAATTACAGGAAAATATCTGTAAAAAATAGAAACACATGGAGGCTAAACAATACACTAGTTAATAACCAAGATATCACTGGAGAGATCAAAGTGGAAATCAAAAAATACCTAGAAACAAATGACAATGAAAACAAAACGACACTAAACCTGTGGGATGCAGCAAAGTCAGTACTAAGAGGGAAGTTTATAGCAATACAGTACTACTTAAGAAACAAGAAACATCTCAAATAAACAACCTAACTTTACACATAAAGCGATTAGAGAAAAGAGAACCAAAAACCCCCAAAGGTAGCAGAAGGAAAGAAATCATAAAGATTAGATCAGAAATAAATGAAAAAGAAATGAAGGAAACAATACCAAAGATCAATAAAACTTAAAGCTGGTTCTTTGAGAAGATAAAGTAAATTGATAAACCATTAGCCAGACTCATCAAGAAAAAAAGGGAGAAGACCCAAATCAATAGAATTAGAAATGAAAAAGGAGAAGTAACAACTGACACTGCAGAAATACAAAGGATCATGAGAGATTACTACAGGGAAATATATGCCAATAAACTGGACAACCTGGAAGAAATGGACAAATTCATAGAAAAGCTCAACCTTCTGAGACTGAAACAGGAAGAAATAGAAAATATAAACAGACCAATCACAAGGACTGAAATTGAAACTGTGATTAAAAATCTTCCAACAAACAAAAGCCCAGGACCACATGGCTTCACAGGAAAATTCTATCAAACATTTATAGAAGAGCTAACACCTATCCTTCTCAAACTCTTCCAAAATATAGCAGAGGGAGGAACACTCCCAAACTCATTCTATGAGGCCACCATCACCCTGATACCAAAACCAGACAAAGATGTCACAAAGAAAGAAAACTACAGGCCAATATCACTGATGAACATAGATTCAAAAATCCTCAACAAAATACTAGCAAACCGAATCCAACAGCACATTAAAAGGATCATACACCACAATCAAGTGGGGCTCTCACAGGAATGCAAGGATTCTTCTATATACGCAAATCAATCAATGTGATACACCACATTAACAAATTGAAAGAGAAAAACCATAGGATCATCTCAACAGATTCAGAAAAAGCTTTTGACAAAATTCAACACCCATTTATGATAAAAACTCTCCAGAAAGTAGGCATAGGGGGAACTTATCTCAACATAATAAAGGCCATACATGACAAACCCACAGCCAACGTCATCCTCAATGGTGAAAACCTGAACCATTTCCACTAAGATCCAGAACAAGACAAGGTTGCCAACCCTCACCACTATTATTCTGCATAATTTTGTAAGTTTTAGCCACAGCAATCAGAGAAGAAAAAGAAATAAAAGGAATCCATATCGGAAAAGAAGTAAAGCTGTCATTGTTTGCAGATGACATGATACTATACATAGAGAATCCTAAAGATGCTACCAGAAAACTACTAGAGCTAATTGATGAATTTGGTAAAGTAGCAGGATATAAAATTAATGCACAGAAATCTCTAATGATGAAAAATTTGAAAGTGAAATTATGGAAACACTCCCACTTACCACTGCAACAAAAAGAATAACACACCTAGGAATAAACCTACGTAAGGAGACAAAAGACCTCTATGCAGAAAACTATAAGACACTGAATAAAGAAATTAAAGATGATACAAGTAGATGGAGAGATATACCATGTTCTTGGATTGGAACAATCAACATTGTGAAAATGATTATACTACCCAAAGCAATCTACGGATTCAATGCAATCCCTATCACACTACCACTGGCATTTTTCAGAGAACCGGAACAAAAAATTGCACAATTTGTATGGAAACACAAAAGATCCCGTATAGCCAAAGCAATATTGAGAAAGAAAAACGGAGCTGGAGGAATCAGGCTCCCTGACTTCAGACTATACTACAACACTACAGTAATCAAGTCAGTATGGTACTGGCACAAAAACAGAAATATAGATCTATGGAACAGGATAGAAAGCCCAGAGATAAACCCAAGCACATATGGTCACCTTATTTTTGATAAAGTAGGCAAGAATATACAGAGGAGAAATGACAGCCTCTTCAATAAGTGGTGCTGGGAAAACTGGACAGCTACATGTAAAAGAATGAAATTAGAACACTCCCTAACGCCACAAAAATAAACTCAAAATGGATTAAAAACCTAAATGTAAGTCCAGACACTATAAAACTCGTAGAGGAAAACATAGGCACAACACTGTATGACATAAATCACAGCAAGATCCTTTTTGACCCACCTCCTAGAGAAATGGAAATAAAAACAATAATAAACAAATGGGACCTAATGAAACTTAAAAGCTTTTGCACAGGAAGGAAAACATAAACAGGACGAAAAGACAACCCTCAGAATGGGATGAAATATTTGCAAATGAAGCAACTGACAAAGGATTAATCTCCAAAATTTACAAGCAGCTCATGCAGCTCAATATCAAAAAAACACAACCCAATCCAAAAATGGGCAGAAGTCCCAAATAGACATTTCTCCAAAGAAGACATACAGATGTCCAAGAAACACGTGAGAAGCTGCCCAACATCAGTAATTATTAGGGAAATGCAAATTAAAACTTACAGTGAGGTGTCACCTCACACCAGTTAGAATGGGCATCATCAGAAGATCTACAAAGAACAAATGCTGGAGAGGGTGTGGAGAAAAGGGAAACCTCTTGCACTGTTGGTGGGAACGTAAACTGATACAGCCACTATGGAGAACAGTATGGAGGTTCCTTAAAAAACTAAAAATAGAACTACCATACGACCCAGCAATCCCAGTACTGGGCATATACCCTGAGAAAACCATAATTCAAAAAACAGTCACGTACCACAATGTTCATTGCAGCTCTGTTTACAAGAGCTAGGACATGGAAGCAACCTAAGTGTCCATCGACACATGAATGGATAAAGAAGATGTGGCACGTATATACAATGGAATATTACTCATCCATAAAAAGAAACGAAATTGAATTATTTGTAGTGAGGTGGATGAACATAGAGTCTGTCATACAGAGTGAAGTAAGAAAGAGAAAAACAAATACCATATGCTAACTCATATATATGGAATCTAAAAAAAAAAAAAAAAGTCATGAAGAACCTAGGGGCAGGACGGGAATAATGACGCAGACCTACTAGAGAATGGACTTGAGGACACGGGGAGGGGGAAGGGGAAGCTGGGACAAAGTGAGAGAGTAGCATGGACATATATACACTACCAAATGTAAATCCGATAGCTCGTGGGAAGCAGGTGCATAGCACAGGGAGATCAGCTCAGTGCTTTGTGACCACCTAGAGAGGTGGGATAGGGAGGGTGGGAGGGTGTCGCAAGAGGGAAGACATATGGTGATATATGTATACGTATAGCTGATTCACTTTGTTATAAAGCAGAAACTAACATACCATTGTAAAGCAATTATACTCCAATAAGGATGTTAAAAAAAAAAAAAAGGTACATCTCAGACATTCCCAGTGTTAACATCTATTTGAAGTGGAAGAAAGCAGGCTCTTAAATTGTCCAAAATCATAAACCTACTCCTGAAGGACAAATAATTTTCTCTTTCCTGAAGTTTTGTAGGCAGTTCTTTTCTTTGAGCCAAGTTCAATTTATTATGCAAATGGTGTAGAACTTTCCTAGGCAGGATTAAGCATGAACCTGATGGCCATAAAAGAGTGTTTATTTCTTAATTTTCGTGGTAAGCATAGCATCCCTGACAGTAAACTGACTCAGATATGCACTTAGGGGATCTGTATTCAAGCCTAAAGAGTAGAGGTAGGTGTCAAGAGCTGTGAAGGGCCTGAGAGTTTACCCTACATGAAAATTAGCAAGGTGGCCTAGAGAATGTACAAGACTCCTGGGTCAGGCACAAAAGACTTTGCTACTCATGGCACGGCAAGCTGATGAGCTTCAAGCTCATGTCCATTACCCTGGCCCCCAAGTTCCCTGCAGATGGCAGAATGCCCAGATAGGTGCTTCTCACTTGGTGGGTTTGTGTCACAGCTGAGGAATCCCAAATTTAGAAAATTCAACACCCATATTTTATAATGGGATACAAGCAAATCTGCCAAACCTCTGTGCCAGAGGGAAACATTATTTTGCTGGAAAGCAAACAAACCTTCTGTCCTCTGAAGGGAAATATTCTGTTTCCCAGGACTGTTCTCAGTACAAACATCCTTAAAAAGATAATCTAGGTCCCTTTCACCAAGTGCAGACAGAGCAGGAAGACAGCTGTCTGTGAACCAGAAGGCAGACCCTCACCAGAAACCAAATCTTCTAGCACCTTAAACTTGGACTTCCCAGCCTTCAGAACTGAGAACTAAATTCCTGTTGATATATCAAAGAAATAAAGAAGTCTAGAACAAAGGTGGTTTAGTTCCTCTGCTTACAATACACTCAGAAATATGGGAAACCCATGGAGAACTGTCTTCCACCAATAAGTTGTCACTGTTTCCACATACCTTTGAGGTTATCTAACTCTTTGAGAGGCAGCTGATGACCCTACTGTATCAGCTGCATTAATCAAGTCAGCATTTCAGTGGATTAGGTTTAGGGTGCAGCTTAGGAACACATCTTGACCCCATAGTATTTCCTTTTTATAATGGTATGTTCATTAAAAAGTTAGGATTATAATATTCTAAAAGAAAAAAAATTGAAACAAGGAAAACTACCTTTAATTTTACTATCCAACATAAATTCATGTTTACATATTAACTTTAGGCCTTAACCAAATGCCTTTTTACCTTAACCATATGAAAAGATAAACTCAAAGTGGATCATATACCTTAATATAAAACTTGAAGTATGAAAGTTCTAGAAGAAAACATAAGAGAAAATCTTTGTGACCTTGGATGAGACAAATATTCCTTAGGTATGACACAGAGGCATAATCCATAAAAAGTTGATGATTGGGCTTCATCAAAAATTTTTATTTATTCTATCAGAAGAATAAAAAGACAAGCCATAGACTGGGGGAAAATATTTGCAAATCATGTAACCAACAAAGGGCTTGTATCCTGAATATATACAGAACTCTAAAAACTCAATAATAAGAAAACAGGTTGATGAAAAATAAGCAAGATATTTGATCAGACACATCACCAAAAGTTATGTGAATGGAAAATAAGCACATGAAAAGATGCTCAATGGCATCAGTCACTAGAGAAACATAAAACCACCAGAGATACCACTATAAACCTGTTAGCTAAAATGAAAATGGTTGACCATACCAAGTGTTGGTGGATATGTGGGAGAACTGAAACTTTGGGGAATATAAAATCCCACTGCTTTGGAATACAGGTAAAATGTTAAAAAAAACAATCATATGCCTACTACATGACCCAGTCATTCCACTCCAAGTATTCACCAAGAAAAATACAAGCATATGTCCAAAGATTTAAGCATGAATGTTTATAATGGCTTCATTTGTAATTGCCAAAAACTGAAAACAGCCTAAAATGTCCATCAATAGGTGAATGGATAAACAAATCGCTTTATAAGCATATAATAGAATACTACTGAACAATAAAAGGGAATGAACTAATAGGTTCATAAGACGACATGGATAAATTTCAAAATAATTATGCTAAATGTGAAAGAAGCCAGACAAAAAGAGAACATGTATTATGATTCTACTTATATAAAAAAACTAGAAAATGCAAACTAATCTATTGTAACAGAAAGAACAGTGGTTGCAGGGATGAGCAAAAGGGAAGCATAACAAAAAGGAAGAAACATTTTGTGAATGATGGATATGTTTATTGTTTTGTCAAAATCTATTAAAACTTGTGCTCTTTAAGTATGTGCAGTTTATGTCAGTTATACCTCAGTAAGGTGTTAAACATGAGGAAGGAAGCAAAATGGTTTGATATATTTTTTAAAATTTCTAGTTGGCATAAAATATTAAAGAACTTTCAACATGACTCTTAAAAAACATGTATAGTATAGTTTAATTTGTATAAAACTGGACATCTCTGTGTGTGTTTATGCATACAAATACATCTAGGAAGATGATCATCAGAATGTCAATAGTTTATCTGAGTGTCAGGATTTCAGATGATTTTTTTCTTCCTTCTTTTATACTTGTTATGCTTTAAGTTTTTTACAGGGACATGTATAGTTTTAATCAGACAAAGCAGTGAAGTTGTTTGGAAGGAAAAATAAAGACCACCATAAGAAGCTTTATCTTAGTTATCTTTATTCACTTTTTAATATCTTCATATTCTTACCTGCAAGAATGGTTATATTTTTTACTAAAGGAAAAATTTTTCTTTAATGTGGCAATTATGTTTCAGAAAACCTTGTTAGAGGTTGAAAGAGATCTGAAAAATTCTGAACCTGCATCTGAGACTCAAACCAAAGGGAAAAGGATGGTTATTCAGGAAGTAGAAAACTCAGAAGACGAAAATGAAAAGGACAGTGGAAGAAAACATGAAGATGGCATTGGAGATAAGAGTAAGACATCTTTTCTCTTTGGTTTATGCAAAAAAAACCCTATCTTATTATATGATGAGCTGGCTCAAATTTTCTATTTGTACAGAAATTCTTAGTCTACCAAATTTTTCTAGCCTTTCCCTTGTAAGTCCACAAGCAGGTTTTTCCTTCATCTTTTTCTTAATACAGCTCATTTCTTTTTCTTTTCTTGTCTAATTGCGGCATAATTGACATAACATTATGTTAGTTTCAGGTGTACAACATAATGATTCAATATTTGTATATATTGTAAAATTATCACCATGATAAGTCTAGTTAAAATCTTTTTCTTAATACAATTTCCCAAACCCATTTTTCTTCATAATCTGACATCTTTTCTAGTGCTCAATTTAATTCCTGATTATCACCTTTAAACACAAATGGCTGCCTCTGTGACACCAACCATTTGCAAGTTAACCTTATGTCCATCTCTTCGATGATTGTTTTATATATAGCTACTTGGTTGCAAACAAATATGTTGGCTTCAAAGGGGTTGTTTGCCTAAAAATGAATGCACTGTTGGAATGCCCTGTAGCTATGTGTGCCTCTCAAAGAAATTTTTAAAAAATATGCAATTTCACTTTTGATGTAATTTTTTAAAAAAAGAATCTAGACTATATAAAGCTTAATCTTCATAATATAAGACAATGAAAATTACATCAACTTTAAGGGGAAAAAAATCTGCCTTTTCATTTGACCAGGGGGGGAAAGTTTTTCTTTTTTCTTGAGAGCCCCTGAGCAACTGAGGGGGAAATGTCAGCTTTGAAAATCATTCACAGGTAAAAATCAACTTTAAGTAATTTGACAGAATATTTTAATTTAGAGAAATATAAAATGTTCAAGTCATTCAACTTTAAAGAAAGAACAAGGAGTATAAGTTTTTATTTTTTCGTGGCAAAATATATAGTGTAAAATATATACATCAGCTTAAAATATGATCAGTTAAGCTAGGATAAAGACAAAAGCACAGAAAAGAAGGGGGAGAGAGATGAGGAGGCAGAGTAGAGCACCCAAGAAAGATGGAAAAGAAAGTGAGAGCATCAAAGGGATAAAAAGGAGAATTTAAGGTAAGCAGCTTTTCAAGGATTGAGGCTCACCTTTCTTTTCTTAAATTTATTTATTTATTTATTTTTGGCTGTGTTGGGTCTTTGTTGCTGCATGCAGGCTTTCTTTAGTTGCAGCGAGTGGGGGCTTCTCTTCATTGTGGTGTGTGGGCTTCTCTTGTTTCCAAGCACAGGCTCTAGGCATGCGGGCTTCAGTTGTTGTGGCACACAGGTTCAGTAATTGTGGCTCACAGGCTCCAGAGTGCAGGCTCTGTAGTTGCAGTGCACAGGTTTAGCTGCTCCACAGCATGTGGGACCTTCCCGGACCAGGGATTGAATCTGTGTCCCCTGCATTGGCAGGCAGATTCTTAACCACTGCGCCACTCAGGGAAGTCCCAATTGAGGCTCACCTTTAAGCAAGTTCTGGGAGCAAATGTTTTTCTTATGTTTATATTTAGCTTAAGATAATTAGCCAAGCATCTTACAATTAAAGGAAATCATTTAAAATCTTATCTGGAACAAGATACAATATAAATTATATCAACTGCCACTATTTTAAAATTATTTTTTAATTTACATATAGTAAAAATGGACTTTTTGGTATACAGTTCTAACACGTGTATAATTTCATGTAACAACCACCACCGTCAGGATCCAGAACAATTTTATCACGAATTGTTGGCTAAAAGGAAGCAAAAAAGAACACCTCCTTTTTGCTTTCCTTTTAGCCAAACCCTTCCCTCACCCCAAGCCTTGTTAGCCGTTGATCTATTCTCTGTTCCTGTAGTTTCACCTTTTTCAGAATGTCATATAAATGGAATCAGAGAGTATATAACCTTTTGAGACTAGCTTCCTTCACCTAGCATAATGTCACTGAGATTCATTCATGTAGTTGCATGTATCTTTGATTTATTCTTTTTTATTACTGAGTAATACACCATTATATGGATATACTGCAGCTTGTTTATGCTTTCATTTGTTCAAGGACATTTGGTTTTATTCCAGTATTTGGTATTTATGAATAGAGCTGCTATTAATATTCATGCACAGGTTTTTGGGTGAATGTACGTTTTCATTTCTCTGGGGTAAATACCAAGAGTGGGACTGCTGGGTCATATGGCAAGTGTATGGTTAACTTTATAAAAAAAATCTCCAGACTGTTTTTCCAGAATGGTGGTACCATTTTTCATTCCCATTAGCAACACATGAGAGTTCTAGCTGTTCACATTCTTGCCAGCATTTGGTATTTTGTTTAAAAAAATTTTTTAGGCATTTTATTAGGTGTATAGTGGTTTCTCACTGTGGTTTTAATTTGCATTTTACTAATGGCTAGTGACGTTGAACATTTTTTCATGTGCTTATTTGCCATGTCTGTATCACTTTTGGTAAAGTATCTGTTGAAATTATTCCACCAGTTTTTAAAGTTGGGTTGTTGCTTTCTTACTGTTGAATTTTGAGAGTTTTTTATATTTTTGATACAAGTCCTTTGTTAGATATGAGATCTGCAAATATTTTTTCCCTATTTGTAGCTTGTTTCTTCTCATTCTTTTATCAGTATCTTTCACAGAAAAAACGGGTATTAGTTTGGTTAGAGTCCAGTTTATCAAAATTTTTTAATGGACTGGTGATTTGGTGTCATATCTTAATGTTTTGACTAAGCTAAAATCGTGAGGATTTTCTCTTATATTTTCCTTTAAAGGTTTCATAGTTTTATGTTTTACACTTATTTAACATTCTGAGTTAATTTTTTTACTGAGATATAATTGACAAGTAACATTCTATTAGTTTCAGGTGTACAACATGATTCAATAGTTGTATGTATTGTGAAGTAATTGCCACAATAAGTCTAGTTAACAACCATCACCATACATAGTTATAAAAATTTTTTTCTTGTGATGAGAACTTTTAAGATCTCTTTTAGCAACTTTCAAATATATAATAGAGTATTATTAACTCTAGTCACTATGCTATACATTACATCCCCATGACTTACTTATTTTATAACTGGAAGTTTGTGCCTTTTGACTCCCTTCACCCATTGCACACGTGTGCACATGTACACACACACACACACAGAAACACACACACACACACACAGATACACCTCTGGCAACTATCAATCTGTTCTCTATGAGCTCGCTTTGGTTTTTCTTTTTAGATTCCACATATAAATGAGATCATGTGGTGTTTATCTTTCTCTGACTTATTTCACTTAGCCATACTGAGTTAATTTTTCTATGAAGTGTGAGGATTAGATTGAGTTTCACTTTTTTGTATATGGATGTCCAATTGTTCCAAAACCATTTGATGCAAACTATCCTTACTCCTCTGAACTGCCTTTGCACCTTTGTAAAAAACAGTCAATTGGCCATATTTGTGTAGCCAATAGACTCTAACTCTGGGTTCAGTTCTTTTCCACTGACCTATGTGTCTGTCCCTTTGTCAATACCACACTGTCTCGAGTGCTGTAGTTTTATAGTAAGTCTTAAAATCAGGTAGTGTGATTCCTTCAGCTTTATTTTTCTTTTTCAAAATAGTTTGGCTATTCTAGTTCGTTTGCCTTTCACATAGTTTTAAAATCAGGTTTTTTTCAATGATATTTTATTTTTCACAGGCTACATTCCTCCAATTTCTCTTAATATTCAGGTATATTCCTTTATTACATAAAATCACTTAACAGTCACATACATTTGATGACTATTTTACCAAAATCCTGTTTGTTATATTACTAAAATTTATATTTCTACTCACTGCAGAACACAAGGAATTTCCCACTTATATCACTGTAGTATATAGTAGGGTATAATTGGACAGCAAATATGAGGTAGTTAAATCAGTTCTTTTATACCTAAAAAAAGTCATGCTGGGAATTTGATTGGAACTGCATTGAATTTATAGATCAATTTAGGGAAAAAATGACATTGTAAATA